>NC_133348.1:13032879-13632879 GCF_030506205.2 Paramisgurnus dabryanus
CTGCAAGGAAAGATCTCAGAAGGCAGGCTTGACTGGGCAGGCATATCATTTCAACGAGGTCTAAACACTATAATAAGAGTAAAACTGAAACCTTAGCTAAATCAGGACCACTTTTGTGAATTGCATATTTATCATAATAATATGCATACAGTTAGTGTTGGCGATATGGTTCTGTTCTGGGAAAGACTCAATGGGAGTTTAGATTAGCAAGAAGCAACACAATAGAAAAGAAATTTAAGTGAACTGTTTTGATGGGTATCGTAACTGGTTTAATTAGATTGGATCAGCTTATGCAAGCTTGACTGATATGGCCTATCTAAACTAATATGATGCTTGATTGTTAAGATGGAAAAACAACAATGGTAATTTTATACACTGGGGTCCAAGAGCCAGACATCATTAGTTAAATTGCTTTTTTAATTTTCGTTCTGAAAAAAAAATGGGCCGTCCAATGAGGTTTGAGCATTAGATCACATGCTTACCAATGTGAAGTAAGGAGACAGTTTGAACACTGATTTTTAGGTATTTGCCAAATACCTGATCTTGTTTGTTTTAAACCAACATAAAAAAATTACGGATTGCAGCTTTAAACACAAAACCATTCGCACAACCATTAAAAATGGGAACGTAAAGTCCAGAAGAAACAGATTTTGTCTTATTTATTTAAAATCTGGATATCATCCATTCAATAACTTCCCTTAATTGTACAAATGATACAGAATTCAGGGCTATGATTACTCAGACACTGGGACGGTTTTTCCGGACAGGGCTTATTCAGTCCCAAACTAAAATGCATATTTTGCCTTCATTTCAAAACACCTGAAATATCTTAATACACACCAGTATTGTTTTTTTGTAATGTTTGTTTGTAAACTACTTAAATGTCCAAACATAACTAGGATTAGCCTACTATAATAAACCCTCTCCGGAAAACCGTCCCTTAAACTTCTCTTTCGAATAAACACTATTTTATACGTGACAAAATGTTGACACCTAACACCTAAACATCATTGAAAGCATTGTCAATGTCGACGAAATTACAGACAGTTGATTGATTATGATTGGCAGAAAGTTGATTACTATGCTTGATAGCTCAGCTTATCATAATTGATTAAATGTTGATAATTGCATTATTTATATTGATCATTTGAACATCAATTGAATTATTACAGTTTACATTTAAATCACTTCTTTAATTTGTAAAATGCTATATAGAACAACAAACTAGTATTGATGATTTGTTTAAATCTGGATGATAACATTCATTTCAAATTCAAAAATAATTTTTCACATTATTACTTTAACTTTGTGCATTAGCAATGGTGTGGTTATAACCATATTCTCCTGGCATGCCTTAACTGCTTTCTTTATTGCCCCCAAAATGGTTTCCTCTCCCTACAGCTTCATACCCTATTCGACCTCCTGTAACTACACCTACAGCTGCAACACCGGGCACTGGTAAGTTTGATCATATTTCTCCTGCACTGGTTGCCTGTTTCTTTTAGGATTCATTTTAAGATTTTATTTGTATTTAAATCTTTACATGGAATATAGAGCTGGGTATCGATTCAGATGTTCCAGATCGATTCGATTTCGATTCACAAGCTATCAAATCAATTCGATTACAATTTTCAATTCGAATTTCGATTCCGATTGTCTGAACGGATTTTAAAATCGATTGTCGATTTAACTCAATAAATATAGATTTAATACAAATACTATATCTATAAAAAAAGAACAGTGAACAAAAGTTTACAAGTGGGTAATTAATGAAAAGAAATTAAAAGCCACAACACTATCGTCGTAGTCTTGCTTGCGAAATCTAAAATGCTTCCATACCTCTGACTTTTTATGTGAAGGTGGCATCAACGTTGACGAAGCACCGCCATTTTAAGCACTGAATGATTGAATGATAGGCTCGCTGCTTGGTAACATCGCGCAAGGCAAAAAAAGAGGGTGACAACTAGTGGAGAAAACTAGTAATTAGATTAACGTTAATCTTACGTTCAATGTTTGCGGAAATAAATATAAAAAAATCGATTCATTGCCTTTTTTCTTTGAGAAAAATGTTTTATGTCTTTTTTAAAGGTTGTTTTTATTTTTTTTTTATTTAACTGCGACTTTCTTAATTTATTATTGTGCTATTATCTATTAGACTGAAAAAAAAGATTAGTTCAATTTAATAATTTTTTTGCAATCAATATATTTAAGCTACATTTAAACAAACAAAAAAATTTGAAAATTAAATAAAAAACTTTTCTTTAAATGTAGCTTAAACGGAATTAAATTATTTTTCAGTGCACTTAATTTGTGCTATTATTTGTTATAGTTTTTATAACTACTTGAATGTGACCATTTCTTAATATTTGTTTTTATTGTGCTATTGTCTGTACAGCACTATGGTTTACGTTTATTCAGTGCTCTATAAATAAATTTGACTTTGAACACACCAGCAGCAGCAGCAGCAGCAGCATCAGCAGTAGTATTTGTTAAAACAGGTGAATCTGTGCAGTGAAGTTAGAAGAGCTGGTATAGCTACTGCTGTACTGAGTGCTTCTGTATTTGTTTTATTTTTATTTATTTTTAACAAAATTCCAAGCTCCTAGCAGAGCACCAGGCAAAACCCCTGTTGCCACTCGTGCAGTTCTGACTCAGTTCTGACTCTATGTTTAGTGTGCACTCTGTTCACCGTCTCTTGTTTGATCTGCTCTTCTAACCATCTGCTCGAACCACCTGCATTTCCTTGTGTACATTTCTCTGCACTTGCTGCAGCACCTCCTCTCTCTCTTTTACCATCTCATCTTTAGTTTTCAGTAGTCTATCTGAACTCTGTTGCTTCTGTATCCATTCTCCTGGATTCCAGTATTTATTATCAATAACAGCGACCTCCACATTTGTCTACCAGGTTTTGAATTTTATTGTGAATTTTCTCTCACAAACTTTTTAATGACCTTTATCAAGATTATTACCATAAGTGAAGAGAACAATAGCATAATTCATGGGTTTATGAATCACACGTACGCATTTTTGATAAATGATCGTAAGATCAAATGTAGGATGGTTTCAACACATCATTTTATAAATGAGGCCCCTCGTGTATCTACAAACCTGATGGCTCTCCCATTGAGGCAGCCACAGAAAATGATGAGCGTTTTGTTTCAAACAAATCTGGATTCTGTAAGATAGTGTTTCCTGTATGGCTTTTCCCAGATCCTTTTTTGGGCAGAGCAACAATGTGCAGTTCCTCCCCAGATCCTGTCAAACAATAAGTTGCAATGACATTATTGTAGCTGTTGCATTAAAAATTGGTTGAGGTACTAAAATCAATGGTAACACTTTAAAATAGGGTTGTATATATTAAAGCATGTGCTAACATCAAACATGCATTTAAATTGGAGATTTTTATCGAAAGTTACCGCAATGTCGCAGTTACGCATCTGGACAGAACTTAACTTCCAGTCTCTATTTTTTTTATGGTCTGGTTAGTTGCTAAACCTCGTTGAAAATAACACATGTTTTGGTTTCCTAAAGACAAGGGGAGACAGTGATCATGGATCACCGCTACAGTATGTGAAGGGAGGTTTGGCAGCCGATCTGCATTTAAAGGGTTAGTTCACCCAAAAATGAATATAATGTCATTAATGACTCACCCTCATGTTTCTTCAAAACCTATAAGACCTCCGTTCATCTTTGGAAACACAGTTTAAGATGTTTTATATTTAGTCGGAGACTCTCCAGGGAAAATCTATGTACGGTATACTGTCCATGTCCAGAAAGGTAATAAAAACATCATAAAAGTAGTCCATGTGACATCAGTGGGTCAGTTAGAATGTGTTGAGGCGTTGAAAATACATTTTGGTCCAAAAATGACAACTTTATACAGCACTGTCTTCTCTCCCGCGTCTGTTGCAAATGCGCATGCACAGTGACGCTGCTGACGTACGACGCTGCTGACAGGTTATCCTCAGACATGTTTGTGAAGATTTTTTTTCAAACTTACAGCGTGCATCTCCCTCAGACTGTAATCGAAGCTTGGGCGCAAAAAAAGCTGGGGTGCACCAGATAACACGTCAGCAGCGCCGTACGTCAGCAGCGTCACTTCAGTCTCGTGCACATGGTTCACAACAAACCCTAAAGAGAAGACAATGCTTAGTAAAGTCATAATTTTTGTTATTTTTGGACCAAAATGTATTTTCGATGCTTCAAGACATTCTTACAGACCCACTGATGTCACATGGACTACTTTGATGATGTTTTTATTACCTTTCTGAACATGGATAGTATATCGTACATACATTTTCAATGGAGGTTCAGAAAGCTCTCGGACTAAATACAAAACATCTTAAAATGTGTTCCGAAGATGAAGGTCTTACGAGTTTGGAACGACATGAGGGTGAGTCATTAATGACATTATTTTCATTTTTTGGTGAACTATTCCTTACATTGTATACATTATATAGTAACATTACACATTTTACACAATAATGTTAGCTTAGTGTAGTTTTTGATATATGATTTGAACTAAGGTCATCTACCTTTTGTTTATTTTGCTTGTTATCAGAAATAAACTACTAAAAGTGATGTTGTTGAGGTTTATCGGAAGTTATGTTTGTTCCACGAAAGCCATTTGTTTATGTTGTAACTGCTGAAACCATCTAAAGATTAACCAGTTCTCATAAATATAGCCCTATATTCTGGAATGGTATAAAGAATTAAAAATAATATTCACATACACATTAATTTACAAATTACTCATATAGTGTAAAACCAATTTTTTATCTATTATAATAAATAAATAAATAAAATCCTAAACAATCTTAAAATGTATATAATGTTAAATAAAATCCTAAATTATCTTCATGATAATTTTAAACTGCACTGTTTACATAAATCAAGGCATAAATGCACTCATGTGCACAAAAACACATTTGCATATACGTGCTCATCACTCTTCAAAGATCTCCATAACGCTGAAGCCGAGGGCATTGATTTTATTAAAAATTCACTCCTCCTCCTCGTTCTGCTCTCTCTCCCTCTCTGAATCTCCCCACACTCGGTACACACATCTACAGGGTGAATGTCACTGATGGCTTTATACTCACACTATCACTTTCATTTGCTATGTCCTTCCCTCTCTCAGCCTGTCTGACGCATTATTTGCTCTTGAGTTCCCATCTCTCTCTCTTTCGCTCTCTCTCTCTCTCTAATGTTTACTCTATTGTTGTCTATCATCTCTTCCTCAGCATCCATAACAAGCATCTATAATAAACACATCAAACATTTTCATTTAGACACACACAACAGCTGAAACATAGTATATTTACTCTCTCTTTGTGATGTTACAGTATCTGATCATTCTTATAAATGCTCCATAATCCCTTGATATAAAGCGGTTTATTTCATCCATTTATTTGCTTATGCAACTATGCCCAACAAACCTTAAAGTCACAGCGATTTAATGATCTAATTCAGCAGTAAATACTGGTAACAGCAGACACATTTAATCAGATTCCTGTCGTACAAATAAAAAAACACCTTATCGCTGTTTCTCAGACGCCACTGTTGACATTTTAAACAGAGCTTACTGACTCGGTGGTTACAGTAAAACGTGTCATTGCATTGATTTGGCGTGGTTATTTATGTCTTTAACACTGTGAGATTTCTGCACAGTCATTACTGGGACATTTCTATTGATTTTTAAAGCAATTAAAAATATCTTTTCTACGTTAGAGAAGTTAAATAAACAGACCTCATACATGAATCTGCATTAAACTTAAAATGCTTAGGATACATACAAATCAGAAATGCGTGTTTGCAATGGTCTCTTAACTAACAACAATCACAATTGTTTGTTCATTTTGCAGAACTCTGTGCTGAGCTGACTACAGTCCCTCAGGATTTTAGCACTATCCTTCAAAACAGACATTACTGATATTTAAACACAGATGCGCCACCTGTTGGCCAATCAGATGAACTGCATGCTAAAACAATGGGATGTTAGACAGTAGAACAACAAATACATATGTCAGACGTCACTTTAATGTGTAAATTAAAGTAAAAACAATGAAACTTTTTTGCATTGAAAGTATAGTCACAGACTGCTTCATTCAACAATCACACTTTTGCTACAGTATGAATACTGCTACGGTTAATCTGCAGTTAATGTATCAAGATTCCTGCATGCGGATCAAACCGATCGGTTTTTACAGATAAACAACATGAGGGGTTTTGCGCTGTTGCCTGTGGTGAAAGGCCTGTACTCAGCATGGCTGACAGACGCTGAGACAAGGAGGAGACAAACTGCATGCCAGCACGCAGGCAGCAGCTCTCATCTCCAGCCTCTCATAAACGCATAATCAATCTTGCTTAATGCACTTTCCTCTATGAGATGACAGAGAAACAGCAGTAAGAAACGCCGCTGAATTTCTGGGTAACCATCGTATGAACACTATATGTTAGTGTTATTAAAACAAGATTCTTATATATTTTTTTTTTTTAAATAGGCTCATTTTCCAGCTCCCCTAAAGTTAAACACTTGCTATTTTACTGTTTTGGAATCCATTCAGCTGAATCTGGTTAGACCATTAGCATCGCACTCAAAAAGGACCAAAGAGTTTCAATATTTTTCCTATTTAAAACTTGACTCTTCTGTAGTTTCATCGTATACTAAGACTGACTCAAATTAAAAGTTGGGATTTTATAGGCCGATATGGCTAGGAACTATACTCTTATTCCGGCGTAATAGCATAGCTGCAGCACGCGCATTGACATTACGCAGTGCCCGAAATTGGTCCTCAATAGCAGGGGACCAATTTCGGGCACTGCGTAAGGTGTGTTTTCCCTTGTAAATTGACTGGATATAGAAAAGTAGGCGTTTCATTCCGAAATGGAAATCGCAGCAGACTGACAGTTGGACGGGGTGGGGTTTACGGCTGCTCTGCCGTCAAGCTGATGTCATCAGAGAAGGGTCACCTACAAGCAGGTAGAAGTACATTTTTGGATTTTGAGTAAAGTTTATGAAGGCACATGAGTTTTAAAAAAAGAAAAAAACACGGATATATAGTTTCAAATGCAAAATTCTATTAAAAAATACAAATAGTCAGTTTTGATTTCATGTGGACTTTAACAGTGTTCTTGTAGCTCATTTGGTAGAGCATTGACTACCAAATGCCTTAATTTAAAGGGGTCATATGATTCATATTTTTCTTTTTCTTTGGAGTGTTAAAAGCTGTCTGTGCAATTAAAATATTGACAAATATTGAATATTTTCAATCCATAGACTGCAAAAAAGATGGACATAGTGTCCGTGATGTCACCCATATGTTGGCCGCGTGTGTGTAAAATAACAACAAAAAAAATTATTTTGTGTATTTGGTATAATACAATGTGTTTGCGTGGTTTATGGTTAAAAAACACATTATTTTCCACATACTGTACATTTTTGTAGCTCCAGATTGCACTCTTTTCCTGAAACGCACGGATTTGAAAAGCTCTGTGTCCCTGATTGGCCAGCTAATCTGTACGTTGTGATTGGCCTGAATACCTCTGACGTCAGCAGGAAATGTGACGCTCCTTACCATGTTTGAAAGATTCTGAGCCAATGCAATGCTAACAGGAGTTAACTTACAGGCTGTGATTCCGAAGCGGGTGGAATTATAATAATGTCAGTCTGGTCTACATCACCAATCCCAGGAAGTAAACGGTTGCCTACAATCTGTGTGTTTGTTGTAGTCCAAGTAAAGTGATTTACGTTGGAGACGATAACTTGCATCATCGTTTACTTTGGGGTTTGTACCTTTTTCATATTGTTAATATGTACCAATACACACTTACACACAAAAAGAAATTTTAAAAAAACATGAATCGGACAATAGGTGCTCTTTAACATGGGGGCCTATGGGAATTGAATCCCTTTTGGAGCCAGCTTCTAGCGGCCAGTCGATGAAATGCAGTTTAAATCACTTTCATATTGGCTTCATCAAATAGATCCATTCACAACTCATTGGATAGCTGGCCAATCAGAGCACACCAAGCTTTTCAGAACGTTAAGTGTGTTTCAGAAAGCAGGGCATAGAGGAGCAAGAATAATGTATGATATGTGGAAATTAAAAATTGTTTTTTAACCTTAAACTGCGCAAACACATTGCATTACACCAAATAATGTTCTTTTTAGCAACGTTATACAACCCTGTTAACAAACTGCACGGTTTTATCTATTTTCATGTCCATATCACATGCCATATAGTAACATGCTTAAATTGTACTTCAAATATGGAATTTGTTGGAAATGTACTAACATCAATCTGCTAAAAACATGGTCCTTACTTTTTAATCTGTCAGCTCAAAATCCACAGATTTCTTTTGAATGTTTTTATTGAATGGCATCTTGAAGTCATCAAAGTCCACCTCGTATGTGAAGCGCTTTCTCCTTGCTGCTTTCTTCTCCATCATCTCAATGGTGGTCAGCTGATTTCGCCACGTCTAGAATGTAGATATAGACAACAATTACAATAAATGAAAAGTAAATGGAAGCCTCCTACAAATGTTATATATTTATATACTTATATATAAGTCTTTAAAAGACTCTGGGAGAGTCTTTAAAGAGATGAGCTCAGATTTACAGTTTGCAATCAACAGTCAATATTATTGACGATTTCCATATCAAACATACACTCACCTAAAGGATTATTAGGAACACCAGCTCAATTTCTCATTAATGCAATTATATAATCAACCAATCACATGGCATTCAATGCATTTAGGGGTGTGGTCCTGATCAAGACAATCTCCTGAACTCCAAACTGAATGTCAGAATGGGAAAGAAAGGTGATTTAAGCAATTTTGAGCGTGGCATGGTTGTTGGTGCAAGACGGGCCAGTCTGAGTATTTCACAATCTGCCCAGTTACAACCGAGGTATGCAGCAAAGCATTTGTGAAGCCACAACACGCACACCTTGAGGCGGATGGGCTACAACAGCAGAAGACCCCACCGGGTACCACTCATCTCCACGACAAATAGGAAAAAGAGGCTACAATTTGCACGAGCTCACCAAAATTGGACAGTTGAAGACTGGAAAAATGTTGCCTGGTCTGATGTACTAAAATGGCCCCCACAGTCACCAGATCTCAACCCAACAGAGCATCTTTGGGATGTGGTGGAGCGGGAGCTTCCTGCCCTGGATGTGCATCCCACAAATCTTCATCAACTGCAAGATGTTATCCTATATAGGGGTGTGACGGTCATTATATAACCGTGAGACCGACGGTTATAGTTGAAAACCGTCATTAGAACTCTATAACCGCCAAAACCGTGTTATTAAAATATTTTTTTAAACATTTTTTATCATAAAGAATTTTTAAATACTAATTAAAACAATTGTTAACAGTCTGTGTTATACGCACCCTCACGTTCTCACGCAGTGAAAAATACAGAGCGGAGCAGACACTGACAACGCGCGAACATACAGGACAGACCAGTGGCGGTCCTGGCTAGATTTACGCCCTGGGCGAACCATCCCTTCGCCGCCCCCAGAAAAATTTTTTGCCCCCAAATCCCGCCACCAACATGTATTATTTTATTATATATAATCTTAAATACAAAAAGGTAACAAGAACAGAGAAAAACAAGATAAATAAATGTAATACAGTACATTTACAGTGCTCTAACTCCAAAATATTTCAGAAGTGCCCCTGAATTTACAATTAATATACAATATGTAAGTTAGATACACTTACATCACGCATCAGTTACCCAATTAAAATGACCATAACACATATTTTATTAGTTTATAGGATGTTAACAAATGCTAAGCATACACTACAAATTATTTAAAATGCTATCACTGTGTAGCTTACAAAATGGCATGTCAATTTATATTAGAAGTTATTTAAGTTCACATATAGCGTATATAGCAATAAAAAAGGACACAGTCAGGAGGTCTGTGTGAGTTTGCACTTGTTGTGTTGCAAACACAAACTAGACTGTGTGTTGCCTATGGGTGAATTTAGTTGCATGACATGGTGCCTCAATTCTAATAGTTGCTAGTTCAGCAAAACTAAAACCAAAAAAAACAGTCGTGTTCTGTGGCTAATAGCAACATATTAGCAAGAGGGCGAGCCGGCGAGGCTAATATAAATAACGTTAGCCTATTTCCTACTTTCACTCACGTCGTCACTCATAAATCGGCATACCTTTAAAATTTTTCCTCATCTTCTTTTCTTCTTTTTCTGATCTGGGCAACTTATGGCTTCTTTGGTCTTTTAATTCGATCCATGAATGATGATGATGAAGACTCGACATCATTAACTTTGCATTACATTTTGCCAACAACATCCGTTCGCCCGTCAATCAACCGGTGTCACGTGACGTGAGTCACGTAGATGACTCTACAGATTTTTTTTTCACAAAATCCAATTGATAACATGTTCGTAGGTATATGGGTCTATGTTAATTTTAGGAATGAAAAATACAATTTATGTGGAAGCAGACGCAACAGTTTGTGTTGTGTGGCCTCTGGCCTGGGATCAGTCTATCCCTCGCTCGCCCCCTATAAGGCGAGCGGTTTGGAGTTGCAAGTTGGCCCGCCCCTTTCTCCCGTGTATGAGGTGTGGCTTATGCATCTGCTTTGCAAACTAAGCAATCAGTCGTGCCGATGGTCGCATACTTTTCCGTGAGCAGACGTCGTGATCAATGAACGTGTGATACTACGTACGTGTGAAGATACGTTCGTCCGGGTCAATTTTTTTATTATAATTATATGTTAAAAGCTGTTACACTTTTAATGACAAACAAGTTAAAATAATCAGTTGAGAAATATCTTACCCAAAGGCACATTTATTTAATAGTATAGCAACACATGGCATAAACAGTACAATCTTACAGATTCTCTTCACGTCTTAAGTCACATGATGTAAATGAAAAAATGCCTTGCATAAAATCAGTGTATGGCCGCTGTTATGTGTTGTCTATAAAGTATTTATTGTCCAATTTCTTTACATAATCCATTGTTTGGCACTGACGAAACAAGGTGGATCACAGCGCCACCTTGTGGCTATTCAAAGTCAATTTATTTCTGTAGCACCATTAAACACAACAATGTTCACCAATGTGCTGTTCGGCTTACGCAATAAAATTAATATAAAAATAAAAACAGTAAAAAGAATAATTGAAACCATACATCATCATCATTTAAAAACAATAAGTTATCTAGATTTAAAGTGTATTTACCAAATAGAGGAAAAACTTCATACCTGAAAGACATCAAAGATGTACTTACTCATTGAAGAACAATAGGGTCCTTGCACCTCGGTGCTTGGCCCCTATTAACTTGATTCAGGGGAAATATCATTTTATAGCCTTTGTGGTTTAAGGGTCATAAACAGACATACAAATACTTTAAAGTAGGCCTACCAAATCTTACCCAAACCTTTTACAGTAGACCTACACAACAGAAATTTGATTACTGTACTATACGTTAAACTCACTTTGCACTCCTTTTAAATCATGATTGTCATACTTATTTGTACACATTTTTACTGTATTTTACAAAACAAAAAGGCACAGTCAATGTTCCCCAAATATGTTCCTGAAGGCACACCAAACACTACATATTTTCCAGCACTTCTAACCTCATCCCAATCAACTCATCACATCTTCAGAATAATATTAAATACATTTACACAATATTAAATAATATTAAATACGAAACAACCTTTTTTCTTTTTAGGTTTCTTCTGTTTTAGACCTACCTATTTCACTACCACCTTAACCATCTTCCACTTTATATAGAAATATTGTATATATCCAGCTTTGGGTAGATTACATAAGAATTGTAATCAGTTACTGATTACAAACTACATGCCAAAATTTGTAGTCAGTAACCTAATCTGTTAGATTACACATTTTGTGTAATGTAATATGAGTACTTTTTGATTACATCTACATTTGACCTATGTATATTTGATATCACATATTTAAGTAAGATAGTATTGTACTATTTTGACACAGCACAAAGAGCAAGAAAATATATGCCAATTTTAAACAAGACATGATTGTAAGTGCATTTGACATGTATGCAAAAATAAAAAAACATTATATCAGCCATAAAATATGTATTTAGATCAGATTTCACCACAGTTAACACCACGTTGCAAGCACATTTTGTTAGAAAACATCAATGATGGGAATGACTCAATGAAACTTTACAATGCTTTATATACAGTATGTGAAGATTAATAGAATACACATATATTTTAAAATGTAATGTAATTTAAATACAAGTTCTTGATTTTTGGGATCTGATTACATGTACTACCCTCTATATATATACATATACTGCTCAAAAAATTAAGAAAATCATCACAGCTTTACACCAAGTCAGATAACCTTCAGGAATATCAATCAACCCCGGTACGGAAGCACAAGTGATTGTAAAACTTTATACATATTTTGGTGCAAATACAATTGAAAACAGATAAATTGGACAGGCAACAGCAAGAGTGGTTTAGGGAGGAGGAGGACCATTCTCAGAGGGTCTCACGACCTCTACGTGCTATGAAACATCGAGATTAAATCTTCAGATCTATTGTCAGATGTTATGCTGGTGCAGTGCAGAGACCTCCTGATACATGATGCACAACCTCATTTGGCCAGAGTCTGTAGGCAGTTTCTAGACGATGAAGGCATTGACGCCATTGACTGGCCTTCACATTCTCCAGACCCTAAACCAACTGAGAACCTCTGGGATCTCATGTATCTGAAGCCATCAAGTAGCACCATATAGACAGGAGCTCACTTATGGGCTGATCCAGGTCTAGGAGGAGATACACCATGTGCCATCAGGAGTAATTCTGTAATTCCTGTCCTAAATGTGTTTATGATTTTGGCTTTCACTGACTATTGTCACACTATTTTGTTTTCACAACATTAGGCAACATATTAAAGTGAAGAGTTTATCTATAGTCTATATAAACAAACAAACACATTTTTCATTATTTGCTAGTGTCTACTAGTGGTTTTACAGCCCTCAAAAGTGAATGAAAACTAAACCTTTTAAATAGTTGGCCTACATAGTTTGATATTCATTCTTAATGCATGAATGTTTTATTAAGCACTTGTTTCTTTGCATCTTTTCAAACTTGGTTTTATATCTCGAATTAAGAACTCAATAAGTAAAGATGATGATGGTATTTAATATCCGGACGTTCAACCGCACGTACGTTATCCGGACGTTCAACCGCACGTACGTTATCCGGACGTTCAACCGCACGTACGTTATCCGGACGCAAAGTAAAAAATTATCAATTTCAATACGTCCGCCCGCGACGCCCGCGCCAAATTTAGCGCAGCTCCGACACGTGACCGTGACGTCTGACGTCTCATACCTTACGTCTGACGCCTGAATAGTATGGGATTTTGGCCAGACGGCAGGCGAGCGTATACACGTTTGTTCGCTTGTCTGTTTGCTTAGTGAGTTGCAAAACTTGCACAAATCACACCTCATACCCGTGCCTCTTCTGACACGCACACAACCTGTGTATGACTCTCAGCACTAACTTGACATGGAAATGAGCGTTAGTCTAAAAAACCGCTTTGATGTTTTTTTTTTTTTTTTTTTTTTGAATGCGCTCGTGCGCCCTCACGTAGATTGCGCCCTGGGCGTTCGCCCACATTGCCCATAGCAAAAACCGGCCCTGGGACAGACCAGGTTACTTTTCGGTTACTTTTGAGATTTAACATATTAAACAAAGTCTCACCTTTCAAATCATCTCTTCCTTCTAGTTAATTTATAGCATCAAATAAACATGAATGACCATGAGAAGGAATGTTGTTTTAACCGCGGAAAGGCGTCAGTACACTCCGCTTTTCAAGTTCAAATCCTCCCATGCTAATCTTCTAACTCTCTTCAACGCACATTCACTGCTAGTTGTCTTGCTGTTAATTTTAAAGAAACGTAGAGCAAGTATCTAATCAGTGTCTAGTTTATTCAAATGCCGGGTGAGCACTGTGCAGCGCGTCTGCGGAGAGCGTTTGCTGCGCGTGGCCATTGTGCTTTTACACCGGCTGCGTTTAATAACAATCTCAAGTTCACATTACTTTCTTTTACCTGCGCATTTATGAGCAAAACCTCTTCAATACGCTTTTAATCCACATTGTTTTCATGCTGTTCTGGTCCGTGTAATGACAGATATAGACACAATTACAGACATAAAAAGCCCAATGCACAAATATGTTTCTCCGAAGATTATTAAAATAGATGATAGATAGAGGATTAATTTATGCTGGGCAGAGAGTGACAGCGCAGTCTTCTGGCAACCGTGTGTTTTTTTTTAATATTTCATTGCTTTCTGTTAAATTGTTCAAAGTTATTACTGTTTAAAACACACTTGGCATCACATTCATGATTTTATGGTAAAATGACACTTTCCCGTCAATCCACGAGCATTTAAACGAGCAAAACGCCCCCCACTGACGGTTATGTGACGAACCGTCACATTTGACTCCCGTCATAACCGTCATCACCAATTCTGAAACCGGCACACCCCTAATCCTATAAATATGGGCCAACATTTCGAAAGTATGCTTTCAGCACCTTGTTGAATCAATGCCACGTAGAATTAAGGCAGTTCTGAAGGCGAAAGGGGGTCAAACACAGTATTAGTATGGTGTTCCTAATAATCCTTTAGGTGAGTGTATATGCATATCTCTAAACTCTTTTGTTTGTCTATTTCTCCTAAGAAATTTTAGGGAAAAAAAACTTCTAAGACATGAAGTTGAAACACAGCTGAGAACACCAAATCTCTGAGCTATGAAAGAGCAACCACTGAACAATAAAATGTTTCGATGGGTTAGCAAAACCACATTATAATAATCTATTAAAATAAGATGCCCTAATCTGCTCTCCACATGTCATTTTGCCCACACATGGCTCGCATTTCTCTCAACAGAGCTTCAAGTTGTAACCGGCTCACCGTTCTTGGCACAAAACTGATGTCCAATTTGTTGAGCTTGCCGGTGCTGATCTGAGTGCTGTGCACGACAACGCTGTCTTTCTTCATTGCCTTCTTGACTGCTGAGTTTGAGGAGGTTGGTAGAGTGGGAACAGAACCCTGCTGAGAAGATAAAGCGTCAACACTGTAATCAAGACACAGTGGACATGATGACACAGAGACAAACTACGTAACTCTCAGTCATTGTGCTGGGTTCCCCCGGATAAAACTAACAGAGTCATGCAGGCATCGGCCCTTCGTTGGTGGGGTAATTTGAAACGTCTAAGCTCATTTATTTCCTCTTTGGTTGGGTTCTCTCTGTAACACTGACATCATTGACTGTGTCATATGTAATTGCTGTGAATCGCATGTATGTTATTCTACCTTTTCTTTCGTAGAGCCAGAGGCAGAGGCCGGGGTTGGTTTGCGTTTGACTTTGGCAGGTTGTGCCTTCCTGTCCCTATGTCTGGGTAGGGCATGAATCTTAGCCTGGATCAAATCCACCACCCTGAAGTCTGCATAGGCATGGGCAACATCCAAGCAGTTTTGCTCTGCAATTATAAGATGGAAAGTTCCTGACTCATATAACAACGGAGCCAATGTTGATCAATCTCAAAGATTTAATGGACTGTAAACCAGCCAGCTTTTCAAAAAGATGCAGTGGCAATGTAAAAAAAATACAGGCTACACTGAGATGGTGCAGAATTTGTTGACATTTTTATTAATGCTTACATACCTTTTTTGCCTAAACATCTTTTCTGTACCTGTTTTATTTACTGCATTGATCTTTGCACCAGCTTTGATGAGGTAGTCCACACACGATGGCTTACAGCTCTCAATGGCTCTCATTAGGGGAGTGGCCCCATTTAGGGTGGGCGGGTCCACAGCAGCTCCCGCCTCCAACAGCAGCTGTATGATGTCAAGCTGTCCTGCATGGCAGGCATGATGCAGAGGTGTCCAGCTAAACTGGTCACACGCATTCACGTCAGCCCTGTGATGATTCATTGTATATCATTTTATATGATGCATAACAATTTTTGCCAATTTCAAGATAAGCATAACACGCGACATGACACACCAGGAATCTTTAAGCCCAAAACAGATTTCAATCAAATGTTTTAAGCTGAAGTTTAAAAGGTTAATCTTACCCGTTATCAACCAGGAATTTTGCCATTTCATAGTTCCCGCTTGAACACGCCGCCATAAGTGGGGTTTTGTAAAATCTATCTTTCACGTCAACAGGAATCTTTTGACTGACTGCCAGCTTAAGAGACTCAATATCTCCCATTTTAACACAGTAGTTTATATTTATGTATATCTTCTCAGGCTCATCGATGTACCACGCCGTGTCATCTTCAATAGGATGTTCTGGTCTATGATCCCGGTCATACCTGTGTATGTCTGTAGCATGCTGGTAGCTTTCAATCATAAAATGTGGCGGTCCGCCATCATCCCGCCGACGGATGAGGTCTGGAGGAACTGTGCAGATAGGCACTGGTAGATTAAACTTACTTTTCTTGGTTTTCCCTGCCTTGCTTACTTTCTTCTTTTTAGAGCCATAAGAAGCCATAATGTAAGTCTTAGGAAGGAACTTGAGGCCTCTCAAGAAGTCATTAACATCTACAAACCCCTCTTTTCTCCTGTCAAGAGCATACAGAAGATCCCGGATTTGGTCATCATCTACAGGAGCATGAAGGTCACGAAGAACAGACACAAACGTTTCCCTGGACACTGCTTCTATTCCTGCATAGGTGTCTGATGCCGTCTCGAAAGCATTTCTCAGTGCAGTCTCGTACTCGTGAGACCAGTCGTGGAGCGTCAGAGCCCATGGCTCATTTGTGCCACCCATTCCTTTCGAGAACTTTCCGTGTAGTCGTTCGACCTTCTTAAGCTCTTTCACAGTGGCCTTGTGGCCGCAGTCCTTCGCAATCTGACGAGGAAGAAGACCTTCTTGATTTTTCAGTTTGGGGTTGCATCCTAAAGTAGGAATCACAAAATAAAACTAAACTTCAAGTATGAACATTTAATGATAGCTTGATCCTACACGTCACCATTAAGCAGCATAATTCTTTTTATGGTTATAATAATAATATATATAATAATTAAAATTACTATGTGTGAGTATACGTTTTAAGAGCAATACTTTAATAGCATTAACATTAAAGACAATTGAAATAGGAAATAAGGTACTTAAAGGGATACTTCACCTTTTTTTGAAAATATGCTCATTTTTCAGCTCCCCTAGAGTTAAACATTATATTATTACCATTTTGGAATCCATTCAGCCGATCTTTGGGTCTGGCGCTAACACTTTTAGCATAGCTTAGCATAATCCATTGAATCTGATTAGACCATTAGCATCGCGCTAAAAAATAACCAAAGATTTTCCATATTTTTCTTAATGAAAACTTGACTCTTCTGTAGTTACATTGTGTACTAAGTTGCGATTTTCTAGGCCGATATGGCTAGGAACTACTCTCATTCTTAGTCGGTCTTAGTACACAATGTAACTACAGAAGAGTCAAGTTTTAAAGGATTAGTCCATTTTCTAAAAAATAAACCCATATAATTTACTTACCACCATGTCATCCAAAAAATTGATGTCTTTCTTTGTTCAGTTGAGAAGAAATTATGTTTTTTGAGGAAAACATTCCAGGATTTTTCTCATTTTAATGGACTTTAATGGACCCCAACATGTAACAGTTTAAAATAGCAGTTTCAAAGAACTCTAAATGATCCCGAAAGAGGCATAAGGCATAAAGAAATATAAAAAATATGGACTTTTAAACTACAACTTCTCGTCTATCTCCGGTCCTGTGGCGCGCCAGCACAACCTCACGTAATTGCGTAATGCCGTGGAAAGGTCACGTGTTACATATATGAAACACACTTTTGTGAACCATTTTAAAACAATAAACTGACACAAAGACATTACTTAGTATCATTTGACATACAACAATGTCGGAACGGTCCTCTTTCTCCACACTTCAGTTTCGCATACGTCATCCGTGACCTTTCGTCATGATGACGTATTACGCGAGGTCATGCTGACGCATCACAGGCCCGGAGACAAACGAGAAGTTGTAGTTTAAAAGTGCATATTTTTTATTTTTGCTTGTCAAAAATGACAATCGTTTCGCTAGATACGACCCTTATGCCTCATTTGGGATCGTTTTGAGTTCTTTGAAACTCCGTTGAAACTGCAATAAAACTGTTACGTGTTGGTGTCCATTAAATTCCATTAAAATGAGAAAATGTTTTCCTCAAAAAACATAATTTCTTCTTGACTGAACAAAGAAAAACATCAACATTTTGGATGACATGGTGGTGAGTAAATTATCTGAATGTTTTTTTAATAAAATTGACTAATCCTTTAAATAGGAAAAATATGGAAACTTTTTGGTTATTTTTTAGCGCAATGCTAATGATCAGATTCAATAAATTATGCAAATCTATGCTAAAAATAGTAGCGCCAGACCTGGAGATCAGCTGAATGGATTCCAAAACTGTAAAAATCAAATGTTTAAACTCTAGGGGAGCTGGAAAATAAGCATTTTTTTTTTTTTAAGTGGAGTGTCCCTTTAACCAAACAAAAGAGAAAAAACTTTTCTTATAATAAAAGAAAAAAATATTTAAATAAGTTAAATAATCATTATTATTAACCGTTTTGTTTTTTCAGTGATTTTCAATATATTCTTTTATCAAGAAGTAACAAGAAGGTTGTTTCCTTTGTTCAATGATACTATACCCAGCAAGTATTTATATTAAGATTTTAATTTGTATAAATTGTATAGATTAATACAAAGTAAATGTACAGAATGTACGATAAACAGAAAATAAGCATTAGTGAAGTCCCAACACTGACTTCGCACCTCAACCCAACGTAACACAGTCAATTTTATTAATCAATTAACAAGTGTGAATTAATCAAATTTGTATGTTTTACCTTTTAATATAGTTATGAATTACCATGAGATTGTGTTGATTTACCTCTTTGAACCAAAAACTTGCAACAATCTGTGTAGCCACCAGCGGCAGCAAAGTGCAGGGGTGTATCTCCTTCAGATGTCACCACTCCAAAATCAGCTGCATATGCAGACAACACCTTAATGATCTGATGTAGAGCGGGATTAGAGTTAACAGCAATGATGATCTTTGATGCTAATCCCTAATGCTAAAGGAATCATTCATCATTGATTATTGTTCAGATAAATGTTATACAGTAAAAGACTACCTCAAATAAGCCTCGTTCAGCTGCAAAATGAGCTGCGTGGAATTTCTTTTTATCCACAGCATTGACATTACCTCCTTTTCTTAGAATGGCTCTTACTAGCTCTACCGCTCCTCCTCTGGTCGCCTCCATCAGTGCAGTCCGACCAGTCATCTGGGGTAACACATGATCATTTAAATGTATGCCTTTACATTTATATTTGTCGGATGCTTTTATCCAAAGTGACTTGCAATGAATTATCATTTTACATTTTATTACTGGGTGTGCTGCTCTCTGCAAAAGCTAATTCAATAATACAGCACTGCATACCTGATTTGATGCATTGGGATCAGCTCCACTCTCTAGGATGCTGAGACACATTTCCTCACAGTCTTGAGCTTGCTCACAGGCCAGCAGAAACACTGGCATCCCAGTTACTGAAACATTGTTCGCATCTGCATTGCCCATAAGTGCCACCTGGAGGCAACGCATGTGCCTTTTGGTAGGGTGGATGCAGTAGAAAAGCAAGCCTGGGAGAGAAGCCAGAAAACAGATTACTTAGATCGGTTTACATGGTATTTTACTGGTCGTGCCATGATCTGTAATTATATAGAAGGGAGAATTAAATACGAGGAATGCAGCCAGCTATTGGTGATCCCTAGTTAAATTGCCATTTGAATGATAATTGCTTGAAAGAGAAAGATGGAGGCAGAGAGATTTTGTTTATATGCAAGTAAATTTCTCTGCATTTCATTCACAATAATATTAGTTAATGGTTCCAGTTAATACACGAGACACAAATTATACATCACAGCTATAAGATCAACATCAATGTTAAACACCATTTATTGTTTTATTTTCCTAAAAAATATAAAATAAAAAATACAGTAAGATGCCCACCAGAGGGCGCCCTTATCCAAACTTTTAGGGGCAGTTTCCCGGACAGGAATTAGACTAGTCCTAGACTAAAATAAATGTAAGAGCTGTCCAAACTGAAAACAACTTGCACTGACATATATAAAAATACATCAGTGCCCTTTATTTAGCCTCAAAATGCATGCCAGTAATGTTTGTAGTAAGGCATGTTTGTTAAAACTAGTTATATTTAATAATTAAACTAGGGTTTAGTCCTGGTTTAAGCTAATCCCTGTCTGGGAAACAACCCCATAGACTTTTGGGGCGGTTTCCTGGACAGGATTTATTAAAATGCATGTTTGAGCTGCCTTCATTTAAAAACAACTTGCACTGGCATGTCTTAACATATATCAGTGCCATTGTTGTGTCTAAAGATGCACACTACAGTAGTATTGTTTTTGTAAGGTAAATGTCCTTATATAACTAAGGCCTAGTCCTGGATTACTCTAAACCCTCTAGAGACAATAATAAGGAATATAAATGTGTCCAAGACCAATTTTCTCATCCTCTACAACAATTTTCAATCATTGTTTAAGCCCTCAAGGAACTAACATTTTTTTTTTAAATTGATGGAAGGGACATAATTGACTGTGACACTCAAGATGGCTTCCAGGTAAGCAGTTCTTATTTTTTCTCTCCAGATAAATGTTGAAATTTTGTTTGTCATAGTACCTAGACAACTTTTTAGTTCTCATTACTAAAACATGAGTTTATAAATGCATATATTAATTGTGATATCATGCTGTGTAATGATAATTTTTGATAATGATAATCTAAAAAATTTAAATAATTCTATAGGAAATATTTTTTTAATCCTCAAAAAATAATTGTCATAGTAAGTTCAGACCAAAATCTTATATGTGCAAAAACAAATTGGCTTCAAGGTTTTTTTTTATTCTGATGCTGGACACCTTCTAAATCTGGATTTCGTGAGAATATATGAAGGTGGGAACTGTATGATTTTAATTTTAAATACATTTTAATGTTTACTGTTAACTTTTTGTTTGACTGTCCTCCTGCAGAGCCCTCGGGAGTCATGGACCTCCTATCCTGTCACTGATTTACATTAAAATTTACTGTATATCAATCTCGAAATCTCTTACATAACCGTATTTAAATATCCACCAAGTAATTTTTCATGTTTTAGGCAATTCTATAGTGAACTTGGACTTAATAGTGGAACTTTTTTGTATGTATGAAACATTACAGTTTTAGTTAATGATGAATTCAACTGACCTACAGGAACACGAGCCATGCTGTAAATAACAAAAGATAAAATTACCTTTTCCTTCGTTGTCCACAAGTGTCATGTTTGCGTTTTTCTTTGCCAACAGAGACACAATGCCGTCGTACCCCAGTTCAGCAGCCAGCATCAGCGGCGTCCGGCCTCTCCTGTCCTGCACGTTTGGACTGGCACCTTGCGCCATGAGGAACTCCAGCAGGTCTTGGTTGTTGGCCACCGATGCCAGGTGCAGGACGCCGTTACCATCGCGTGGTTCTGTCAGATTAATGAGGCCATCGACACCCATAGAGATTAATTTCTCTATGTACGGTTTATCAGACTCTCGGACGCACTGAAGGAGTCTGTAGATCTGCAGGATTTCAAGTCTGCTTTTTGCTACGGATTCGGAGAGTGACATCGTGCACCTGAAAATGTAATAAGGATTTGGCTTTTATACATCTCTGGTAAATTAATCTTATCTGGAGGCACTTTATTGATTTTCAGAAGTAAATACAGTTTAAAAGTTTTTTTCAGCATGGATATCTGATACAAGTTTAAAAGACTACATTACAAAGCCAGAAAACAATCAAATTTCCAGGAAGACTCACCTTTTGTCGATAATGCCTGAACATCAACAGTAAGTAAACGTTACGTGCAACATTGCTTCCTAGATCCGCGGTTCTCTCTGCCGCGCGTCTCTATGGCAACTGAACGCCGTGACCTGTTCAAAGCTTCTTTAAGAAGTAAACTCCCGCCTCTGTTTATTTAGTTGCGGCCTGAGGTCGAATTACCGTACTTTTAAGAGATCACTTGACCGGGGTTGAGTAGCTTGGCTGCAAACGTCGTATCCAAGTATCAGTTTTCACGAAGACGTCTTCAAGCATGTGAGGAAGTTTTTGTGTCGTGACAGTAAGCGACATCTATCACGATCTACTGATAACGGTTGTGGTTGTTTTACAATGAAGTATGCATAATTTAACCGTAACGTTAGCCTAATTTCACTACACGCAATCAGGAGTATGTAACCTCAGGAAATCGTGGGAATATCTGGAATTGTTCAAAAGAGGGCGCTAACGTTACATGAATGGGGGTTTTCTAGGTGCAATAAAACCACTGACTGAAAGATGTGTCGTAAAAATCCCAACTGTAGTAATGTAGCCTGCTATGCACTGTGATAAGAATTGTGTGTAAGTACATAGTTAATTTGTCTGTCGTTGCTGGTTAAATAGTGTTGGTATGCAAGCAACTGATTCTAACCTTGTTTTTTATGTTATGGGATATTTTATTAGTTTTATTTACTACCCCATTGTATTACCAAATGTGTATATAAAAAATACAGTTTTTTTATTTTAATGAAAAAGGTTTACATCCTTTGTCCTTCGTAAAATGTTTATTAAAGGCGGGGTGCATGATCTCTGAAAGCCAATGTTGATATTTGAAATCACCTAAACAAACATGCCCCTACTCCAATAGAATCTTGACCTTCTTTTGATAGACCCACCTAGGGGTGTGACGGTCATTATATAACCGTGAGACCGACGGTTATAGTTGAACACCGTCATTAGAACTCTATAACCGCCAAAACCGTGTTATTAAAATAAAATAAAATTATTAAAACATTTTTTATCATAAAGAATTTTTAAATACTAATTAAAAACAATTGTTAACAGTCTGTGTTATACGCCCCCTCACGTTCTCACGCAGTGAAAAATACAGAGCGGAGCAGACACTGACAACGCGCTGACATACAGGACAGACCAGGTTACTTTTCGGTTACTTTTGAGATTTAACATATTAAACAAAGTCTCACCTTTCCAATCATCTCTTCCTTCTAGTTAATTTATAGCATCAAATAAACATGAATGACCATGAGAAGGAATGTTGTTTTAACCGCGGAAAGGCGTCAACACTCCGCTTTTCAAGTTCAAATCCTCCCATGCTAATCTACTAACTCTCTTGAACGCACATTCACTGCTAGTTGTCTTGCTGTTAATTTTAAAGAAACGTAGAGCAAGTAGCTAATCAGTGTCTAGTTTATTCAAACGCCGGGTGAGCACTGTGCAGCGCGTCTGCGGAGAGCGTTTGCTCCGCGTGGCCATTGTGCTTTTACACCGGCTGCGTTTAATAACAATCTCAAGTTCACATTACTTTCTTTTACCTGCGCATTTTTTTTAACAAAACCTCTTCAATACGCTTTTAATCCACATTGTTTTCGTGCTGTTCTGGTCCGTGTAATGACAGATATAGACACAATTACAGACATAAAAAGCCCAATGCACAAATATGTTTCTCCGAAGATTATTAAAATAGATGATAGATAGAGGATTAATTTATGCTGGGCAGAGAGTGACAGCGCAGTCTTCTGGCAACCGTGTGTTTTTTTTAAATATTTCATTGCTTTCTGTTAAATTGTTCAAAGTTATTACTGTTTAAAACACACTTGGCATCACATTCATGATTTTATGGTAAAATGACACTTTCCCGTCAATCCACGAGCATTTAAACGAGCAAAACGCCCCCCACTGACGGTTATGTGACGAACCGTCACATTTGACTCCCGTCATAACCGTCATCACCAATTCTGAAACCGGCACACCCCTAGACCCACCCCACACATACGCAACCCAGACAACGATGTTGTTAAGTAGACACGCCCCTTACTGCTGATTGGCTACAAGTGTGTTTTGGTACTCAGCCTGACTCCCTTTTCCAAAGTGTTTTTCAAAAATCATGCACCCCGCCTTTAACATTAATAATAGCTATGCAAATGTAACTACCTTCTTGCAAAATCTAGCATTAATCAAACTTTTTAATCTAAAAACATTTTTTACGTAATGAATATAACATCTAAGGAACCCTGCAACAAAATTTTGATGACTGCGACACGTGTGTGTAGGGTGGGCTTTCATGCAAATGTTAACCTCATCATGAAAAGTAAAGTTTTAACTCAAAGATTTTAACCATACTGAAATCTTAAAAGTAAATATTTGGTGGTTTAAACACCCATACAAAGTTTTTAAAGCATTTTTACTATGTTCCATAGTAAGTGCAAAATTCAGAATTGTCATTTCTATAACAGAGAAATTACACATCCATAACACTGTTTCTTCCTCAAAAATTTTCATACAAAAGGTAAAAATAAATAATTATTTGTTCGTAGAAGCGCCACCCCTTTTTTACTAGCAATCTGTTTCCTCCAATATAGATTACATGGAATCTATTCCAAACACAATATATGCGATGATATAATAAACTGTCTGCCACACAAACACATAAGATTCCCAAAAGAGGTATCCCACCATCGTTGGACTTAAGGTGCTTTGGTAATTCAGCAATAATTCCATGAAAAAATTTTTTTTTAAGAATCCATCTTGCTCCAGATCTACAGTAAAAAAGGTAAGTTTGTTATTAGCCTCAAATTCTGACACAAAACGTATCTTAATTGGAGAAATGTAACAGTAGTAGTAGTTTATTTTTTCTCCAGTCATTCAAACACAATAACAAACACAAACGGAATCCTACAGTACAACAATGACTGAAGGGGTTTAGGCTGAAGTGAAACACTTATTGATGCCTAACCCTATTTACAACCACTTTTAAATACCCAACATGTGGCAACAAACAGAAAACAGCAAAGTAAACATAGAAATAAGAATATTACCAGCTCATACAGAAAAGATATTAGTAAAAATCATTGTAATGCGATATAAAAGGATATTAGTGAAAATCATTGTAATGCGATATAACTATCAATCACTTTTAATTTAAATTTCTTTTTAAACACCTTTATTGATATAGATTGTTTTATTTTGTCATCCAGACTATTCCATAGATTGACCCCTCTAACTGAGAAACACCTTGCTTTAGTATTGGTCCTAACTTTATTTTTTTGATAAACCCAGATTCCTCTCAAATTATATTGAGTCTCTCTTGGCTTAAACCTCTCCTGAATACAAACTGGAAGCTTAAAATTATGGACCTTATACATCATTACAGCTGTGCTTAGATCAACCAAATCCTGTAATTTCAGTGCATTTATTTTAATAAACAATGGGTTAGTTGGGGCATGATAATCAACTCTGTTAACAACTCTAATAGCCTTCTTCTGCAACATAAAGATAGGTTTAATACTAGTTTTATAATTATTCCCCCATATTTCCACACAATAGTTTAAGTACGGAAGAATGAGCGAATTGTATAATAAATATAATGAATTTTGATTTATCAATGATTTAATTTTACACATTATACCAATAATTTTAGATATTTTTGTTCTTAAATAATTTATGTGTAACTTCCAATTTAGTTTATCATCAACATAAATACCCAAAAATTTTGTATTACAGACTCTCTCAATTTCTATATCATTAATTTTAATTTTAATTGGTTCCTCAATTTTTCTATTTCCAAAAATAATATATTTGGTTTTATTCACATAAAGTAGGCTTACCTCTTTGTGTAATTTTGACCTGGTCGGAAATTTTCTCATGCTCAGCCAGTTCCTGTTGTGAAGGATTTGACAACAGAAACATATTTACAGTTGAACAACTAATACATTCCTTAAGGGTATTTCACGTTTCAAGCTTATCTTCATTCTTCATTATTTAAACTTTTATATAATAGCTCTTAAACATCTTTATTAAGAATAAAAGTATTTTTGGGGTATGGTTAGTTGTCAGTGTAGGAAGGGAGGGGTTTTTATTCTCCCAAATTTTTAAAAACCAATAATTTACACTCTCCTGTTAATCCACAAAAAGAGTGGGGTGCAAATAGTATCTGCCAAGATAGTTTCTAATTATTATTACACAAATGTGATCATTTTATAAATAAATAAAACTTTTGTAAATAGCATATCAATAAGAAAACATGCTATTTTCACTAGGGGTAAATAGTTGCTGCCTTAAAATTTTCTGGTTAAAATGATCAGAAATGCACTCACTAATATCATCCGCAAGATGTCCTTACAGTCCTCTTGCATGGCTGCACGGATTGTAAAATGCATCTCTCCACAATTAAAAGAGAGTAAAATGTTTAAGTCAGCGTGGAATGAAACGAAATGTAAAAACTGATGCGTTGTGAGGGACCCAAGTAGATATAGCAGACCGGAGCTCTCAAAAGTGGCGCGTGAACTCAAAAAATAATGATTGGGGTTAATGGCTCATTACAGTTGTGCGTAGGTTCTGGCCAGAGCCATTCTGGCATAGCCTTGATGTTAGCGAATGGGATGCATTAGACCGCACATTAGCCCATTCCCTCTGCTGCGATACGTCAGCAGCGCCGCCATATTAGCTGAGGCAAGAGTTACCTGCAAAAAAGCGAGTAAATGTTGGAGTTGCGACTTTTTTAGGTATAAAGCACAATATCTTTTACATTTCTCAAACGATTTAAATTATTTTTGTACATGAAATCAAATAACTTTTTAGTTTTCTTGTGCTTTTAGCAGAATCAGCAAATTCAAATCAAAGAGTGACTGTCTGCTTTCGTTTTTATAGCACTACAATTATATCATACATTTAAATACAGTTAATATACATGATTTTTCACAGAATTAATTTGTAATATTTTTCTTAATATAGTTAATATAGTTACTTAATAATTTTCTAATAGACCCTTTTACTGTACAAAATGATGACGTGGCAACGTATGCGCGCATTTTGGCAACGAAAGTATGGCAAGAATCAGCAGTGAAGCACAGACAGAGAAAGATATTTTAAAAATTTGACTTTATCAACTTTTTCAACACAGCTACAGATCCGTGTACTAGTGAAGTGGATAGAAGACATTAGCAGATGGCCAAATATAAGTGGACAGATAGGCTACAGTACATATATACGTATATTAGTATATTATATTAGTGCAATAAAAAGCAACAACCAGACATTTGGATGCTGGGAAACCGTTTTGATAAACTTTCTGAGTTGCTAACACATTAGAACCACTGGGGAACAACACCACTTCCGTTGCCAGAATGTATGCGCAGTCTATTTGATAACGTGGGCTGTAAAAGGGTTTATTAAACTTCACACTCCCTATATTTTGATCATGCAACTTTCAATAAATGAGTCAACATCCCAGAACAAGTAAAGTGGATATCATCCAATAAGCTAAATGTTTTTCTATTACACTACTACATAAGCATAAGGATTAAGACAGGATTTATTTGCATGAGGAAACCCCATTTCTTCTTTAAGCTACTCCCAATGCCTCTTCATATGTTTCCCTTTTAGGAAACATTAAATTGGTCACTAAGTTAGATAACCACCAGCATACTACAGTAATAAAAATTGTGCTAAATAGCACTAAAAGTGGTTCACTGGCTCGTAATCATAGGGAACCATTTTTATTGCTTAAAGGCACCTATGTAGAACCTGTGTCGATATTGTGCTATTTGAACCATAAGTGGTACTATAGTCATGCTTTAGCACCATGTATGGTTCTACAGAGGTGCTATATAGCATTTTAAATTGTCCCCCTACATGATTACAAGCTTTTATATGAAGGTATATTTGGTGCAAAACAACTGCACACCTGTGACAGTGGAATTTGTATTTGTAGAGATTATCCACACATGTGTATCAGTAAACTTGAAGTCGCAGAGGACGAGATGCAAACTTGTAGATTTTTTTTCTTTCCCTCAAATACAACACAACAGTTACACATTCACAATCCTTCAGTGCAGCTGCACAAATCCCATTTTACAAATCACAGATTAAGAAACTCACAAGTTCACATTTTTTGCTACAATTGATGCAGTAAATATGGTGCATAACCTACTTGAACGCCTGCATCAAATAATGTGAAGTCACACACAAATTTTGTACATTT
Organism: Paramisgurnus dabryanus; assembly: GCF_030506205.2. Lineage (NCBI taxonomy): Eukaryota > Metazoa > Chordata > Actinopteri > Cypriniformes > Cobitidae > Paramisgurnus > Paramisgurnus dabryanus. The sequence continues at coordinate 13,061,040 of NC_133348.1, forward strand.
GCAAAATCAGTTTGTGCACCTGTGCGATGAGACTTGCATGTGTGTACAATTTATTTTTCACAAATATTTTTTTTATTTTTTTAATATTTTCTAGCCCAAACACAAGTACATAAATACAACTGCTTGAATCTGCTGCTACGAGTTTCAAATACTCTTTTTCGTGTGCTCTCTCTTCTGCACCAAATATCTCGAGATAAATGGGGCGAAAGTGATTTGTATACCTGTAGGCTTTGGCGAGCACTGTTCAGCACTGCCCACCAGGTGGCGCCCCCGACACTCACTGAAGCAGAGTTTATTAATTACCACCAATGTTTCAGCAAAGTAAATCGCCTTTATCAAGGTATTATTTTCACCAAGTGGAGAACAATATAAATGGGAGTGCTAATTATACACACATGAAGGTAATTACATACAATATTCCAATGATTCATTAGTAAACAAAATATAAGTTTCATAAATTTCAAACCATCAATATAAGTAGATTAAAAAATACAAGCAGCAAATACACACATAGGCCTACATTTAAATAAGATACCAAATGATGTAAGTCCCATTCATTTTTAATATCATAATACCTATAAAAACAACCCAAATCAAAATCTACGTTTAAACCATGTGTGCCAATGTTCACATTTAATATACCTAAAAGGCCTTCTGTCCAAGTAAAAATTGGTCAAACTCACCTCACCTTCTAGATGGAAATTCCCTCTCAATTCCTATATACAATAATGAAGTAATAGGATGATTAAGTTCAACAAAATGCAGTGCTAATGGCAGGTTCATATTTCTGCATATTATTGCACTCTGATGTTTTGTGATGTGTGTTTTATACTCTCTATTTGTTTTTCCTACATATGATTTACCACAGTGACATGTTATCAAATAAATAAGCTTGTATTTGTTTGGGGTGAATCCCAAAGATATTTCCATATCATTAAGATTCTTAATAAAATCATTTGGTTCCTTATATATTATTTTTAGACTTTATATATTACATTTGACCTTAAGGAAGACTTTTCATCAATGTTAACGGATGATAACTGTCACAGGAAGGCAAGACATGGCAAGATGAGTGGATCCAAATGCAGTTTTTAAGTGTATTAAATCCAAAAAAGGTACAGGAGCACAGGCAAGAACACGAACAGTAACACATGACAGGAAACAACCAACATAAAACAACGGCTGACAAACAGGCAATCAACAGGCAGGGTAATTAAAAAATGTAAACATTTTATTACATTCTGTCTTAAAGTCTAAAAAACAGTACCTGTTGAAGTCATTAAAGTTACTTAAATAACAAAAGAAGAGAAAATCACTCACTGGTCCTGACTGTAACTTCGTAAAAAAAAGATTAATCCATATTTAATTTTAAATAAATATCTTTTTTTGCCAACAATCCTTAATGTTGAGCTCTGCTCTTTGAAGTAAGTTGGTTTATTATTGGTTTATTATGCAAGTTCAGCCTTGCATTATGTTTGTATCTTACAGTTAGTATAATGCATGTAATGAATTCAGGGCAAGAAGAATATTTATCTAATATGGGGTAATGTGAAGTATTATAATAATTACATATCGTTTTCTTTCATGGGATATGGACCCCCTAAAGTAGCCTTGGCCACCCTATTTATAAAATTCTAGTTCTGCCACTGCAATATTGATGTTGTATTTCAGCATATTAAGTGTATAATACGTGTGTGCATATTGTGAATGAATTTAATAAACAAATTCTTGATAGCCTTTGGTTAATTCACTAAACTGATCCTATATTCAGTTAGCCTATGTTTACTTAACTGACAGTGCCCAGGATGGTAACATAATTATTTCAATGTCTTACTAATAAACAACACAAGTCTTGCGCAAACTGACATGGTTTGAAATCTATAGTTATTCGATTCTTTGGTTTTCTGATGTGTTATAATTCATATATGTAGAGCAGAGAAATAAGAATTTTTTTCCTGGCGTGCATGCCCTAAAAAAATACATATGGACCTCGGTATTTATAAAATCCTGCGTACGGCCCTGCTCACGACAATAAGAATCCACTCTCAATAGTGTATTACGAGCTGTAGGTTTTTTAATCGGATCCCTATATAAACAATTACGAGCTATCCACAAGTCTAAAAAGCTGATTTGATTTGGGTTAGCATCCAAAGTAAATGTTAAGAAATCAGAACAACTGTTTATATAAAAATAAAAAGAATTTAGTTGTTCAGTAACCCGATTCAAAAAGACAGAAATAATCATCCAAATTAGTATATTAGAAGAAAAAGCATGATTTAAATACACATATTTTTCTTCAAAAACAGGTTATTTTTACATTAATATTACATACTTTTTCTGCATGGTTAGAATCTCATAAGTTATGCTGTCCTAGCATCATTCCTATTAGATATTTACCACTTTGGGAAAACCCTATTATACCTCATGGCATTGTTGATAATTCCTTAAAAGCATGGGTAAATAATGGTATAAAGATATTAAAAGACCTGTATCACAATGATTTTGTTATGAGCTTTGAATTACTATCCAAGACATATAAATTATCAAAACATAGTTTTTTCAAATATTTGCAAGTTAGACACTGGGAAAAAGAGATCACTTCCCAGACTTTTCCTAAGATTCCTATATCATCACCTTTGGAAAATATTATGATTAATAAAAATGTCTTCTCTCCAAGAGGCATAGTTTCTACAGGATATAGCACAATAACAACTAATTTTATGCCATTCGATAATGCAGGTTTGAAGCAGAGATGGGAAACAGACCTTAATTGTAAATATGACCTGGAAGAATGGGAGAATGTCATGGAAAATATGCAGACACTTTTAATATGTTCTAAACATAGACAAATACAATTCAATATTTTGCATCGAACATATTTTACTCCTTATAAACTTAATTTGCTAAATAATAGTAAATCTTCTAAATGTCAAAGGTGTAAAACATCTGAAGGCACCTTGCTTCATATGCTTTGGAACTGTCCTGTACTGAATGATTTTTGGGAATACATAATTGGTAATACTTCAAAGATTATAGGTATCCAAATTAGTAAAGATCCTAGAATTTGGATATTAGGAGATATTGATTGAGGTTGTTCTCATTATAAAAAGTAGCTACTTTTCACTCTTAGCAGGAACTGCCGGAAAAAAATGTATATTAGTGAACTGGAAGTCGATTCAACCCCCATCTAGACAGCAATGGACAAATGAACTTCTTTCATATTGCACCCCCGAGAAAATTCTTTTTAATGTTAGGAAATCTCCAAAGACTTTTGAAAAAATCTGGAACTCGTTTCTGGAACATTTACCTTCACTTACTGCAAATGAAAATTAATATTATTAATGTTTTTGTTTGTTTGTTTTTTTTTTGTTTGTTTGTTTGTTTGTTTTTTTTGTTTTTTTTGTATAGGAAAAAAAATGAAGATTATGATGTTATGTGTATATGTTCTTTACATGCAATCTAAAAGAAAATAAAGCTTTAAAAAAAAAAAAAAAGGTTATTTTGCAAAAGAAATCACAAACGTTCTTTCCATGGCCCCACCTCCTGTTTTAATTAAAAATTAGTCTGAAAAATAAAATAATTTGTTTTATGATATTAAAAATGAATGGGACTTACATCATTTGGTATCTTATTTAAATGTAGGCCTATGTGTGTATTTGCTGCTTGTATTTTATAATCTACTTATATTGATGGTTTGAAATTTATGAAACTTATATTTTGTTTACTAATGAATCATTGGAGTATTGTATGTAATTACCTTCATGTGTGTACAATTAGCACTCCCATTTATATTGTTCTCCACTTGGTGAAAATAATACCTTGATAAAGGCGATTTACTTTGCTGAAACATTGGGGGTAATTAATAAACTCTGCTTCAGTGAGTGTCGGGGGCGCCACCTGGTGGGCAGTGCTGAACAGTGCTCGCCAAAGCCTACAGGTATACAAATCACTTTCGCACCATTTATCTCGAGATATTTGGTGCAGAAGAGAGAGCACACGAAAAAGAGTATTTGAAACTCGTAGCAGCAGATTTAAGCAGTTGTATTTATGTACTTGTGTTTGGGCTAGAAAATATTAAAAAAATAAAAAAATATTTGTGAAAAATAAATTGTACACACATGCAAGTCTCATTGCACAGATGCAAAAACTGATTTTGCAAATGTACAAAATTTGTGTGTGACTTCACATTATTTGATGCAGGCGTTCAAGTAGGTTATGCACCATATAAATGTGAACTTGTGAGTTTCTTAATCTGTGATTTGTAAAATGGGATTTGTGCAGCTGCACTGAAGGATTTGTGAATGTGTAACTGTTGTGTTGTATTTGAGGGAAAGAAAAAAAATCTACAAGTTTGCATCTCGTCCTCTGCGACTTCAAGTTTACTGATACACATGTGTGGATAATCTCTACAAATACAAATTCCACTGTCACAGGTGTGCAGTTGTTTTGCACCAAATATACCTTCATACTTTTAGTACTATTTAGCACAATTTTTGTGTAAGTGTAAGACAATTTAACTCTACATGTTACAATTTTATTAAAAAAAAAACATGTAAAATTGTGAATTCTCATTAAGTATGAACATTCAAATAGCGATGGTCTTCACATGGTCTTAAAATATAAGGATTTTTTTTGTTAATTTTAGATGAAATGACACTTAACACAGTGATAGATTTGTGTAAAAATTAAATATTTTATTAAAAATCCAACAATGCAAATATACTGTATATTCCATGCTCAACATTCAGTCATGAGAAACATAGCATTTAAAAAAAATGTATTGGTTGAAACAATGGCTGAGGACTATTTAGTTTGCCCAATAGTTAAAAAAACTTTTTGCTGCTCGTTTCTGAATCATAATACTGCATTGTAATGCCTGGTGAATGGTGAGAGGTAAAGAAGATACCAAACAATCAGATGTGGATGTGTGCTCCAGGTTAAGTGAGAACAGCTGATGTAAGCTGCTTTCAAATCTAGATCAACCAAATCAGCTGGGCTACTGCAAAGTAAAAGTAATAAAAATGTCCTTTTAAGGGAATGACTCTCATTTCATGGTTAAAATCGGACTAAATGGTCTCATAGTACTAGGCTCTGCAAAACTCTTCTAAATCCCTTTGTATTAAAGAAAACATTAGACCACCAAGACACAGCAAAGACACAGATTCCAAGCTGTTACATTTACTTCATTTGCAGAACATCTGCAGTCAGAAGAGAAAACTACACTGACAAAATCGGTTTATTTTGCGTCTAACATAAACAAAAAGCTTTTGGAGAAGTTACTAGATCATGAGTTAGAGGAGTTTTCTTATTTATAGCTTTTGGCCAAAAAAAATAGTCCCTCTCTGCAAAGCCTGCTGTGTTCATCCTTTTATAGATAATTTTTCTAATTTAGAAGTTGACTGAGGTTATTTGCCATAAATGTCAATGAATAATACTGAGAGGAAATTGGAAAAATACAAATTAAAATGTGTTATTTATTGCATTAATTTAATGGGAAAAACCCTAAATGGAGCCCTTGAGGATTTGTTTCTCATTACAAAAATAAACGGCACCAAAGTAAAGATATGCACACATATTTGCTTACTGACTTTGCTTACTGAGGTGCCATTAACTAAATAAATTGCATTGTGCTCTTCACATATACAAACATATATAATCTGCCCTTTAAGAAAAAAAATAATATAAAAACAAACATGAAAATCCCAGTCCATCTTAGTCCGATAATATATATATATATAAATCCATGTCCTGGTCTTGCTGCTTTTTTGTGTGTCATTCGTTATGCTTACAAAATGTAAATATGTAAAACTTTTATGCATGAAAATCTTATGCCTGATGTCCAGAAGCAGATTTTAACATCTGATGTTTTCATTGTCCTCACTGTAGTTTCTCCGATAATTCCTATAATAGATCCTCTGTGTCCTCGTAGAGCAATATTCCACTGAAGATTGTAAGGGGCTCCACAGAGTGGGCAAGTTTACCTGTGACCAGGTCAATGCAAACCGTTTCACCCTCCTGTAGAGGTAGTATGATGTTAAAGACGACTAGGGAACCGGGAGTGTGTCTCGCTTCAGCCATGGGTTTCTCCAGGCCTTCGGGCTGATAGCCAGCCGAATCACCGCGGGCAATACCGAAATTGGATTTAGACAGGACTGCCTCAATCTTTACATTTTTGTGACCTGTCAAGACTGCGCTGAAGAAGTATCGTCCATTCACTGGCGCGGTAAACATACCTGTTGAAATACATTTATGAGAGAGAGCCCAAACAACAAGTGCAGTACAGTACTTATATACCGTATGTTGTGCATAACATACCTGTCGTTGGGTTGTAGGCCTTTCCTTCATTGACAAGGACCTTATTGAAGACAATAGTACCTGCATTGGCTTGTGGACGTGTGAGTGCTGCTGAGAAGGACAGTCTTGGAACATCGGCGTCCTCTCCAGGAGGTCCTGGTTGGGAGATAAATGTGTATTTTTATTAGAAGTCATGTTAGTCATAGCGGAAAATATATACTGTGTGTAAAATATATCACTGCAGTTTGTCATTTCAGAACAGGGTATCTTAAAGGGACACTCCTCATTTTCCAGCTCTTATAGAGTTAAACATTTGATTTTTACCGTTGTGGAACCCATTTAGAAGATCTCTGGGTCTGGCGGTATCAGTTTTAGCATAACTTAGCATAATTTATTGAATCTGATTATACCATTAGCATCACGCTCAAAACTGCCCAAAGAGTTTCAATATTTTTCCTATTTAAAATTTTCCTCTTCTGTAGTTACATCGTGTACTAAGACCGACAGAAAAGTAAAAGTTGCGATTTTCTAGGCCGATATGGCTAGAAAATACTCTCAAACGGGTGTAATAATCAAGGACTTTGCTGCCGTACCACAACTGCAGGAGGCGCAATGTTATTACGCATTGACCGAAAAAAGTCCCCTGCTATTGAAAGTTACCAAGGGGACTACTTTCAGTGCTGTTTTATATCATTGTGCCTGCTGCAGCCATGGTACATAGCAACTTTTAATTTTCTGTCGGTCTTAGTTCATGATGTAACTACAGAAAAGTCACGTTTTAAATAGGAAAAATATCAAAACTCTTTGGTCATTTTTAAGTGCGATGCTAATGGTCTAATAAGATTCAATGAATTTTGCTAAGCTATGCTAAAAGTGGTACCGCCAGACCCGGAGATCAGCTAAATTGATTCCAAAACGGTAAAAATCAAATGTTTAACTCTAGGGGAGCTGAAAAATGAGCATGATTTCAAAAAAAGTGGATTGTCCCTTTAAATAAAATGCTAAAAACACTCACCTTCTTCACCTCTTAGACCTATATAGGAGATAAATAAAAAATGTAAAAGAAAAATAAGAATTGACCTTGTCAAATACATTACTGGTATCTAAGTAAAATAAAAACCATCTTATGTGTATACACAGTATTAAGTCATATTTTATTCATATACCTGGGGGTCCTACAGGCCCTACATTTCCTTGTGGTCCTTCTCTGCCTGGTGGTCCTTGTGGCCCAGTTGGTCCCATGATTCCTTTCTCTCCTTGAGGACCAGGTGGTCCAGGTGGTCCTGAGAATTAGTTCAAAAGATTAAAAACAACAGAAAACATATTACCCCCACAATCTGACACAAAAAAACAAAATAATGTTTGTGTATTGTCTTAAATAAGTAGCTTACCTGTAAAGTCTTGTTCAGTAAAGGTCTGGAATTCCTTGAGAACGTGCAGTATGGAGGAGTTGAGGTTCTTCATTCCATGAGTGTGCTCCGACTGAATGTTCTGAATGCTATTCATAACTTCACCATGAGATATCACTGTGGAGTTCAGGTCATTAACACACGTCCAGAGCCCAGAGACATGTTTGCTCAACCCATCCTTGATCCTCTGAAGGTTCCCCGACAACGAATCCAGTCTACTGCATACACCCTCCATCTTTGAAACCCTTTCCTTGAGCAAATCCCGAGAATGCTTGCATTCACCCATTTCAGTTATCATATTGCTGTTAATGCTACTGATATCATTTCTGATGCCATCAAACTGCCCTTTACTGTCTTCTATGTGCTTGGTTAAATCATCCTGGAGCTGATCTAACTCAGAGTAGATTGTGTCCTTAGACCTATCAAGATCAGAAATGGTGTCGCCATGCCTCTGAATGGTGTTACTGAGATCTTTAAGAGTGTTATTGATAGAGCTGAATGTTTGTATGGCCCCTGAGAGCTCACCTTGAATAGACTTGAGATCTTTGCCAAGCTTGCGAGTTATGGCATTTTGGTTGTCAATTGACTTTTGGTGGTCGATCATGCTGTTCTCACATTGTCCTATGCATTTCTCAACCTCTTCTTTCAGTTTACCCACTTCCTCCTGCAGATTTGAGCAAACTTGTGAGCAAGCATTCTCATCAGAGTCTACTTTTCTTCGTAAATCTGTAATTTTTCCTTGCAGTGTGTTAAAAGTGTTGTTGGTTAGGTTTTTTATGTTAACAAGTTCAGTATTTATCGAATTGCATGTTTGGCAATCGCGTCCCATATTCTCTACGTCTATGAGAATTTTGTTGAAGTGCTCTCCATTGTCTCCAGTCAAATCTTTGATTTTTTCAACGTCTTGGCTGAGATCTAAAATACGGTTCAGTAGGGAGTCACCAGACACACTTAAGTCTTTCAGCTTGGTGTCAAATGTCTTAATGTCCTTCTCATTGGCAATGACTTTCCATTCCAGGCTTTTCACAGTATCCACCGTCTCACTCCCTTTTGGACCGCACGTCTCACTGCACAAATTAATAGTTGCCTTAAGCTTACTGTCAAGATCTGATGTTTTGATGTCCAGCTGCTCCAAAGTAAATTTGTGATCTTTGATGGTATCCCTCAAGTTTTGGACATCTACCTCCATTGTAGATATTTTGGATCCATGATCATCACCTCGATTAAGGATGGAGTTCTTCATCTGATTGATTTCTCGCTGGACAAACTCTTTCATGACCGTCTCAGTATGAGAGCATTTTTGTTCGGTTTTTCTAACAGTCCCATTGAATCGCCTCTCCAGATCTCGAAGGCGGCTGTTCAGTTTCTCATCAAATGCTTTACCACGACTTCCATTGCCTCCTCTCAGCTCTTTGTCAACATGTCCTCTAAGAACATTAAAAGACTCATCAAAGGAACTGATTTTTCTTTCAGTGGCACCTAACCTCCTGTCCAGATCGGTCAGCGAGTCACAGCAACTTTGAGAGCGTGACAATTCCCTCTCAAGCATCTCAACAGTTTGTCGATGATGCTGGTCCATCACGCTTACGTGTTTCTCCAGAGCTCTGATCCTCTCCCTGTCCTCCTTTTGCTGGGTCTGTACGCCCTCAACTCCGGTTTGGCAGGAAGAGCACGACAGGGCCACCCTTCGCTCCAGTTCCCTGAGAATCTCCTCTTTTAGCGTGCCCGAGCGACCGTCTAACTCATTTCCGATTCCTTCTACCAGATGGTTATTGATGCTGATGAGAGTCTTGTCGTGGACCCGTGTCATGTTGTCGAGCATGTCCAGTTTGGTTTGGATGCTGTCAATGGTCTCTTTCATTCCTGGTTGGGCAGCGTCGGCCAGATTGTTTCCGCCAATGATGTCTGTCCTTTTAGACTCCTCGTTTATTTTCAGATTCATATTGTGTATGGTTGACTGGAGGTTGTGAAGGTCCTTATTCAATCTATGAATCTGTTCCTCAAGTTGCCTTATCTTGTCATTGTCACCTCTACCTACAAGGAAAAGTTATGTAGCATTCAGTGGGAATAATTGAGTTATTTGTTAAGTCTGGCATACTAAATGCATTTAAAGTAGGAAATAAGACACAAATAAGTCAACCGCAACTACAGAAAACAAAAGCCTCCATAAGATGTCTACATAGTAGGGGGAAGTGTCTAATTTAACCCTTATGTGTTGTTAGGGCCATTTTTTGGCCATTTTTATTATTTTTTGTCTTAATTTGTCCACAACTTTCCCTGTGTTTCAGCAAATGGAATGATTTTTGGTGACAAATCTTATATTTACACATATTTTAAGAAAATGCTTTGAAATTTTTCAAAAACTCAACAATATATTGTGGGCAAATTTACTACCCTTACGTGTTGTTAGCGGCCAAAAATGGCCACTAAATTAAACTGCTGTGAAAATTTAACGGATAAAATTTTTTTGCATAAATCTGTTAATCAACCTCAGTAATGATCAAAACTACCAAATGTTTGCAAAAATTTCATGATTTTAACTCTTTCATTGCCAAGTTTATAAGTGGTGTCACTGATTTGGGGAAAAAAAACACACAAAATGACCGATTTTCAATATAAAAAGTAAATGTGGACTGGATTTTCTTTCACCTTTTTCACAGTCTTGGGCATGTCAAAGATTGGTAAAAAACATTGGCTTTGATGCATTTTTAGTTTTTGTGCAGCATCAGATTAATTTTTTTTCTCCCTCATTTATTGTTTGTGGCCATTTTTTCCCCATTGACTTCCATTATAACGACATTTTTTGATTGCAGAGCCAAATAACAACTTTAATACAAATGAAAACAAGCACTTTTTTAATATCATTCTTAGACTGGTGGTCTTCTTCCGCCGCTTAGTTTTTCAATTTACAAATTCCACATCTATAACGGAAATCGGCGTTGCACCAGTGCAACTGGCTTTTAAAGGGGATGAGAGCTGAGACTCTCATTGGTTTATTGCATGTTACGCCCAAAACACACCCATTACTCATTATAAAAATAGGAACAACCCTTTTAGACCGTGCTCTTGGCACACAAACCGTTTTTCCCATCGTTAGCAAAAGTGGAATCGGACACGCCCGTTTAGACCATACACTTTAGCCAATTAGGGGCCCTTAATGTCCAAACATCTTGTAAAAGTAGATTTTGCATAATAGGTGCCCTTTAAGTGTAACAAGTTGAATTAAAAAGTAATTTCAACTTTCTTGACTAGTGATAACTTGCTATAAATTAAGTTGAGTGAGCTTAAGTTAAATAATTTATAGCAACTACTAACTAGTCAAAAAAGTTGAAATGACTTATTAAGTTGTTTAAACTTAAACATTTAAATGCAGCAAGGAATTACTACAGTGTAGTTTTCATTTAAACATTTTTCCATATTGTTTAAATGTTTAAACTTAAGGTATTGTGTGTAATGCTACCTTCCTCACCACTTCCAGGATTGGATCCACCACTTGTAGATGTTGGTCTGACCTGTGTAACATCATTGCAGTCTTCACCGGTGTAACCATGACAGCACTTCCATTCCATCTCCGTCACCATTTTATAAGCAGTCTTATATCTTGGTCTTCTGTACGTCCGATACCTATGGTGTAAGTATTTATTAAGAGACTATATGAATGAATACTGGCCAATATAGTTAGTATTTTCCTTATGTTTATGCTGTTATGCTACTGCTCAAGTGAGCAGACTGAAAATATTTATCCTGTTTTGTTCATATTCTTGGCATATGCATCAATTTCCAAACTTTGCTAGGCAACAAGATACAATGAAGGCTTGTTCTTTCTCTCTGAGCTGTTGTTTCTGGGCAAGTTTTTGTTATTTTATTCAGTCAGAGCTTTCAATACAAATAAATGATACATCTTTAAAGCCTTTGAACATGTTGGCTTTGCTCTGCCAAGTTTCTTGTAAGTCTTACTCAACTTTCAGTTGAGCAAGTGCAGATGTTACTATATTTAGTTTGTTTATATCCCATTCATACAGCTTTTGTAATGTGGCTTCTGTATTTCATAGGGGACCTGCATGGCTTTCTGTGATGGTCTTTGATAAATCAGATTTTTACTGAAATAGGAAAGCTTCAGCTTAAACTTGTGCACTTATGACTAAAATGTGATGTCTAACTAACAGTAAAGCAACAATAAACATAGTCAACAAACATCTAGTCAGGAGAGAGACATGGGCTAAACTTTAATAGCATGTGGAGAGTAAAAGTAGATCAGATGCAATTTAGCTTTGTTTTGCGCAATAAAGCACATAAATACTTACAAAACCACATGGGAACATTGGCCCCAAGGGCAGCGCTGGTATTCAGGTTTCACATAAGTCTCCACCCCATCTTCCATTACACAGCTTACAGTCCGTGTAACTACGTAGGCACACCAGTTCCTGTTAATAAGCACAACCAAACAGGATTGGGACATATTTACAATGAAGTTCAAAGTGGAGAAGTCATTCATCAGCTGACCTCTGACCTTTGTTTGTAAACCTCAAACCTTATATATACAGTATATGTAAATACCAGGTGTAACTTCTGCTGTCTCAGCTAGACACTTGTGTTTGGATTAAACGACAGAATGAAACATTAGATTATCTGACCACTGAGTTGTGTATACTGCCTACCTTGTCTAAATAGTGAGTAAAACAGTAGGCATTCTTGTACTATAAACACTTTAAACAGTATGCTACAGTATAGTAAAGTGGGGACCTGCTATCATCTTGTACATGAAAACAAATGTTTTGCTTTTTATCTATTTTTGTATGAAATTGTTTTAATGTTTAGAGGTTCTATCAAATAATAAGTCACGTGGGAGATGTTCAAATTTGCACCTACACTGTTAGAAAAAATGGTCCCTACACTGTAAAAATTGGATCAACTTTTAAAAAATTACTTCAGTAAAAGTTTAATTCAACTAGAAACGTAACATTTTCTCACTTTAAGTGAAAAATTGATGGTGATTTTTTTTATTACTTCAAATATTACACTTAAAATATTTAAACCTTTTTTACTTAAATTCTGTACTTTAAATGATAAAATTTAGGTTAAAAATACTTCACATTTTTAGGCGTCATCAATTAAAGTTAAAGGTGTATTGTGTAACTTTTAGAAGGATCTCTTGAAAGAAATGCAATATAATATACATAACTATATTATATGTGTATGGAGGACGAAAAATGGCTTACGTGTATATAAATAAATACATAAATGCAGGAATAAATAAATGTAGAAATACATAAATAAATGAATGAATGAATTAATAAATAAATGCAGGAATAAATAAGTAATTAATTAAATGCAGAAATAAATAAATAAATGTATAAATACAGAAATAAATAAATGCAGAAATAAATAAATGTAGAAATAAATACATAATTATTTTGTTTTGTCAAAAGTATCAACTTTTAATTGTATTATTTTTGCACAACCACATTTATTTCTAAAAAAAATTCTGTATTTCTATGTGTATTTATGTATTTCTACATTTATTTATTTTTACATTTATTTATGCATTTCTACATTTATTTAATTATTTATTCCTGCATTTATTCATTCATTTATTTATATATATATATTTACACTTAAGTCATTTTTTGTCCTCCATATCAGTGGTGTATTACTGTACATAATGAGCTGTTTTGTTTTTATTACCTTACAACGAGCCATTTTCATGTCTATTCATAAAAGTCGTCAGCATATTTCTACAGAAGCCCTAAATGGACAAACAGATAGAGCGCATTTTGTTGTCCTGTGGCGGCTACCATGCATGTTTAAATTGAGGGGTGAGCTGTTGGTTGCAATGTCACAATCTCACCACTAGATGCTACTAAAATGTACACACCACCTTTAAATTAGCATAAAAAATATGTTAATTTAACAAAAATGCTGCATTTTTTTTTTACAGTGCATACAGAGTTCATATTAGTACTTCAGTGGTACACACTGGTACCAAAGAGTATATATTAGTGCCTCAAAGGTACATATTGGTACCAAATGTATACACATACAGTAAACCTTTTTAGGCTTGCCGAACGCCTTGCGTTTTTGCCGTCTGCCACAGCACGCGTTTTTGAACAAGCGCTGAGAGTGGAGAAGCTCCTCATTTGCGGCTTTCCATTGTCCGATCGAATGAGTGATGGAAGTTTACAGTTGTTTGAAACAACCGGACTGGAGTCACTCACTCTCTCCTATGTGTTTGTGCACCTTTTACCCTCAAGCAAGGTCAGAGCAAGCGCCCTCATTTTAAAGTTTTTGCTAATATGACATTTAAAGGCGTTCTAAGCGAATCTGCGAGACGTTAGTTTTTGTTAACGTTTGAATTGTTTTCAAACAGACGGAGCGTAGCTAACTCCTCCCCCTTCCCCCTCCCTTCCTTGCTTTCATGAACGCGCCCAACCCCCACCCCCAAATCCTTTTTGTCGTTTATTGGCTGGAACACTTTGTTTTGTTTTGTGGTGCAGGTTTGGCCACTGTGTTGTTATTGCCGTTTGTGAAGCCTGGGCTGTCTACAGAGATCGCGTTTTTTTACAGTTTGATCAGCGGACAGGCAGCAAGCAGATAGTGAAGAGATGTTTCCTGTATGTAACAAAAAAAATTTTATGGTCTAAAACGCGTCAATTTGCTTAGAGCACCTTTAACAGCAAAAGAGCGCTAACGCTTCAATATTTGATTGACAGAAAAGCTGCATGGGGTGGCAATATAAAAAGCCGTGCCGCACTGCTCTTTTTTAAAGTGACCATGCGGTGTGATTTTTTTTCTGACAGTGTAATTCTACTTCTGATTCACCGTATCGCACCAAGTCACGTCAAGTTAGGGCTGCACAATATATTGTTTCAGCATTGACATCACAATGTGGGCATCTGCCATAGTGACATAACAGAGGATCTGGTTGCTTACATTGTGTGTAAAACCATCACACAACTATTTTCCTCAAGCTGCCATCCCACAGCTATACAAGAAATGCAAGCCAGAAGTTAATTTCTCTTAAACAGAGCTTAATAAGTCATTTGGTATAGATAGCAGAAAAAACAATATATTGCAATGTCAGGTTTTCCCCAGTATTGTGCAGGCATTCGTCAAGTTCAATATGCATTTTTTTATCAAAAGTAATATGTATGTCATTCAAACCTTTGCATCCTGTGCAAACCATACTATATACAGCAGCAGTGTATATTATATTCCAAAATCACTAACTATACTTTCCTCATTTTCACATTAAAGTGGTAAATGATGCTTTCCACTGGCATCAAAACCAGGCTGGAACCCAAAGCCTCGGGTCTATAACAATGTCTCATTAATCCTGGTTAATCATTCATTATAATGCGCACTGTTGAGACAGAAACATCACAGACAGCTAAGGCTGTCTGACATACAAACAAATGGGGCCCAAACACAAAGAGGACAGAAGTTCATGGACTGCTGTGCTTTTTTCGAACTACACAAACTTTAAACTTAGGGCCACTAAAGTATTTGCATGCTGTGTGAATTTTAATATCAAAGAAAGTTCTCAGGTATCGCATGATAGAAAACAAATATTGTGTATGTTGAGGGATGTGATGGAAAAAAAACTTAAGTATGACACTTTTGTATTTATTGTGTATTTGTGTGTTGTAAATGCATAACATATGCCCTGTATACAGCATGTGCAAATATACAACATGAGGCTATGAATTTAGACAAAACAACTTTATAATTGACAAATAGTAAAAGAAAGTGGATATGTACAAGCATACTTAAATAGGACACATAAAATTGTAATTAGGGGGCCCAACTAAAAGTGTGATGGCTGTGAAACAGTGAGTCATTGTTTCGGCTTAATTCTGGAGGGGGTGGATAGAGAGCAGGGCAAGGTCCTGGATCCATGTATACCACATAGTTCATGGCTCTCAGAAAATAAGCATATCTGAAAGTTAAAAGGTAAATAAAAAATGTTGGAGTCACAATGGCTTCTTTGTCCTTTTCGCTTTCGTAAAATATAATTTATAAGAATGAGTTCCAATAGCATGCTGGTACCAAGTATTTGTGGTCTCACGTAATTAAGACCGAATGGTTGTTCAGTTGGACTGAAGCAACAGGTTTTTCATTGTTGTTATTTTGGAAAGAGTTACTCCTGTAAACACTCCCAGTAATCTAATTACTTTTAAGCCAGACATCCCAGTAATGTTTCAAAACACAGAAAAACTGCACCTAAGAGCATTTAACTTTATACAAGAATAAAATTCACTTCTTATTCATATAAACAAAAATGCCCTGACTCAAGTGCAAGGCTATGCATTCACACACAATCCTAATTTGAACAGAACTGAATATAAACACTTTTTAACATTCACATAACTTTACTAAGGAATGGAGTATCGTTTCAACATCTCAAGCAGAAACATATCTTAATAAATACATGAAAAGCAGGCATATACAATATCAGTGTAAATCAAAATATTGCTACGCTCAAAGCAGAAACCGCCAGCAGGCCTACAGCATAGTTCAGCAAACCATATAAACAAAACTCAAATGCAATAGTAGGTCCAAGTTTCTCTTTTTGTTTTGGGCCAACTACAGACAAAAAGCCTACAGATCAGATCCATCCTTTGATGATCCTCTTCATTTTTCATCCATCAGCCTTATTTTAAAACTATTTAATGGATATTAAACATGTGCTTAATTTTATTCTTGTATGAAGTTAAGATAATCATATTGGCTAGATCTACTGTATATCCCTCCATTCACCCATATCATATTTACTTCTTTTCAACTTATGTTTGCAGGTTTGGATTAGGAAAGTGTCCATTTCCTATCCGAAATAGATGTTTTACAAGAAAGCTGATATTAGAGTAAACAATTTGTGGGAATGCTTAAACATACTTTCAAAAAGCAAAACACCATGTTTACATTTGTTAAGCCCACTACTTTACATAACACAAAAATGCCGTCTGTGTTATTATAGCAGAAACTAAACGTTTATAATTGTGAGGAAATGCATAAGCACTGGCTAAACAAACAAATTAAAAAAGGTAAGCCTTTCTGTAATGTATTGAAAATGATGGTGCCAAAATTCGATAGGTCAAATAATATAATTATATATAAATAATTCAATTTAATAATTTAATTATATCCATTTAGAAATAGAAAAATGTTTTTTGATAGAAAATACCATTGGAATTCATGTGAAGGGCAATGAATAGTTTTTCCCCATCTGTTTTTAAGAATCAGCTCACAACACAATGTTCAGCAAAACAGGTTCAATTAATTGGCTGGGATTGAAAGCATTGTGCATACCAGCCAGCTGTTTATGAAGAACAATGAAAGACTCAGCAAAACTCAATCAAATCCAGCTGTTATCATTCAAGACGCACAGCCATGACACATGGATCACAAAGAAAACGAGGTGTGTGGCTACCGCAAGTTATGTAAAATGTCACACATCTGTACAAACAAAACAGAGTTCAAACCCACAGTCGTAAGTAGTGGTGCCAGGAACCAACATTCTTTTCTTAAATGCAGAACCAATCTTATCCACTGGGCTGCGCCAGTGCCAGGACAAAGTCATCATGTATATTGGCCTCAGTCCCATTGCACATGCACTTAGTCTGTAAAGCCTAAAAAGGCAAACCTGCCCAACAAGCTGACTCATACAATTCATAACTCTTTGATTTCTTATTAGTCCAAATCCCTAGTATGTTATTGCGATTATGACCTCATATTTACAAAAAAGTTGAACTTTTTCGATGCACCTATGGTGCACACCTTGTGATTCTAAAAGGTGAGCACACCTCCAAAAGTTCTCAACTAAAAATTCACACATCCAACACAAAAACACAGTAGAATGAATGGCATAATCAAATGTATTCAGGTTGTTTCTGTATTATAAATAAAAATGTTAAAACATTTCTGGGTTAAATTAATCTGAAAAATGTCCAACCAACCATTGTTTGAAACAATCCAACATTTTGGGCTACAACAACCCAGCATATTTGAACTTTTTTAACCCAAACATGAGATGAAAAGTACCCAGTGTTTTTAGAAAGAACCCTGGTGAAATAAACATTAACCATCAGGAAGAATGAATGGGTGTGATGGGAATTGTATTGGTTTTAACAGAAACTTAATTCCTATATACACTCTAAAAAACAAACGGTGCTATATAGCACCAAAACAGTTGCTTTGGATCGTAACGATAGAAGAACCATTTTTAGTGCCATATAGCACCGGTGAAGAACCAGTGAAGCACCAGTGAAGCACCTGTGTAGAACCATGTGCTATGTAGAACCATATGTGGTGCTATATGGCCCCTATATGGTTCTACACTGGTGCTTCACTGGTGCTTCACTGGTGCTTCACTGGTTCTTCACCGGTGCTATATGGCACTAAAATGGTTCTTCTATCGTTACGATCCAAAGCAATTGTTTTGGTGCTATATAGCACCGTTTGTTTTTTTAGAGTGTAGGTCTCTACTGGTATGTGTTGGCTTCTATTGGTGCATTTATCTGTCAGATTTAAACTAATACCAGCACCATTAAATCCTACTTGAATGAAGTACTAAATAAAGGAATTTTGTAATAGTTTCAACCACTGATGGTTCATAATTGAAACCACTAGAATTTGCATCGTTTTCAGCAGTGACCATACATGTAAAAATCTCATATCGTATAGGTTTGAAAAGTCTGTAGGTAAATTAGCCTTCATAACTTACCTGTGTCTACTTGTCACCTTAGCTCCACTTTGTGCCGCTGATACAGACTGAGTCTGGTCCACATGCGTAGTGTATCGTGGTGCGTATGATACCGCTCCAGAAATATATCCAGGCACGGTTATCAACAATAGAGTAAATAAGTGAAGAGGATATAGTGCCATCACTTACAGAAGCAGAATTTGATTTTTTTAAAAATCGTAAAATGATACATCCAGCAGAACAGCTTCAATGTGCGCTTTTACGCATCGAGTTCCGTTAGCTCTCCATCATGGGTCAAAGCTCAGAACTGATTAACTTTATAAAGTTCTAAATGTAAGGCTTAGAAATTGTCGTATCAGTTTGTGCATTTCGCAGAGTGTCTAAAATGTTTATATCCCATCGATATTCCCATGGCACACGGAGCGCATTCAAACTTTAAAGAGATGTCGTCCGGTTTTCTTCATCGCCCTTGCAGTCAATGTGAAACTACCGCGGAGAGATGATGATCACCCCCTCGTCTCTCTCTCTCTCTCTCTCTCTCTCTCTCTCTCTCTCTCTCTCTCTTTCGGGAAGCGCTGCTTTCAAGTTTACCCCCTAAATCTTTTTCAACTGCGCGAGCGAGCGCGAATTATTACAGATGTTTGTCATATTGTAGTTATTTATTATTTATTTATTTTACAGACAGATCTTTTCACCAGACTCTTTTTCTATAAGGTTCTTTGGACTATATAGTTAAAAAAACATACATAAAGTGTAGTGAATAAAATTATTTAAATGATTTTTTAAATGAAAAGGTTCTTTGGGGAACCAAAATAGTTATGTGACTATGATAACTATTATTAGCGTACTTGTAAGAGAGTACAACACCATCAGCATTGACAGGTATGTATGTTTATATTTTTCCTGTTAAACCCCTACTGAAAAATCCAGCAAAGACCAGCATAAGCTGGTAGCTGGTTTTAGCTGGTTAAAGGTGGCACCAGCTGGTCTAAGCTGGTCCTCCCAGCCTGGAAAAGCTGGTCAAGCTGGTGGGTCAGCTGGTCTTCCAGCATGACCAGCTAGACCAGCTTAAAAAGTGACCAAAACACAGCTAGACCAGCTTAAAAAGTGACCAAAACACAGCTAGACCAGCTTGCTACACCAGCAATACCAACTAAAACCAAGCTGGGGGACCAGCTAAAACC
The DNA here is from genome assembly GCF_030506205.2 of Paramisgurnus dabryanus. Classification (NCBI taxonomy): domain Eukaryota; kingdom Metazoa; phylum Chordata; class Actinopteri; order Cypriniformes; family Cobitidae; genus Paramisgurnus; species Paramisgurnus dabryanus. Next base: position 13,080,626 of record NC_133348.1, read on the forward strand.
AGCTCACCAGCTTATCTTAGCTGGATTTTTCAGTAGGGACAAGATTGTATATTCCCAGCATCTTGAATTGTCATCATTTATGGCCATAACAAAAGTTATATTGTGGAAATCTGAGGTGTCCCAGTTCCTAGACATCAATATTACCAAATCTACAGTTTGCTGAGATAGCATCATATAATTGCTGTGATCTCAAAGAACTCCTGATGGGAGGATCCAGGCTGTTAACTTAACCATCAAAGACAGATTTGGTCTACTGGACCAGAATAACAGCCTCAGCAAATAACTCAAATAGCATCATTAGTCCACGTCAAGGTCTCTCTACAGTATGGACAGTGAATCAGAGCAATGGACAGGCTTGACATAAGTTCTTGTGACCACTTGTGACCAAGAAAGCCCAGCTAGTTCGCAGTTGAAATATTGAAACTGAGCTGATGTTTATCAGTCGCAGGAGTATAATAAAGATGATAAGATGTCTGCTTGGGAAGACTTTTTATGTTCTTTAAAATGCAGCATGAAAGAGGAAATTCAAGGCTTTACTGCTTGATGTGAATCAAGTTTATAGTATTCAAGGTTCATTTTAAAGTGAGATCCTTCATCTTGACCAGACATGAGAAAAAGTGCACAAGTGCGTGTGTTTATGTTTTGAACTCTCTTTCGTAATTTGATCTCTGTACTTGAGCAAAAATAGATTTTTAAAGTTTTTACTGTAGATCATTTTGTGTCACAAATTTAAATCTCACTTCATCCATGTGTGTTTCCCACAGGACTCTAAAGAGAATTAATGAACTGGAATGTGCAGGTTTGCTGAATAATAGTATTCATTGCCTTTTAATGTCATCCAACCACAAGACGTCATTTTCCAGTTTTGACTCCAGTTTGCAATATATATATATATATATATATATATATATATATATATATATATATATATATATAGACTAAGATTTTCCTTCAGACTTGGCCGTTATGTTAAAAGCTGAATCATTGCAAATTTCATTTTGAAACTGAAAGCACTGTTAAGTCCCTGGACTTCGTACAACAGATTGAAATTCCTGAGGGAACAGTTTATTTACAATCAGAGAACAAATGCTTCGGGCCACGACACTTACAGTTACAAACTGGGGGGTTTTGTACTTACATTTTCTCATGGGTTTGCACAGATTTGTGAGTTATGCTAAAAGCCCTGATGATGTTGATATGTATTTCCATCACCTCCTTTTTGAACTTTTCTATTTGGGGGAGTCTTAAAATATTCACAAACCCTTATTAATCACTAGCTTTAAATCCCACACAGGAGCCTCTTTGCCTGATTCTTCCTTTCTTTCTGAAGTTCAAGTTTATTTACATTCTTTCTGCCTTGACCTGGCATCCAAACACCAGCGGGTCACATCGTTTGATGGTTTAGTTGTGTGTGTTCTCGGTATGTTGTTATTTTACACTTAGAAACACCCCAGGATAATCACGGATTTCGAAATGCTGCCGAACTCCGGGATATATGTTATAAGATCACAGGAGTTGCACAATTAAATAAAACCCACATTTGAAATTAGTTCATTTTTACTGTAGATCAAGGGCCATTAAACCCCAGTGCACTGCCCTATGCTTAGTCCCTACACACATTTCAATATATACATATATTCAATGTCTCAATCAAATCTTTTGAATTGGATTGGTTGTTTTAAGATAAGCACACTTCCAGGCAAAATCCAAGCTTAAGTCTCATAATTAGATTTTAAGATAAGAAGTGTGATTTCATAATTGATTTAACATTCATAAAAAATTTTTTGACATGGCCTTACTTATGCTCTTTACATTATGTAGAATGATTTTATGTAAAAAAAAAAAAGTAAATCACAAATAATTATGTTATATACTGTTGGGCAAACAGACCCACTGTCCATTAGGTCCATAGTGATTATAGTGGTTTATATGATGTACTTTCCCAGAGTAAAATGTTATTGTCATCAAATGTGACAGTACATGCCGTCATTTCTACTGCAAAATAAATGTCACCTGTAAAATATATGCGTGCCATTTCCAACCACTTGCATGCCACAGAATTCCTATTAAACCTTTGCATATCATTTATACTCACTGTGTATGTGAAAGTTTAATAGCAAACCACAGTGAAAAAAGCTTTATTTACACAAATCCATTCATTTATGAGAAAGCTGTATTGCTTAATGTTTACCATCTGCACTCTGGAGCAGTTAGCGGTCACAAACGTTGGTTGTTGGCATTGTCCACGTGTGGGAAAAGCAAACCATGATGATGTTTTTGCTTTGAAAAATACAGTTTCTTATTCATTTTGGAAAGACAGAGCGAGGCAAAACAGTCTTAATATTTCCTTAATATTTCATGGTTTCTGCTTATGACCTTCCGATGATCCTATGAGAATTACGCTGAATAAAAACACATACCAATCTGCTGATTCTGGAATGAAATTTTAATGAAAGGCACACATAGTGGTTAATAGTCAAGATCTTGGTAGCTGATTGATTATAAATTCTGTAAATAACATATATGAATGATTTGGTTTTGACATGGGGCGAAGTTGAAACCCTCTGGCTACCTTGCCTAGAGGGATCAGTCCCGGATGGGGGTTTTGATCTGGTCCACTGAGGTCTTCTGAACATGAAGTGGTCCTACTGTGTCTTTAAACCCACCAGAGCAAAGGTGCTCCAACGGGTAGTCAGTGTGTTAGTGAACCGTGGAGAGCAGGGGTTTAATGGCAGTAGGAGTTAAAAAAGCAAAGGAAAGAAAGCTCTCCTTTGTGCAAGTGTGGATGAAGGAGAAATCATCTACAACCTTCAACCTCCACCCTCCCCCACGGCTTTCTTGCTTTCCTACGGTTTGGAGGTAGCATCCCTGTGCTCTGAAACCTCATACAAGCTAAACACGCTTCAATTTAAGTTAAATTTAAAGTCAGGCTGAGCAAAAAAATGATATATGCTCATAATGAAAAGAAAACAATTCATCAACGGTGGTCACAAACCGAACCTGTAAACAGTAATGTATAAGAGAAACGAGTCCCTCGTGATGTTTTGAATGAAATCACACCATGGAGTACCATAAATTGCATTACAGAATAACAAGCAGAAATATATTTTCGCTTTAAGGCACCCAAAACAAAGAAACATGAGACTTTAACTGCTTTCATTTGCAACAGGACACTGCAGTCCCCAATACCATGTGATACTTTGTTTTCTTTTTCCTCCACCTTAAATTAAAAGGTGGGAGTCGGCTGTGTTTCACCGCATGGCTGATATAAAGACCAGCATTCATACGCTCATACACACAGACTGCAAAGGAGTGTCCAACATCCTGAGAAAAATGCTTAATGGTGAGCGTGAAAGGTTTCATTAAAAGTAATCATTGAGATGAAAAAAGTTTGAATAGTATGCATGTTGTTTAGATTTTTTAGTGAGCCAGTTTGGGACATTTAGACACCAGAGTATCACAAACATTAATCATGAGTGCACTAGGTGTTTATTAACATTCTATTCATTAACATTCCCAAATGAAGAGGGGCGTGAGCTCTCTCCAGACGGATTTATCTGGTCTTATCGGTCAGTTGGGCATTTGGCAAAGGAATGCCACATTCAGCCTTGTATACTGGAGGAGTAATAGACCTTCATTTTTGATATGTTCCTGAAACTAGCAGCTGTCCCATGCTCTGTTAAAGGAAAACACCATAGTTTTTCAATATTTTACTATGTTCTTACCATAACTTAGATGAATTTATACATCCCTATCTTTTTTCAATGCGTTATTAGATTAAAACAAGAGATGCAAAGACAAACATTTCGGGTTGTACCATTCGTCAGTGTAGCCATTCTCATTAACTCAGTTGGGCTCTATCATACACCCAGCGCAATGCAGCGCAATGTAGCGCAATGTGCAACGCAATTGTCTTTTGCTAGTTTAAACCCGGCACAATTATAATTTTCACGTTTAGCGCCACGTTGTTTAAATAGCAAATGCATTTGCGCCCAATTTTGAGCCCATGGGCGTTCTGGTCTGAAAACGAGGTGTGTTCAGGCTCATTGTTGGCGTGTTGCTATTTTGAGGCAACTAAACGCCATTGACCAACAAAAACCTGGTCTAAAGTCTAAAGTCAATATGTTTTTTGTTATTTAAAGAACGTGTTAGTAATATGCGCCTATAAACGGGATGACAATGCGGTCATGAATGCGATGACAACGCATTCATGTATGTGCTTATCACATACATGAATGCGCAGCAGCACAAAAACGCTTTTAAATATGAAAGATTAAAGGATTGAAATGTAAAGATTATTATTGAGTCTCTTGGACATAAATGAGGACTAATTATGAGACGTTAAAAAGCGCAAATAGCTGCTTTACCTGTAGCCTGCTAAGTAAAAAATGCTTTGCTTGAAACAAATGCATCTATTTTTACAATTTTTTTAAATGCTACCCTGCGGATTCATTGTATATGATGACTCTGTACCTGTGGATATGGTGAGATGAGAAACATATTAAGTAATGCTATTTAAAAATCCCATGGCGCTGTCTGAGTGCTGAAACGCTTCGGTTCTCCGCACGTTTGTAAATTATTTATCTCTTGTTCGTATTTTTAGAGTACAAACCTTTTCTTGCATATTTGCAAATACTTCCATGACTAAAAGAAAACGCCTTTTAAACGTTTTAATCCTAAAAATTTCAATAAAAATTAAAACAACAATTTTTTTTAACAGTAGTCTTAAACTGGTGGTCTTCTTTCTCCGCTTAGTTGTTCAGTTTAAAAAGTCTGTCATCTAAATAGGGATTAGACATCCCGCCAGCGCAACTGGCTTTTTAAGGGGATGAGAGATAAGACTCTCATTGGTTTATTGCACGTTACGCCCAAAACACACCCATTACTCATTAGGAGAATATGAACAACCCTTTTCGACCGTGCGTTCAGCGCACAAACCATTTTTCCTGTCGTTAAATTAGCAAAAGTGGCATCGGACACGCCCATTTAGACAGTGCGCCGTGTGCTTAAGACAATGCGCTTAGATCGTAAAAATAGGGCCCAGTTATATAAAAAGCCTTGAGGATCATCAGGTGATTACAATTATTAGGTGAAATAATTAGCTCACAGACTCCAGTAACAAAACACAAATACAACAAAACATTTTATACCACATTTAATAACTCAGATCATTTTCAGGTCACAGAAACAATCCCAGACACAATCGTCGATAAGGGGGGTTAGGGTAGATTTATATATTTGAGTAAAGCTTAGAGTACTGGGACAACCTGATGATTGTTTGTTAACCATTTGCATTCCTGTGTTGTTGTTATCTATTTATCGTGTACAACTTTCAGTAAAAAATATTTAAAAGTAGTCACTAGGGATACCCTTTCCAAAAGAGTTGCATAGCTTACCTTAAAGAGTGCATACTAATAGCTTACCTCAGATGTGCATAGATACTAAATATACCAAAATGGTATATTTTCATGAACGCGCCCAACCCCCACCCCCAAATCCTTTTTGTAGTTTATTGGCTGGAATACTTTGTTTTGTTTTGTGCTGCTAGGTTTGGCCACTATGTTGATATTGCCGTTTGTGAAGACTGGGCTGTCTACAGAGATCGCGTTTTTTTACAGTTTGATCAGCGGACAGGCAGCAAGCAGATAGTGAGGAGATGTTTCCGGTATGTAACAAAAAATGTTTTATGGTCTAAAACGCATCAATTCGCTTAGAGCGCCTTTAAGTGCTATATTTAGCACCAGTTTTTTTTTAAGTCTTTGTACCTATTTTCTGAGAGCGGCAAATAAATATTAAAATAAAGAAAAATAAAGAAAATGTATTTTTTTCTAGCTGTTTTATTCTATATGGTTCTTCAGACTATAAAAAAATAACAACGAAGAAATGGTTCTGTAAAAAACCTTAGAATAAATGGAGCTTTAAAAACTGGTTACCCTAAAAATGTTGGGTTGTTTTAACAAATCGTTGGGTCACATATGGACACACCCAACAGTCGGGTTGATTTCAATCCAAATATATATGGGTGACAACAATTCAGCATCACCAACAGTTAACTCCATATCTGACCCAACTATGGGTTGAAACAATCAATTATTTTTTAGAGTTATATGGCATCATTGCAAAAAAAAACTTTACAGAACCGTTATTAGTGTAGTTTGGGATTATTTCCATCACAATTTACTTAACATTACAAAATATAAAAAAAAATGCTGGGTTGTTTTAACATATGGATGTGTAAATATTGGACAGAACACACAGCTGGGTTCAAAATCCCAATGCTGGGTTATTTTATCACATGGTTGGGGGAAAACAACCCAGCACTGGGTAATTTTTAACCCAATTGTGTGTTATGTCCAATATTTACCCAGCCATGGGTTAAAACAACCCACCATTAGAATGTAACACTTGGAAATTAATAACTTTATTTCCATTTAAGTTTACTGATGATTATAATATACGCAGCACTTAAAAGCTAACAGTGGATTAGTAAATAATACAAAACAATCTGTAAACATACTGTACGCTTTAAACAAGTAGATCTTGATTATTTTAAAACATATAAAATAAATAAACACTGGTCATTTACATTAGGACACAGGCATAAGCACATTCCACGTCAAGCAGGAGGTTCCCATTCAGAACAGTGACAGTGACAGTGGAAAAGAGGTCGGAATGTTGACCAGCATTCCTGTTTATCAGCAGATGTCCAGAACAATGTCTGATTGGTCTCTAAACCCAACCTGAAAGCTATATTTACAACTAACCTATCCTGTGAGTACTGTTATCCACTAGCTTTGATTCATGATTTTATTCATCTCTGATTAAATTGAGGTCATGTGTTTTATTTCTGAGTTTCCGTCCATGGCTGCCTAAACAATTAAAAAATCTTGATTTATCACCCTTGCTACTGTGATAATGGACATATAAGTTCATACTGAAGTCAATGAAACATCACAGAAACTAAAAGGAGACTGCAGACAATTATGGTGACTGATTTCGTTTGCCGCTGTTATTCCAGAGGCCCCAATGCACTGCCAAAAGTTCTTTAAAATAGGAAATTAAGAAATATCTTTCGTGCCTTATTTCTCAAGACAGACAATTTTTTTGCAGGCCAGAAATAATGAAACCATGAGACATTCTCATTTAGTGGTACTTACTCCCATTACACACATCACTATAAGGAATGTCGAATTAACACGGCCACAATCATAAAAAAACTATTCATCTACCAAATGGTGCTTGGCATATTAATCTAGATTTGTATTTAGCAGCGTTTCGATTTGTAATTAATACATTTTAAACCGCAATGTGTTTAATATGACTGCTTTCCAAATGTTAAATTGGGCAAAAAGACAGATTTAGTTTGGATTTTCTAATATAAACTAAATTGTTAAAACACATGCATAAAATGTATTTTATCAACTATGCTACATGTGAAGCCTAGCCAACATTGTCATGGTCAATTCTAGTCAGAATATGGGTCTGATACCGCTCCATTGGGCTATGATTATGGGGCGTGTTTCAACTGAACAAGGACAAAAAATGCCTCTGCACTCAATTGGATAGACCTACAACCAATCAGAGCCAGTTATTTAGCTGCAATGAGACTAACATTATGATTCAGTACTAAGTCTGAAATAGCAAATGTACATCGACACCTACCTCATTCATATCACGACATTGTAAGTTATTTACTAAGTCATACAGTCAGACTATCTTTTACCATTTGTAAGTTAGATAAACTTCATCCACGGGCTTCTGAAAAGGAGCTGCAATGACCGCTTGTTATATCCACGTTGTTGTGCACGCCGAGTTGCCCAATTTCAATGTGTCCCATCTTCTTAGCGACCATCGGAGCCAGCTGATAAATTAAACTTTTGCCGAATCCCATACACTGTAAAAAATAATTTGCTGCCTTTTTTGTTAAATCAACTCATAAGTCATGTCAACAGAGATGAGTTGTCACAACGTATAAAATATAGTTGAGAAAAGTCAACTTAATTTTATAAGTTATAACAACTCACCTGTAGTTATAACAACTCATCAATAGTCAAGATAAATAACAGTAAGTTGAAATGACTTGTAAATCCGAGTTGATTCAACAAAAAATTTTAAGGCAGCAAAGTATTTTTACAGTGTAGGAGGGATGGCAAAAACATCTTTCCGATTAACAAATGCCTTGATCGCGTTTCTCTGTTCCTCTTTTAAAATCAATGCCCTGTCGATATCTTCTAGAACATACTCGATGGCAGAATCTTCACATCTCAATTCTCCAGCGGCAGCCGTCTTTGTTGTAAATGTATTCAACACAAGCGCTCTTTGGTGACGTGGTTGATTGTGTTACTGTTGATCATCTGTCCATCATCGTATAAAGCCCGCCCTGACAATTTGATTGGTCCGACCAGCTTTGGTTCGAGCATAGTTGCGCCACAACGGAGTGACAAGAGACCGAACTTCCCGACCTGAAATGTTGTGGGCGGAGCTTAGTTTAGCTGGCACCCAGGCTATGTGAAGCCTATATAATCAATAACAACTGGGTCTTTCTTTCTTCTAAACTAAATTCAAGTACCCTTCCTAATAAAATATTTACTTCTTTTTCTTCTTTTTTCTTCTACTCCACTGTAATAAAAACTCATAGTGCGTTTTATGAATTATTTTAATTTTATGATGCATTTTAAACTAGGCTGCACCTAGTTATGTTTGCTTTTGAATGGAACAAAATTGGGCTTAAAAATGTCTTTAAAGCAAGTGTCTCTAATACTTTCACTTTATAAGCATGTTCAGGCTGCTTTTGTAGTGCCTAACCTATAAGTTCTCTCTGACAAGTGTTCCTTTGGTTAGTCGAGTTAATTCTATAAGGCACGCTTCAAGTTTCTTTGTTCTCCAAGCAACTAACACGCTGCATGTCCTCGATCTTGACTGTCACTTTTGAGATGGTTTATAGGTTTCTTGCAGGTCCCTGTGGGCTGATTTGAATTGATGCCTTGTGTTTGGAATGCTGTAGAGAAGCACTGAATGCTCCTTCCTCTACTTTTAGGGCTAAACTAGGCTTAAAACATTACCCGTCTAAGTTTTTTTCACGGAAGGAGATCAAAGAAATTATTTCGGACAGTGTTGTTTTATGGAAGTTGGGGTGCCGAATCTGACACAGGCACCTGAACTATGGAACCGAATGAATTTTCTTTGGAGGTGTGTCTATTCTTTATAAAGAAGATCTGGAAAAATCATGAAAAGTCAGTTTAGCTTGGTACCATCTGCATATATCGTGCACAATACATGAGGGAGGCAAAAACAAAATGTGACGTATTATGATCTCATGCCACGTTTTATGTATTGCCCTGTAAAGTGTGACAGCCTATTACTTCTCTTTATATAAACATCTGCGAGTTCTAGGACTTGCTTTATGTTTGCTTATTTCCACTGTGTATTTTATTTCTGATTAAAGACCCATTAGTTTGGCCTAAAAGCTTGGTCATTTTTTGTTAATTCTACGTAAACAATCTTGAGGTCAGACACCCTACATTAATATTGTACAAAAGTACAGGCTGTATCTGAAGGAAAATATTTCTGTGGCAAGTAGGTTTAAAGTATTCAGAGTTTGCCAAAAATGAAATAATTAGGTAGGCAAATGTGCATGGGTGGGGTTTAGTTTAAAAGGTTTATGATCCCTGCCATTTTTGTTCAGTCTTTCAAGGTCAACACATGTTGTGCAGTTCCTGCTTTAGTTATAGCTTTATCCTCTTTGTTGTTCCCTCGTGAAATGCAAATATCAGCCTTGAACTTCCTACTTCCACTTGCCACAATTTATGAAGAAGAACGAAAGGAAATATGCGTCACCTTTTTGCACGTACACACTTAAAGGTCGACCTTTGTCCAGTTAATTCATGTCTGTCTAATGCTGTGACAGCACCTTGATGTACGCACGAGCCATTATTTTAACATCTACAAAACAAACTAACCTACGCAACATGATCTCACGGAAAGTCGTGTTATAGTCACGCAAAATTTGATCAATTTATTCGTGTCCGGGGCATGAAATTCAGCTTTTTTGGCCTTGAGCACGAATGTCTTTTTCATGACACTCAAATTTCTATAAATAGTTTCCGGTGTCCGTGACATGACTTTGTTTTTCGTGTCATTTTATGTATTTATTAAATCATTGTCGCTTGGGGTTGGAGTTAGATTTGGGTTTTTTGTTAGGATGTACTTTTATGTTTTGGTTTCTACATGTTTTTCTTCCACTTTTAAAACTATTCTTAGGATTTCTAAAAATGTAATAGAAAGTGATTCTTACCACAAGCGCCAATGGTAAAAAAATAGGAAAAACTATGAGAAAACAATACATGAAATGAAACAAAAAAGAAAGTTGTGCCTTGGAAGCAAAAAAATATTTATAGAAATTTGTGCGAGTGTCACGAAAAAGAAATTTTTGCTCAAGGCATGAAAACAGGAATAAATTAATCAAATTTTGCGTCTTTAGAAAAAAAATTTAGCTATAAAGAGTAAGTTATATGGTTGCCATAAAATTTTGAAAAGTTTTTTTACACATAACAATTTTTTTTATTATTATTTTAAAGGAACAGTCTGTAAGAAATGTATATCAATTATTCATAAAATGGCCCTGATATGTCACTAGACATTAAGAAATCATTTTCATTTCAAATACTTATATCACTCACAACAGTGGTCTGGCCAGGATATTGTCATTTAAAAAGTGGAGTTGCAGCCCTCAACTGATGTTTATGTTGTCATTTTGTGTATTGGCCACCAGTTGTGTGATTGCAGTACCAGTTATAGCCACAAGTTGTGTGATTGCAATACCAGTTTTGGCCACAATCCTACACACTCTTCCTTTAACATATCAGTATAAATTTGAACTAATATTTTTAAATTAAATAAACTCAAATTTTTAAGGCAACCAGGTAACTTACTTTTTTAACCAACAAATCATTTTTTCAGTAGTGACTTTCAAAGCATGTGTAATATTTCAAGCTCAACTTTATCTTTCCCATGACCGTCTTGAGAGACCATTCGGCCTGGTCATTAAAAACATTCGCAAAATATGCTTGTCAAAATTCCTTCACATGTAGCAAAAACACACAACCCTGAAATGCGGACATACGGTACATCCCACAACAAAACAAGATAACACAAGCATTCATCATGACTAAATAATTGACGACTTTACCCTTGGTTCTCTGAGATAGGGCAGGACCTCCACTATAAGAAATGTTTTCAGAACAACACAAACAGATGTAAAGCCTCACAGCTAGTCATTATTTTTCATGCTTGGGGGAGTTGGTGAACATGGTCATAGTGAGAAAAGACAGACGCAATAAGAGGATTCACAACCAGAAGCTTACATTGAATTTATCATGTCCCAGTTTATCAGTGGGTTGCATGCTGGGCTGCATGCTGCTTTAAATCATAGTGATGGGTTGGATAAACTTAACTTGCAACTTAATCGTTGGCTGCGTCTGAAATTGCATACTGTGTCAGTAAGTACTGAATTAGATAAAGTACCTACTTATCAACGTTTAAAACAGTAGATAGACTACTATAAAGTATAAATTTGGATAGTATGAATGAATTCAGATGTACTACATCTTAGTTAAGCTGTTGACACAAACTACCATGGTTTGTCCTTGCAAGACGTACAGGTCAGTCGAGGAGAACATTAAACACTTGAGACTTTAAACCTCAGACACTAGAATTGTCAGTTGTTGAACAGCTTTATGGTTTTCTAGACACCGGATAAATATTTCCCTTGTCACTGAAACATGCCATATCCAAGTTTATTCTTCTGTATTTCAACCCTAAAAGTTATACAAAACATCGCATCCAAGTTTACTCCTAGCCAAAACCGCTGCAGTACTGTACTTTTAAGGTAATGTCTGAGTACCACAATAATGAACTGCCACATGGACGAGAAGCATATTTAGATATAGGTCGTTTGTTCCCTTTAACGTCATCCTTTACACTGATATTTATCAGGCACAGGCGGTGCAGTAAAGAAGGCATAAATGCCTCACACTGATCGAGAGCAGGCCTACGTCTGTCTAACCCGCTCAATTCCAGCAGTAAATTTAACAGCACTGTGCCGGTCTATGTGAGTGGGCAGCAAGTCCTAAATTATATTACTGTAAATGTAATGATACGGATCTACACACTGACCGCAAAAACAAGACATATTTAATCATCACTGGAAAAGAAAAATACCCAGGGAGACTTTACACAATCATTCTCTTTTTGGTTACCAGAAAGTGGGCGCGGATCATTTAATGCCAAGTGCTCGAATACAGTACATCCTTTAACTACACTGCCAGATCCAGTGGCGGCCGGTAACTTATTTTTCGAGGGCGCACGATGCTCATCACAACATATATTTAGCCTGTCAAGTGTGTGGCTCATCATGTCAAAATATGTGTTCAGCGCATCATGGGAACCTATGTGCATTAAAGGGACAATAAGTAGGATTTACCCCCATCTAGTGGTGAAATTGTATTTTGCATTCAAACGAACAGTGCTCTCTAGCACCTCGCCTTTCCAAATGCGTGTTGCAACTACGGTAGCCGTTATGTACTAACTGATCTCCTTGTCCGTTGCAGCTTGTTCACGTGTTCTGAATGAAAACCGTTGTGGAAACGCGTTGGTAGGCTAGTGCTTTTTGTCCCTCTCTGCTATTATAGTTTATCAATACGGCGAAACGACATGGAAGCCTCCTTGGACTTACCCGTTCAATGTAAGTAAAGAGAAGAAATTCTAAGCTTACAAAGAAAAGTCAGATCACTGGCAGAGGTCATTTGACACCAACAAGGACATATTTATGAATAAAGACATTGATTTTGATTAATAAAACACTTAAAATCCTACTTACAGTCCCTTTAAAATACATGCCTGTTCAGTGGTGGCCGGTGACCTATCTTCCGAGAGGCGCAAATTTAAAATAAGTGTTCAGAGTGTCGTGTGTTAGCTCAGTGAAGTAGTTGACGGTACTAAATTATTCACTTAGGTTTCAAACATCACTATGGTAAACACTCAATACAGTGGAGTGCACTATATGTGAGTGGTCTCGGACAGACCATGCACCACAGATCTCCTGTTGGCTAAACAGAAGAAAATTAAGATGGAAAAAACTAAAAGAGTTGGGTGGAGTTGAGCATCAGACGCATGTGAATATGTCAAATAAAGAGCTCTCTTTGTGGCCTCGCTCCTAATCCTGGCAAAGCGTATGCTTAATCCAGCATTCCTTTAAAACTGAGCTCATGTAACAGCATTTAAACAGAGGTCTTTCTAAGCAGTTTAAATCTCAGATCCAAATATCAGGATCATAGCCAATGAAGACACTGCTTGTGTAAGTCTGTTATAAGTACCACCACCAAATACAAAACTTAAAGGGATAGTTCACCCAGAAAACTAAATTCAAATACTATGGGAAAAACAAAGGCCTACTATAGACGGTTTTATTGGACGCACGTGTGGCGATACGCACCTGGTCAAAACTTTACTTACGGTTTCTTTTTTTTATGGTCTGACTAGTTGCTAAACTGAATTCTTAAACAAATACCTTGTCGAAAATAACAAATGTTTTTGTTTCCTGGGTAAACTACTTATTGTTTATTTTGCTTGTTATATAAATTAACTACGTCTAAATTACTTTGTCATCATTTATTCTTAACGGAGTTTACCGGAAGTTACGTGTTGACCACGAAAGCCGTTTGTTTATGTTGTTACTGCTGAAACCATCTGTAGAATGGTCATTGGGTACCATCCACTGTGTGCTTTCCATCATTTATTAAAGAAGCCATAGCTTAAAAATCTGACTTTTTCAATGTTTAAGTGCTATAATTGGGTCCCCAGTGCTTCTACCAACCTATAAAATGTGAAAAAGATCAACCAGTAACTTTGTTTTGGTAAACTATTCTCTGCAAGCACGTGAAAAATTAGGTTGTTGAAATTTGTCTCTCCTTGTGATGTCATAAAGGGAACTTATTATAATAATACCACCCCTTAATCTGCAATATGAAACCATTGCACTGCCATTTAGTGCAGAGAGAAAGAGAGAAAAAATAATTGACAGCACAATTGAGTTTCACTTGTAACAAACCACCATCATTGTGATCAGTGTTTGCACTTCATCAGCTCATTTGCATTTTAAAGTATACACCCAAACAGACACAATTTTTTCTCACACCTACATGTACAAATTTTAACATGTTATAATAAATGATCTATATGGAATTTTGAGCTAAAACTTTACATACATTCTCTGGAGACACCAAAGATTTATTTGACATCTTAAAAATGTTTGTGAGCCCTTTAAAATATCTTTGTTTGTTTTCAACAAAATAAAGAAACTTTATTTTTGTTTATAACAATATGAGATTGAGTAAATGTTCACAGAATTTTACTTTGGGGTGAACTATACTTTTAAGTCAAATAAAAAAAATAAAAATAGATGGTTTGTAGTTATATGTTTCATATATGATATATATTATGTTTGGAGCTCAATAGGTAGAGCAAACAGTGCAAAAGATTGTGTGTTCAAATGTTAGGGAACCCATAATGCAGAGCTTGAATGCACCTCCTATGAGGCATTTCCTAAATGTGTTAATGTAAATTCACATCAGATATTTCTTGTCATCATTATTATGGTCAATTTTTCATATATTTTTATGTCTCTCATAAAATAAAAAATGTTTGCAATTTGTCAATATAAGAAATATGATGCTATTGAATAATAGCCTTATTTACTGAAGAAAATTTCCTTAAACGCCACAAGGAAAATCCTTCGTTAATGAAGCTGAAACCATAATATTATAGTTTTCTGGATTTGTAGGCAACCTATAAATAATCAGGATATTCTTAATTGTGGGAGAGAGGATAAAGAAATACAAGCCAGAAAAACACTAGAGTCATTGTTCAGACCTTTGATCATCCCCTGTTGAGACCTTTTCAGTGTGACACTGAAGACCTATGACCACTGTTTCCCTCCATCAACCATCAGATAAATGGACTTATCTTCTATTTTTCCCTTTTCAGGCCTCCCGTAATCCTTAATCATACATTCCATACCGGCACATCGGTTTGTTTCAGCGCCTTCATGAAGTTCATTATCTGTGAGTTATATCTTTTATGTTTTCAGTAGCTGCAGAGTCTCAGAATAATAAGGGAGGATAATATTAAACCAATAAATTTTAAAAGAGCACCCTTATTGTTTTCTTTCACATGTGTGGAAATTAATATTTCGTGTGTAGTTCCTTTCACTCCCAAAGTGATATTTTTTCCATTTATGAGATCCTCGCTGAATGCATGACATCAAAGTAAGTTTTATGGTCAAAACAATGCGCACGCTAACTATGATTGAATACAGATGGGCTTTGTTAGCAATGTGTCTGCTTGTAACTAACTTTTAGTCATTGTGAGATGAGTGGGACTCCATTGCCATCTCATTGGTCCAGTTGAGAGGGGGGCTACACATAACATTTTTTGTAAAGTTACCCAATTTACCTTCCTGGTTGACAAATTTAAAGGGACACCAAAGATTAATTTTACATCTTAAAAAAGTCTTGTGAAATGTCCCCTTTAAAGACAATAGTCAGGATTGCAATGCAAGTTCTCCTTTAAAGTCACAATGAAATTAAAATGAAAAACTGTAACTTATTATGGATTATTGTGGCATTTTTTTACAAAAATGTGTTGTCATAATCTTTAATCAAAAATGCAAATTTCCTCCCCTACTCAAAACAATCTCTATGGTAGGTGGTTCCGGGAAAATATCGCTCCGATTAGCAAGTAGCATCAGTAACCAACTTGATCCCAAATGATCCAATCAGTTCTCAATAGACGAATTCAAATCCAGCCCTGTCTTATTTCATTTCAGAAGACGTTTCACTTGGATGAACGTCACCAGGGGGAAAACAAGACAATCGTTACTTCCGTTTAATGCCGTCTTTAAGAGTGTTGACAGACTTCTGCATGAAACATCTGTGAGTCTATTGAGATACCAGTAGCATAGTTCCTGTGCTTGAGTTTCCTGTCCCTCCCTGTAATCTTCCTAACGATTTGCTCTTGAATCTAACCATTGAATCGCATCCCCAAAAGCCTATACATAATGCTAAAGTAGTAATGGCTGGACCAATTACTTCACTTCCTGTCTTATCTCCACTCTAACATCCATTGTAGTACCATTGCTGATGTCCTGGAAGTCCGTATTTTCCCTAAAGACAACAATGTTGAGAGCTGGGTGGGTTGGGTGAGTAGACCCATCCAAACTAACTGTATAAAATTAGTACTATAAAAATAGTAGTTGTGAATGAATAAAACAACCCTATAAATAGAAAAATGTATGTTTTAAATGTTTGAAATTACTTTTTTAGACAAAAATATGGTTGTGCTGACATGCACTGAAAAAATTACTCATTCAATTTACTAAAATGTTTTAAGTTAACTGCTCGCAATAAATTTATTTAAGCTACATTTAAACAAAAAATTTGAAAAACAAAACAAAAAACTTTTGTTTAAATGTAGCTTAAATAAACCACTGTGCTTAAAAAAATTTATAAATTGAATGAATAATTTTTTTCAGTGTGTAAATTGCTTTCTTTTGAAAACTAAACAAGTTTTTGCTAGATTTACATGCTCCTAGGGGTAAAGTAATGAGCTAGCAGTGTAAAAGGTCATGGGTCCGATCCCAGGGAGCACATAGGGATTAAAATGTATCGCTTTGGATAAAGCATCTGCCAAATGTAAATGTATAAAGATTTTGCAAGTTTTAGGCAAAGGGTAACTACTTAAAAAAAACTTGTTTTGGTTTATTTTAGATGCTTTTAGTCACAAAATAATGTATATTCTTGCAAAGGTTTGATGAATTTACTGTTCTTAAATGTGAATACAATATAGAATGAGTATTAAAAAATTGAGTAAGTGTTTCAAATTAGTTGAACCATATTTCGTACCATCTTTCTTTCTGTTTTTTTTTTATTTTGTTTGTTTGTTTAAGGAACCTTGATGGCATCCTTTACTTCTTAAAGGAATAGTTCCCTCAAAAATGAAAATTGAACCCCATGATTAACTCACCCTGAAGCCATCCTAAATGTATATTATTAGCTTTTTTCAGTTGATTTAGAAAATGTCCTGGGCCGGGTTTCCCGATAACGATTGAACTTAGCACTTAAGAGCGCTTTCTACAAGCTACTTAACGAAAATTCGTTGTTCATTTACGTGCGTTTCCCAAAGATGCACGTGAAACGATCGCTCGCAGCTGGGTTTTAAGTGCTACTTACGAGTCGCTATCCATTTGTCAAGTGCTGAAATGTCACCAATAGAATGACTTGAATTTGTAGCTGAAGCTTGTTTAGGCGAATGATCTTCAGCCGATGTGCAGTAATATTTTTAATAATATATTTTCATTATTGTTCAATGACTTTTTAAATGTTTTAATAATTTATTTAATATTCTTTTCCGTATTTAGTTAGGACTCATCCCACTGCAAAATGCCTTCTGTGTTTCTATTATAGTTTAGATTATTATTATTATTTGTTGTTTATTATCTATGTTTATTTATTATTATGGATTATTGCATTTTACCGTAAATATTTATTTGGTTTCTTTAATTAGATACCATTTCCCTTCAAAACAATGTTTAGATGAATTATAGCAGCAATCGGTATGAACCATTTATCAATTTGCTAAACCAACTTTTACCAAATACAAAAAACTTTTACCAACTTGTACAAAATACATTTTCCTTCTTTATAAATGTATGTTTAGCCATTTAAATTTGATTTCTCATTTGAATTTTAAATATATTATATTATATATTTAATATAAAATAAACAAAGACAAACCCAATAAATAAATATAGCCTACATTGAAAACATTACATTATCAGGGGCGGGTCTAGACAATTTTTCATGGGGGGGCCGGACTGGGGCATAGACTTAGAGAGGGGTGGCACATTTAAATACATATAAACAGTGAATTAGTGTAACTTGCCCTACATTGAAGGTAATAATACTGTATACTGTATCCTGATACATTCAGTACATTTAAACCTCCTGATGTGTATTTCTTTTAACCTCCCTCTGGTCTCTGCATGTAATACACATACCTTGGTTTTCAGAAAAGTCAGTGGACTGCTGCTGGGTCTTCCTCTCATCCCTCTCCTCATGCCTTTCTGCTTCTATCTCTCTTTTTTTTTCTTCAAAATGAAGAAATTCTGAATTTTTTGAGACCTTTTCATTGGTCCTATTGCCTGTATCTGACTGTCTGTCTGTCCCTAAAGAAATAATAATGCATTTTTCTCAGTTACTTTGTCAAGTCATAAACTAATTTATTTCCTAAAGTAGAATGTTGTCCGCATATCATCTTAATAAAGATATTACATTTGGTTGTATTACATGGCATATTGCACAGAGCCCCAGTGAGTTAATGTATAGAAAAAAATAATGTTTCCTATGTTGTTTTCTTTAAATATGCTACTGAGGCTGTGGTCTGTTGCATGAAGCTATTTGAACAACAAACTCTTAATTTTCAGAATTCAGAGTAAGTTTGGAGTCGACAAATCCAGATAAATCCAAACTGGTTTAGATCAGGATCAGATGTTGGACAATGCTTGGTTTAAACTTTGTGTTTTATCCAGAGTTTGCAAAGCCTGTGCACCTGAAAGCAGTGGCGGCGTTCACGAAAACCTAGGGTATGGCAAAAATTCTTCGTACAAAAGACCATTGAAATAACGAATCTATAAAACCACATTATATCCATATGTGTACATACTCCACCAACCTGTATAAAATCATACTATGATTGCACGGATGTACACTTACTGACAACAATACGGAAGCAATACAAATGAAAAACAAAATAGAAATCATGGTTGTTTAAAATGCTTTTCAAATGTTGTCATTCTTAACTAAGTGCAACTCCAGCAACAGATAAACTAAAACAAGATAATATCAAAAACTGTAACATCCCTTCACAAATTTGTCATGACAGCCGCCAATAAACACTTATAAAAACACAATAAAGACTTTTAATGATGTGATGTAGCACACGTAGTTAACCCAGCCAGCTAACCAACTAAGACTAAAACATCAAATAAAACTTAGTAAAACAGGGCTAAATGCAAAAACAAGTCTTACCTTTTGTTGTCGTGCAGTTTTTATTCCACAAGTCGCCATAATCAAAAACGCGCGCAAATAATTCATACAATTCACTTCTACTGCGCTACAATGTCCCAGTGTAAGAGAACATGTTTATTTATCCACAGAGAACAAATCATTTTACTTCTGAAATTATGTATGCAATATGCATTGCGCGAGTGTGGGGGAGAACCGTGAGTCTGTTTGAATGTTAAAACAAAAACATTATAACAACAACGGCGGTCATCATGAAACCTCCTGCACAATTCAAGCTGCGCTGCAAGAACGACAGGTTGATGACATCAAAGTACCGCGAGGGTGAGGCGAGAAATCATCGGAAGAGTTTGCTTTCAGACCGCTCTCGCGGCACGTTAATGTCATCCACATGTCGGTTCCTGTATTATAGCATGAAGTCGAGCACACCCGTAAATTATCCATATTAGTGATGTACCAATGTTCAGATATGTTCTACTGAAAATATTTAACATTATTTTTAATGAGCTTCATTATAGCATGTTGATTTCTGGTGTTTTGTCTGAATGCTAGGGTATGGCAACTGCCATACGCAAACGCCGCCCCTGCCTGAAAGTGAAACCAGCTTCATGCAACAGAAAATGTAGTTAACAATAGGAAAACAGTTATAGCAATGAAAGTTTAGAGGCTGAGGAAATTGTAAACGTTTATTCATAGTCTTATGACATGTTAATGTTTTTGCATGCGCCGAATCAACGCAAAGCTCTCTCCGTGTGTCGACTATTGAGGGCACTTGTCGTCTTAAATAAACCCGCGCACAAACAGACGGCGCAGCTTAAACAGTCACCCCACATAAAAACGTTACGTTGTTTTTCATTGATCTATTCCATACACTATGAGACACAATAGCGCAACTCTCGCGATCGAATCGCATGCGGGTCGAAACGTGGGTTGTGATATGGATAAACTGCGATCTGTCACACCACTATTTATTACAAACGCAAAGGCAAACGTGACTTTATATATAATTTTAACGTACCGTTAGGTTGTCTTCAACTTTAGTAATGAGCATTCTCGACAGTAACAGAGAGGACTTAGCTCTAACTTACTAATCGTAGCTTTCCACATTTAAAGAAACATATCAAAACTCAGCTGACTATGACTTTGTTGTCCTTTTTCACCATCTGCATAAAACTCCTTTCTCCGTCCTCTGTTTTTTCCCTTGTTTTTCTTGGTGCCACCACCGTTCGTTACTCTAAGTGTGCGCCTACTAATTGACTCCGATAACAACATGTCATGATAGAGTGGTTCCTCCCCAATGCGGACTTGCATTTTAATATTTTAAGCTAATCATTTTTTTTAAATATAAATAAATCAAAGCCCTGTAAATATGAAGTTTTATTTTAAGAAAAGCAAAACCACTAGTACATAATTAATACTGACGAGACTGATGGAGTGGGAGGGGGGGCACTTGGGGTGGCCAATCAAATTGTGGGGGTGGCCCGTGCCCCCCTGGCCCCCCCTGGCCCCGCCCCTGTACATTATCGTCATTGCAGGAGTGCAATTTGCTGGTTGTCCTGTAGGTGACCTTGTAACTCTGTTGTCTTACGATGCACTTATGAATGAACGATTACTCCAGACCACTCGTAGATCTACGATGATTTTCAAGTGCAACTTAAGTTACGAAGCTTTTGGGAAACAGCCCGTAATTCTAAGATGATTCGTACGATCGTTTTTACGATCTACTTAGCCTTACGATGCTTTTGGGAAACCCGGCCCTGGCTGTTCCAAGCTTTATTATGGTAGTAAATGGTGCTTCTGATTTGAAGCCCAAAATAGTCTTTCCATCCTTTACAGAAGAGAATGAAGCAATTTATTTTAGTTTGTGTATTTTAAATATTGAGGATATAATCGAGGATGTCTTGCGGGTGAGTAAATCATGAGGTAGCATTTTTGGGTAAACTATCCCTTTAAGTAAGAATGACCGTTAATATGTTTTTGCTTCTTGTTTTTCCCTTCCTGTTCATTATGTCATCATTCTGTCTCAACCTAACAATAGGGGGCGGTTGCATCTTATTTGATTAAGTGAATGAGGGTCTTGTTACAAAAAACACACACACTCTTCAGACCTCATCCTGAAATTCCACATGAAAGCATGGGAATGAAGCAGAAGACCTGTTTTCTATTAACCCTGATCAAGAGGCACAAGTTTAGAGGATGAAATGAGCTACCTAAACTCCGATCATCTACTTGGTCTGCTTCTGTAATCTTTTCTATTATTGAGTTAGATTAAGCAACTATACTGTATCATATATCATCTGATAGGACAATACATTTTATTTGACAATAGATAAATTTTATAGAATCTATAAGATAATCTGTATATAAATATGATATATTCAAATTATTCAAGCTTAAACTTGCTATATATGTATTATACTGACTGCTGTTGTTTGTATGTTTTCTGTATAGGTACAAATTATATGTTTTGCATTTGGTAATTTAAAAAATGTTGTTAGCTGCCATCTGAATTGAGCAATGATGCAGTTTGACTATTGGTAGTACCCTGCTGATTATGGTCTCTTTACAATCTGCAGTCAAAGCCGAGCCGTGTCGAGGGGTGGTACATTGTCTACAATCACCCACTGAGGTGACCCTTAAAACTTTTGAGGTCAGACACTATAGAAGCTTGTGGATGCAGTTAATTTGGGTGTGTACATCACCTGCCCCCTGTCAGTGGTCGTGCATTGCTCTTTGTTTAAGTTCCTTTTGTTCCGCTTGTGAAAAGCTAATGGAAATAAAAGCAGATTAAATTAAAGGGGGAACACAGTCGGTATGCTGACCTGTAAGGGGTTTTAATGAATTTGTTCTCAGCCTATTGAACAATTTGGGAAAGAGGACAGCAGCAATCAATGCTTTTTATTTTCTCCACAAGGGGGAGTCAGAATTTCAGAGGCACCGTGATTTATGAAAGCCAGATTTTTCTCACATCATACATGCATATGTCTACAAAGTGATAAAGGCTAAGAAACACTGAGACAGGAAAATGTTGAATTTTAAATATGTCTATATATAATTGTTTATCTATCTTATATCTTATAATCAATGTCTATAATATAACTATCTGCATTTGTTTAAAATGACATCATCAAATATTTCAAATTAATATTGAATGTTCCTAACCTTACTTATGAGGTAAATAGCCGTATAATAATAATCCCTTAAATATAGTAAATATTTATAATGTGCTGGAGGAGTGTGTTTTTTACCAAGCAATGTCCATGCATCCAAGCTGGCAAGACCAGAGGAGGTCCTGTTCATAAACACTTCATTCTTGAATGCAATTCAATTCACCCATAAACTTTAACCTTACAGATGTGACCCATAACAACCTAATTCTTCTGTATAGCATTTCACATAAGGGGCAGCATTTCCTGACCACCCTCTGGTGTTTTATATGTTAAGGTTTTGACCGGAGGAAGTCACTCTGAACATCTGGAAAAACTGTTGTGGGAATAATGGATATTATGGCGTTTACATGTTAGGTTTATGGTTTGATGAACTGGTTGATCATGTTTGCATTAAAAATGAGTCACATTGAAGTGATACCCAAAGAGTATAAAAAATGTACATGCTCTGAGGTTAACCTTTTATAAAGTAAACAATCTAACTGTAATAAAAACCAGCTTATATGCATGTGTGATTACAGCTGGCCAAGATTTTTGTTTTCATTGTAACTTTAGATCTAACCACAATACCCCAAAATGTTCTTGTGGTTTTCATAATTACCTTGGAAACAAGATTCTGGTCTTTTTCGTTAACCACTAAAAACTTTGCAGCAAAGCAACCAATCTTCCAAAGCTGTCGATAATGTCCAGACAGTTATAGATGGTGCAAGACTGTGACCATGACAACAAGCATGTGAAGAGAACTGAGCATCTGGCATGTCAACAGGTCCAAAAGTTGCCAAAGAGGGATGCTGTCTAGGGTGGGATGACGAGTGGGGGTTTAGTAGTGAGTACTGTCAGTGTTCCCAGACTCTGCTATCTTTTCAGAGGTTTGGAAAATACCCTTTCCATAGACTCGATTTTTTGGCATATCTTTGTGTGAAGATCAAAAGAGAAGACATTTAGTTTTCACTAAGACTAAGACACACACAAACAATCTATCTCTCATTTCTCTCTCTCTCTCTCTCCCTCTCTCTCTCTCTCTCTCTCTCTCTCTCTCTCTCTCTCTCTCTCTCTCTCTCCTCTCTCTCTCTCTCTCTCTCTCTCTCTCTCTCTCTCTCTCTCTCTCTCTCTCTCTCTCTCTCTCTCTCTCTGTTATTTTCTTCGATATTTACTGCTTTTCAGACTGATAGCACCACTTGTGTCATTTCTCTGATTACAGCTCTCAACCAAAACACTCCAGAGAAAAGAGAAATGTAAAAATAAAATAAACATCATATCCACAACCACCCTGAGAGACGATTAACAGACGTTGAGTTGACATTTAAATATGTCAGAGAGATTTTGTGGGATTGGAAATAAAAAACAACATCAATTCAACACCAATTTCCCAGAAAGTCAAATTAATTGGATTTCAGGATGCGATCCTGCTGGGTCAAGAGAATCAATATCTGTGTGAGTGATGTCATCAAAAAGATGATGTCAGATTACATATTCAGAGTTATACGTGACTGACTCATACTAGCTATTTGTATGTATGAGTAGTGAATAGACAGCTTATGTTGTAATGTAATGTATATACAATGTCAAAAGACATTTTTTTTTCAAGCAATAGACCCAGCCTTGGGTCAAGAGGGACAAACTCCCTCCCAAAATGTGTATATTTGACCCAACAATTGGTTAACTCAGTATTTGGGACTGAAACAACACAGCATAGGTAAATTATAACCCAACGGGTTGAGTTTGTACCTCTTTGACCCAACGCTGCAGCAATTTTTAGAGGTCAGCTACAAAACATCCAAAACAACATATGTTACTGACCAGACAAGATACATTTTTTTAGCAGGGAAAGACAATACAAATAGTATTTTTTTTATCAATTTTATTTTTTAAGTCCAATACGTACATAGATAGAATGAATGCCGATAGAATGTGGCTGTAATTTTCATTGACATTCCATGTCTGTCACACCTCACAGGGATTTAAATGTGTTTCTCAGTCAATTTGCTTAACCATTAAACCTCAAGATCAATGCACAGGCATTCCAGTGAAGTCCTAATTTAACCGTCATTGAGAAAATTCAATATATGTTATACAAAGGGTGTCCAAAGAATTGAACTCGCTATTGAAGGTACTGCTATTTTGCATTTTTCTAATTACAGAGCTTCTCATTACAATTTATATTACCTGCACAATAACTTAGGACACAAATTGAATTGAGAAAGTAACATAATGTTCCTTCTTTACTTTCATTAGTGACCTAAAAAAAGTGCAACCTTCTTATTATTTTAAATTATTTTGTTGTTGTTCATTTTCAGGTTTTACATAAAATCCCATCCAAGATTTTTTATGTGGTCTAAGACTTTTATCTGTATAGGTGATAAACAGTGCTGCAGATGTCATGCTGCAAAGTGGAGTTACTGGCTATGAAGTCTAAATCACATCATCTCATTTTTACTGTGATGATCTCTCGCTGTTTCCAGTCAGTGTTATTAGAGGACACGCAATGCCTTGCTGTCTTCCTGTCAACAGAAGAATTCAGTTTTTATTGTATTGCAGTACAATATAGAGACACACCCATCATGAATACATTAGTTTATAACAAATGCGACTTTGCTGCCAGACACCCCTACCTTCTGTCCCTTGTCCTCTTTCGAAGTGGTGCTCCTGTAGCATCACGCAATGCCCGTAAAGTTGTCTTCCCATAGAGGATGTCTTCAATATTTATGAAATATCTCTGTAAAGTATAAGAATAGTGTAAAAAATCAATAAAGCATATTCCTTTTCAAAACATGATCATAACCAATTAATAACAAAAATATGTAATATTATTTTTGTTGCCATTGGATAAGAAGTCTTTTTTAGGAACATAACTGCGATGCATAAAATAATTTAAATAAAAAAACAATAATAAAAATAAAATAAACAACAATACTTATTTTAAAATAATAAAATTATTTAAATGTATTATTTTATATTATTATTATTATTATAAAATAATACATTTAAATAATTGTATTATTTACAAATAATTATAGTTGTTTTTTTATTATTGTTTTTTTATTTATAATTTTTTATTATATTTAAGAATCCTTTTTTTACTTTAATTTAACCTACTTAATGTTAATTGTTTATCTATTTCATCCATTATTTTCTTATTCATGATTTTGTGTTATTGTACTATTAATTTTAGTATCACAAAATCAGTGAATACAAACTCTTTTGTCAAATTTTTGTCATCTTTGTACTGGGAAACACCCCTCCTCTACTTGGTATGGACACCTGCATTAAAGCACAAAGAGTTAACACCCATCCTTCTCTCTGATGGAGAAGTGCTGCTCCACCGGCCTCTGCCACTCACCTCGTCCAATGACAGAACTGGAAGATGATGTCATGCAGTGGGAGGGGCCGTGCTGCTGATGCTGCTGAGCTCTTGTATCCGAGGAGCAGCAGCAGGACTGCAAAAGAGAGAAAGACAAAAAGAGGAGAAAGAGAGGGACAGAGAAAGGGGGAAAGGGACATCATCTCATTTAGAAGACAAGGTAAGTGTGGAGGACACTCGCTGTGCTCTAATGCTGGTATTGATTACTATAAAGATTATTGAATGCGTTGCACCAGACATCCATGGAAGCTTATAGTGTTTGTATATTACGATATGTCTGCCATAAATAATGTATCCAATGCAACTTTTGTGTGAATGATTATGGGAATGTATGGGCAAAAGGGTCTATGTATTTGTGTGTTTGTAGTTGTGCCAATGCGTTATCAGATCAGGAGTCCATCGGTGAGATTATGTCATTCCTTTATTTCAAAGCATATACGTCAATAAACAACCCTTCACACACACATAGATACGCACTCTCCGATGTGTCTTCAAATTTTATTTTTTTAACTGGTATCATATTCTTCATTTTTGTGTTTATATTTTCATGTTTGTATTTGGCCGACATGATGTCTGACATCATCTGTGTCATTGGGGACAACAGTTCAGAATTATCTAATGAGGTCACAGCAATAATTTATCTCATAATAATGTTATGCAAATACAATGACTAAAGATATTGACAAAAAAATTGTAGATACAGTAAAATATAATCAATAAAGTTGCTTTCACACACTTAACCTCCATGTATCTTCATCTGACAGCCGGTAAATAAATACTACACATGCAGGATGTGGTTATTGATCCAAATGCTAGTGTGTATGTGTGAGCAAAAGTTGTGTATGGAGGGGGAGCAGGGCAGGGCAATGACTTTCTCCCAGTGGTGTCTCATGTGTTATTCAGGATTGTGTGGTGAGACAGGCGTATACCAGGTGACCGCCCAAACAACCATCTCTTAAAGTCAAACAGGGTGTCTTTGGGCTTACGCCTGCTTCTACAATGTCACAAGAGCAAATTTTTACAGGGCTATTAAACATCACATCTAGTGTCCTAAAATTTGAACATTTATTGGTTTATTACACTGCAAAAAAATGATTTTCAAGGAAAAAATCTGCCAATGGGGTGAGCAAAAAAATCTTGAACATTTTTTCTTAAACAGTAAATGTAAGAAAAATTCAAGAAAATTTGCTTACCTCACTGGCAGATTTTTTTGCTTGTTTTATGCACAAAATCACTTAAATGTAATATTTTTGGTCTAAAAACTAAACTTATTTTCTTGGGTTGTTTTGCTCATCAAGAAAAAGCATCTTCATTTTAGAATTTTTTGATATTTTTACTGAAAACAAGACAAAAATACTAAGAATTTTTTTCTTGAAAATAATTTTTGCAGGTTAGGCTATACGAGGGAAAATGTTTGTATTGCATGTCTGTATTGTTTTGTTGAATGGTGGCGAGAGTGGCAACTTTCAGACAGTCTGAAGGAAGAGTAACAATACAGATATTGTGGGTGACACTCCCTGCTGCCCTCATCTAAATTCATGTTGCTTTTTCACCAAAGTGCCCAGAAGCATTGTGATATAATTCGTGACACCACTCATTTAAAATGAATGTGCATTTCACAGGTTGGATGCATCACATTAATGCATTAGTTTTAATATCTAACCAAAATATTTACATGTGATAACAGAAAATGTACAGATTGAATGCTCTGAAGGCAAATGTAAATGAACTCTCTCTCTCCTAATCATCTCTCTCTGTCTCTCTCTCTCTCCTCCAAGCAACACACAACAAAATCTAAACATGACCTTAGCAGGTAAGCTACAACTAAATAGCTATCAGCCTTTAAAGTCAGTGGCGGCCGGTGACTTCTTTTTTTGAGGGCGCTCGATGCGAAGTTCGCCACAACATGTATGTAGCCCGTCATGTGTGTGGTTCGTAATTTCAAAATATGTGTTCGGCGTGTCAAGTGATCTTATGTGCATCACGTGTCTTGTCAAAATAAGTGACTGCTGCAGATGCAAGGGTTTATGATAAAAGAGACGCTTGCGTTTGCCAGATACTCATATAATCTTATGCCTAATCAGAGTTTACTGTTAAGGGAGTGTCTTGTGTGTATTTTGTGAACTTGAGTGTTGTGACGCATGTGCAGCAGGCACTTATTTTGACAAAACACGTGATGCACATGGTTTACATGACGCAACAAACACATATTTTAAAAACACGAGCAACACACATGACACTCCGAATACTTATTTTGAATTTGCGCCCCTTGAATGAGCAAGCCGCCACTGTTTAAAGTTGTCATTTCTCAGGATTCATTTTTTAGTGATATCTGTCAAGTTGTGGAACAAATTATGTCATATTTTTTATTTTTAGAAGCTTTGCAATGATTTATGTAAGATGTTTCAAATTAGTTTTGTACCAGTTTTTGAAAAATTTACCTCATGTCTCTCCACGCAGCATATCGAGATAAATTGAAGGAGCTTCCTCTAGTGTCATTTCTGTGCTCCTGCATCAACTCAAACCCTGCTGAAAATCCCATATACAAGGTTGAAGGTAAATAAAAAAAACGTTCCTCTACATGTTATATCTTTATAAACAAAACTCTGTCTCACAGTTCTCACTACAGTGAAATTATGGTTCTTGCTTATAGTTAGTCCAATGGATAAATATGAAACACTAGTGTGATCCAAATCTGTGAAAAAAATTTGTATTTACTGTTTTCTTCCTAAAATCATCCTACATAATGTAAAAAACATTCTGTAAAAAATATAACCTTGATACACTGAAAAAATGTTATGTTGAATTTACTTAATGTTATTATGTCAAGGGGTTGCACGAAATAAATTTATCTAAATCCAGATATATTTTTTAAGTTGGTTGTACTTTTGGTTGTATTTTTTAAATAATTTTAGATTAATTATATTCATAATATTAGCTAAACTGTTTTGAGTAGAATTTACTATTTTTTTATGTTCAGTACGCTAAAAGTAATTATGTGCAACCAGATTAATTAAATAGTTTAATTTCTACATACAAAAATTAAATCCAATATTTTTTTAACCTCTTATTCAATCTTAACTTTCATTAATATTCAGAAAAATAAAGCAAATGCAATATTTTCACCTCTTACTTTATTAAGATCCACTGAATCTGAAAGATAATTGAACATTAAACACTAACACATCTTTCTTTTTTGTTAAAAACACATAAAATAGCGTTTAATTTCAAATTTTACTCTCCAAACGCAAGCCCATGCAAAGCATGCTGGGAAGTACAAGTCCACTGCCTAGTAGTTATATTTAATTAAATAATTCAATTAGTTTCAACACAAAGTTATTAAGTTTATTTCCTTCTTACAAATTTGGGTGGATTTTACATAATTAAAATGACATTTAAATTTACTCAGTAATGTGTTAATTTAGAATTACTTAATTTTTTTTGTGTTATTTTTACTTTTTACATTTTCTTTTATAGAATTTTAAAAAAAATTATTTACTAAGGCACATAATCATTTTTCTCAGTGTATCTTTAATATTGACTGAGTAAGGTCATGTCAAAGATTGTCAATTGAATTTTGATACAATTAGATTATGAGATTTAAGGGGTCACACTGGACTTCTACTGATAAGTAATCGTTTTTAAAGATGCGGTGGATCTCAACTGGTGCGTGATCAAAGATATGGAGGTCATTGAGCTGAACAAGCGGACCTCGGGCCAAGCGTTCGAGGTGATCCTCAAACCCCCCTCCTTTGACGGTGTGCCAGACCTCAACACGTCCATGCCCCAGCGTAAGGACCCCTCCCTGGAGGAGATCCAGAAGAAGCTGGAGGCGGCCGAGGAGAGGAGGAAGGTTCGAGTTTACACTCACACACTTGCTCTGGTCTGATTTAATTTGATGAAAGACCGATTCAGAACTGTATACTTGTCTACAGTGCCAGGAAGCTGAGATGTTGAAGCATTTAGCTGAGAAGAGGGAGCATGAGAGAGAGGTCATCCAGAAGGCATTCGAGGAGAACAACAACTTTATTAAGAATGCTAAAGAGAAGCTAGAACAGAAGATGGAGGTCAACAAAGAGAACCGTGAGGCTCTGCTTGCAGCCATGCTGGAGAGACTACAGGAGAAGGTACACATATAGTTGCATATAAATGTATTGAACGCATAGAAACTCGAAAGCTAGCTAAAGTCATTTTTTGGGAATGTTTACACAAAATCATCCTATAATATAAAGCGAAAATATTACCTTGATATCTTGGTATTAACTTAGTAAGGTCATGTTGAAGATTGAAATTAATGTGAAATCTATTATTAAAATGTTGATGCTCCTTATCTCATTTTTATCCGATTATTAGACTATAGCCTGGATTTCACAGACAGGGTCAAAAAAAGCTGATTTTTATTTCTGCGCCCTTCTCAGTCCAATTTTATGAATATACATTAGCGTGGGAGTGTTTCACCATGCTTTATTTAGCTTCCCCTAGACACACCGCTACAAGCATGAACTCTCTTTGCAAGCTTTCTTCTGTGTGTTTATATTTAGGACAAACATGCAGAGGAGGTGAGGAAGAACAAAGAGCTGAAAGAAGAAGCCTGTCGGTAGAGAATCACCTGCTGCACAGAACTGCTTTGGTTAAAGGGAAAAGATTTACTGTTGAAACCAACACACAAATGGTAACCAATGCATCTCAATAAAAGAGAAATATTGGACTTTAATGACAATTTGCAACTCTAAACTTTTGTGCGTTTCAAAAACGATTCAATGTTATTAAAAACTATTAAGCGAAACATAATAGGAACATTGTGTGGATGGCAATGCAAGGTGCACTAAGGAGCTTGATGCAGAACAAAGGTTGATTCAGGGAAGATGGTCGAATCGTGTCTACAAATCAGATTGTTTGAAATGACACCGAGTGGAAAAAAAGAGATGCTTTTTATACTCCATAATCAGTACAGATGAATGTTAACTAAGACAACCAGAAACTAACTTTACTAAAACTAAAATCTAACTGTTTTTCATGTAAAATATGTGACTTTGGTTGTATTTACTAATATTATTTAATAATCAACAAGATTTCATAGCTCAACTAAATATATAGGCATATCTACTATATACTATATATTAAGCAATGGATTAGTATTGGAATTACAATATTACATTTCCTGCAGTGATTAAATTAAATTAGTGATAACAAACTGGAGCACAGTGACACTTTATGCACAACTCAAAAGCACATTAAGATTTTTTATTTATTGTATTTGCATCTTAGAAATGAAGAATAAAAGTACTCAGGTTTTTGCACTGTAAAAAAATCTTTGCTGCCTTAAATTTTTTGTTTAATCAACTAAGATTTACAAGTCATAGGATTATTTATACTGATAACTGAAGAGTACCACTTATAAAATGAAGTTGACTTATTTCAACTAATCATCTATTAGTAAGTTAAAATGACTTGTAAATCCGAGTTGATTTTGATTTGATAAAATAATTAAGGCGGCAATAATTTTTTACAGTGAGTCTGACTTACAAAAAGTGAGGATTTGGATTACATGTTCCTCAGCTTTAGATACGAATGGTGCACTTTGCATGTCATCGTGCTTTCTGATATGGTCTTCATTTATATTACTTCTATACAAAGACAATGGTGTTTGTGTCAGTGATGTTGGCTACAACATCAAAACAAGTCGCCGTATGTGCAAAGATCGGTATTGACTTTAATTGTGTGAGAAAATTTAACCATCTGTGTTTGTGATGCCCACATGTCTATAAAGTTTCTGAACAGAGTCAAATAAATGCTTCTCATACCTAAACAGAAAAATATATATATATTGTTTGTGTTTGATTTGTGTCTGATTTATTTGCATTTAATGAAAACTACAATGTCAATGTGAAACTATAAACTTGCTGAGAAATCAATATTGCAATATTACAAAGCTAATAAAAATAGTCCAATACACTATAATAAAAATAATTGTTGGTTAAACTTAAAAAGGAAGTAACATTGTTGCTTTAAAATTTTGAGTTCATTCAACTTAAAAAAAAATTTTTAAGTTGTATAACAATTGTTGTGTCAACTAATACTTCTAATTTAAAGAACTTACATTTTTAAGTCAACCAACTTACTTTTTTAAATTGAGCCAACATTTATTTTAATTTCTTTAAAAATTCAGATTAATACAATAATATAACACAGTCCATTAAATAAAAAGTGCAGTATAGGCTTATTTTTGTGGCAAAACAACAGGTACAACACACGTACAGCCCACACTTATAACTTTACTTTCCAGTTTAAGGGTGTAGCGCTTGTTTTTGCCCTTTACTCTCCTCAGCACATTGATTTGGTACCAGATGGGTTTAGACTCCAGTCCTAAATTTTCCTCACCATTTTCCATTAAACAGCCTCTTTTTTCACATTTTGCCTCAGATATTTGCATAGGGATTCGTGCAGGATCAGTTGAAGGTCTGGAATGAAAGAGAAAGTGATTTTTATAAAGTACAACTGGACAGAACAGCATTTTAATCTGTCAGAAAATAACTATAATATACCAGATTTTATATAAATCCTATAGTTTTGTTTCTTATTTATAGCTCAGGAGACATCCTCATCATGTCTCGATTACAAAAGCATCAACAAATATAAACACAAATGTTGAGTTACTGTTCGCCTGAAGTATAAATCAATAACATAAATGTGCATTACTTGGAGTAATGCAGAAGAAATTAAAATCCATACTGAAATCTTTGTCTTTTGAGACAACGTGCCTAACGCAAAAGTCTTTGTTTGTTTTCTGTAATCTCATTGCTGTCAAGAAATAATAAGGATATTACAGAGACCTCATTTGTTGTTTTAATTTCCTACAAAATAGTTCAAAAAGACAATCTACAGTAAAGGTGATGTTTCTATGCATCGCTTAAATTCACATATATAATGCACGTGTACTGTAAAAGCAAACGTTATTGTAAAGCCGATAAATAAATGTAGAATACTTTAAAACAAATGCATACAGTTTATCGAAACAAAGACCTACATATATGTCCATGGAGACAAAGATCTGCCTGGGGACGGAGAAGCAAAGGTGGTCATGTTCAGAGTTGGATCCATACAGACTGACAGTTCTTTCTTAAAGCATATGGATTTGCGTCCAATACTTAAACTTCTAGAACGTTCTTTCTTTTTACATCTTTTCCCAGAACAACCATTCACATCCAGTAAAAGGACAAGCAGATACAACAGCAGCGCCGCTTTGAAAGCCTGAGGAGATGTAGACAGAGAAGATGTTGAATTACACATCACATTTCAACATCATTCAGTTAAAACATCTTTATATGTAGTTTTAAAATAAAGTGGTATAAATCCACAAAAATCTAGTTCAACAGCCAAACCAACTCAAAATGCTCACTTGCTAAAGCTAAAATAAAGCTAAATTATGCTATCAAATTGTAAACTGCATTCTTCATTGTATTATTTCTTGCTTGAACTCTTCGACCAGTATTGAGAAACTCGTATGATTGTTTGGTTAACTAGTATGTGTTGTATGTGGCATACCAATGGAAGCTGCATCTTCAGAATGATAACGCCAATGTCCTGGTCGCACTTTTTGTCTGAACCGCTAACAGCCCACGCAGGACAGCAGAAGTGTTAGAGACCTGTCTTTACCCGTTGGTTATAAAGTCTGGTGTACTTTTTTGTCTTGACGTAGATAAAGAAATCCATGTGAAGCAGGTATTTGTCATAGATACTGGAAGAAATTGAAACTCCTCACACAGGAGTTAACCTTTGTATAACTTGTACACCGGTAAAACATACATAGCATGTTAACTGGGTCAACCACTTTCACAAGTTGTGTTCAATATGAAATGTTCTGTCAGGCTTTCGAAGTAACCCACATGATAATGGCACAAAAAACAAAGCTTAAAACTTCCATAATCTCAATTGAAATTCACCGATTTCATTAAATGCAATCTCACTACTGAGATTTCCTAAGGTTTACAATCTGTGCAGTGGGGTATTTACAATTATATACACAGTAAAGCAACTTATAATGCATTTTATATTTACATTTATATGTATGTGCCCTGGAGATCAAACCCTATGGCTTCTGCATTGCTAACCCAATACTCAGAGTCACATTACATTTTCTATAAAACCATGTGAAAAAATATAATATAAAGCAACATTTGTCTTGGGTATATAATAGCACTCATTGAAAAGGTATAAATGATCAATAAAATAGTAATAATGTTTTAGTGCGACATGCTAATGCAGTTACAGCCAGTTTTTGTGTGTGGGTTCAGGCGAGACTCTTGCACTCCCCCATTTTACTCAATTCAGGTCACTAAAAGTGCTGATTTTGTTTTTGGAACGCTGTAGGTTCTAACAGTCAACACGAAGTACAACCACAGACAAATGATAGCATCTCTTGAGTCATTCTTAGAAATGACATAAGCACAATATGGAAACCCAATGGTATGTAAAAGGTTGTAAGGTATGAGAACCAGTGCTGTTGCATGAAATACTGCTTTATTGTAAATGCAAAGCTTTGCAGTTACGGTCAAACCTGTCGGGCCAAAAAGTCCCTTTATGAATTTTAATAAGCAAACACTTAAAAGGCTATACTCTAAAAATGCTGAGTTGGGTCAAATATGGACATTTCCCAAGTTCGTTTTAATCCAACGGCTGTGTTTTTCCATATTTTACCAAGCCATGGGTTTTAGTGTATATGACAGGATCATTACTGCAGCGATTAATCTTTTTTATACGGCAATAACTGATGCAGTGCGTAGCATATTTCCTGTTCTTGATGTTGGCAGAGGTATCGTGTGGTCTTGGAAAAGATGTTACTGTGTCAAAGCGAGATCTTGTCAAAAAATTGATATAACTGGTGACAATTAGCAAGACACTTTTTGCCAGTGTATATGACTACTAGATACACCTGGGGTGGTGTCCTGGACAGGGCTTAGTCCCACACCAAAATGCATGTATGAGCTGCCTTAATCTTAAAACTAATAAATTATGAGACCACTATAGTTTTGTCTTTAATCATAATTTACATGTATTACAGTCATGATGAATTCCAACAAAAGCATAAAGTCACCCAACAGCAATGTAAAAGACTGAGGGGATACAAGGACACATTAAAGATGTGATTAAAAATCAGGGTTATTCCATAATTTATGTTTCTGAAATTTTCCTAATATATATATGTAAAAACATTAGCATTTTGTTATTGAGATATTCATTTGAACTTGTTTTCTCTGCAGTATTCAAGATTGGAAAACATTGTCTTTTTCTCCTTATTTAAATTATAAGTAAATAATGCAAATAAAAACATTATTTAGGAACGTGGCTAAATGTTGGCAGTAGTTGACAGAATGAAACAAAAATTATAATTTTACTTAAACACGTATAAATAGTAAATTTAGAAAAACTGAAAATTATCTTGAAGTGGTCTCTTAATTTTTTAAAGATGTACACCTTTAATGTTTTTTGTTAGGTGATTGTAAAAACTAGGCCAATGTATTAATATAACTAAGGCCTAGTCCTAAAGTAACCTAAACCCTGTCCGGGAGACCAGCCCAGTAAGTCCTATGGAGCGGTCACATTGCACATTTTGCACCTTTATCAGGTCACTTGATTGTTATGCAGGTCTGGAGAAGGTTACCTACTACCTACCCTACAAGGGGCCCGTTTCAGTAAGGAGGTTCAAGTTCAACCAACTCAAAGTTAAAACTTGAACTCTGAGTTTACTTATTCTGAGATAAAAAACTCTGAAGAAAATTCTTAGAAGTTTTTAGAAATAAAAGCCATTCTTGCTGCTCATAAAGGATACGGACGTTGACAGGTCCTCTTTTATATGTTAATGAGATTCGGCATCGCTTACAAGGCGGAGATCTAAAAACAATTATTTCAATTAAAAAAATATGAAATAATTTTTTTATTATTTTTTAAAGAAGTATCATTTTGAATACCTTTGTTAATTAAAACCAAAAATATATGTATTGGATATTTTCAGTAAAAATCATGAATAATCATAAACCACTGTCCCGCATTTTCACGTCACTACCGAAACATTGCATAGTTTGGTCAATAATATAATACTGCTTTAAGCCACTCCCCTCCATTTTGAACCAGCAAGTTTGTCTGTGCCTCGCTCCCTTGTGGTACGTGGCATGGTGAGATCAGTCCCATGGTTTTGAAGTAAATGTGATCAAAAGTTTGGAAATTTAGGTTTTACTCATATTTCAATGTCGAGAACTGTGCTGGCTAACTACGTACTGATTAGCATCTTAGCAGTAGGTTAATTGTCACTACCGAAACAGTCACAACCGAAACGGTTGTGACGTGATTGTTTTGGTAGTGACAAAATGACACTTATTTCTTTATTTTAATAAATAAATGGAAACTTTCAAGTGCACATATATTATTTTTCAGTTCAAATAATTTGTCAAGTCATATTTCTGTAATGTTGTATGTGATTTGACTAGGACTACAAACTAAGATAAAATGAACTAGGCCAGATTAATTTAATTAATTCATAGTAGCTTGACTCATTATTGAGATAAATGAAGGCTATATGATTCTACCTCTGGTCTCTAGGAAAACTTTCTGCGCTAATTAAGCGGGACTTTGACTGATTGCTTTATATAATTGATATAACAGATAGCACTTATCAGTATCATAGTGTAGACAGGGCAGGCTCACACTAATAATGTAAATGTAAATATCTTTGGTTAATTTGTAGAGATAGCTACAGAGAGATAGGAATTGCCAATATGCATAGACGGAAAGATGAAAGTAGAGCGGACAGACTGAGAAAATACAGACAAAGATTGATTGAGGACCCACAGAAAAGATGAAACAACGCCATGACGTCTACGTGTGGCCAAAAGTATATTGCATCCGTAATGTTAAGCACTACCATAGAGAATGAATGGGAAAAGTTAAGGGAAATTAAGGTGTTGGTGGTATAGTGGTAAGCAAGTCCGGGGTTCGATTCCACGACGGGGAGGTCCTCTTTTCGTTGGACTTCTCAAACAACTTGCCCGAGCCACCGCAACGCATCCAATCGACTGAAGAAGTAACTTACCCTGCGTTGCTTTCGTTTTCACGATGTGGTGGAGCAAAAAGCATTGCGTTGGCCGGGAATCGAACCCGGTCAAATGTATGTTGCACATACTGACCACCTCGCGACTAAAAAAACATATTGAAAGACTCTCTGCAATTGACCAAAGTTACGCAGCTCCGCTGTGAGCAGAGCACCTAAAAATACAATAAACTCACAATGGTCACCCTCCACCGGTCAACCTCCTCTTTAAAAGACTACTCTTCTGTTGTTATCAAGTTACAGACACAAGCAGGACATATGGAAGGGAATCGACTGGAGGGGATCAATTCAATGCAGCCCTGAAACAACAGTGGGTTTAGGCCGTTTAGAAGTCGTGTTGAGCAGTATGCATCTGCCTGCGTTGGTGGTATAGTGGTGAGCATAGCTGCCTTCCAAGCAGTTGACCCGGGTTCGATTCCCGGCCAACGCATTGCTTTCCTTTTTTGCAAGTTGTTTGGAGAAGTGAAAAACGAAAATAATGTCTCCCCGTCGGGGAATCGAACCCCGGTCTTCCGCGTGACAGGCGGAGATACTGTCCACTATACTAACGAGGATGAGCCGATAGAGGCCGTACTTTTTCAGCAATTAACCCTATATAATTAACACACGTCTCTGACCCTATAATCAACCTAGTAGAAAATGTGAAAAATAACAACCCAGTACCTTTATTTTTGGTAAACCATTCTCTGCAAGCATGTGGAAAAATAGGTAATTGAAATTTTGCTCCCCCTGTGATGTCAAAAGGGGATAATACCGCCCCTTAATCTGCATTATCCAACCACAGCACTGCCATTTAGTTTTTAGGACACACCCAAACACATTTTTGCTCACACCTACAAAGTGGCAATTTTAACATGCTATAACAAATTATCTATATGATTTTTTTTAGCTATAACTTCACATACATACTCTGGGGACACCAAAGATTTATTTGACATTTTAAAAAAGTCTTGTGAAATGTCCCCTTTAAAGAAAAGCATTTTTGTGGGAAATTCCTACTCAAGTCAATGCGTACATTAAAATTTTCATCAGGGTTAAAATATCAGAAGTACAGTAAATAAACTGAGGACTGTAAGTTACTGAACCTTAAATAAATTTTCATGCAGATGCAATCTCATGGTCAAAAGAAACATGACAGCAGCTAAAAATGAAATTAAGACTTGGGCATAAAAGGCTACCTGACAAAGGTTCGACATTAATAAAATCGAAATATGCCAATATTTAAACTCAGGTCTCCGAAAGTACATCTGCCCTGACCACTGCGCACAACACAACCCTACCAGTAGACCAGTGGCTCTGATGAATTTGTAAGAAACGTAAAGGCAACTGTCCGGACGTAAGAGCATGGCCTCAAAGGTTGAAAGTCACTTATGGATGAGTATTGAAATATATTAAAAATGAATGCAAAGAAAATTATTCTGCTCAAATAAATGCACGTGATTATGATAAAAATCCATTCTGGGTCTTATAATCCTCTCCCAACATAAATGTAACTTCCTACAAATTAATGCAACATCATCCTATACAGCCGTGTTTCCCAACCAGGGGGTCGAGGCCCACAGAGGGATCTCAAGATGACTTAAAATTATAAAAAAATTGGACAAAACGAGCATTAAAATAAGCTAAAACAAGCGAAAACCAAGATGTTTCTTATTTTTAGATGTCTCCTCTGACAAGCAATTTAAAATTGTAAAGATGTATAATAGCCGTCCAAACACAGCCCAGATATCTAGACTAAAACAAGGGAAAATTTGGGCCATCAGTGGAAATTATAGCCCAAAAATAAATAAAATAAAATGAAATAAATGAAACCAAACCCCTTTATATCACTGTTGAATTTGCTTACATGATTAAATTTCATACATCTTACAATTTATTTTGGCAAAAATGGCATGTAACCAAAATCAAGTTTATTTTTGTTAGTGGGTTACTCATTGCCAGCCTACATCTGGTCTTTAGATGTTGAAATGATGACTACTGCTTGCTGGGAAGCCAGAACGCAAGCAGCATTTTAAAGTATGTTTATAGATAGGATCTGCACTTGGTGTATAAAAAATATTTGGTCCATGTATGGCATTGATGAGATGATTTAGTCATAGCGGTACAGACTCTGCCTACACTAAACTGAAAGAGCAAACAGTGGCTATGATGATTAAAAATGTGTGAACCAAGAACCGTCTGAGGTTATGTGGCTTTTTGGTGTTACGCAAAAGGGCTGTGATTTGATGTCATTTAAGATAAGCTTTTGTTTCTTTGTTAAAAAGCACAGTAAAATGAAGATGAATAAACTAAATCAGAAAAAGGCATATTCTTCAAAAAAATATTTTGTGAACTTTTGCTAATTTTAATTGACATTTTTACAAAGCATTTTTTATGAATCTTTAGGGAAAATATTTTGGCAGTAGTTTTTTTACCATGCCAATAAACAGGATAGGATATTTTGGGGTGTTGGTGGAATGGGTTCGGGATAAACTTGGGATAAACTAAAAACAAACTTTCCCCTAAACAATAACCACTGCTCAACAGAACAACTCGATTATAAAAACAAATCACTGAAGATCTCAAGGGAGTCTTTCATTGAATAATACACCAGTATTTACAAGTTAAATCATGTAAAAAAAAAACCTAAACTTAAAATTAAAATAAAAACAGAAAAATTCCAACAATCAAAGAACACAATGTTATGTTTAGAACAAAACAATCCATGTCTTTACAGTTGTAAAAAAAACAAATACAGATTACTGTAAGAATGTAAAATGTGCTAGAATAGTTTTAAGAAATACATGCATACATGTGTATGCATCTACAAACACAGGAAAATAAACATTGCACACAAGTTGCAAATCTTTTGAAATAAATCCACACTTGAAGCTTTAACTTAAATTTTTTTTTAAAGTTTTTCCAAGATCTTGTATATATATTTTTATATAAGGAAAATGATGTCATCAGCAACCATAACCTGGTTGTCATCTTGCATGGTGTTAAGTGCAGAACGGACCTCTGCTTCATTGAATGGCGACGGACAACTCTTGTTAATGTCCTGCATCAGAGTCATCAAACCCATTGACTGGGCATGAGCAGTGTGGAAAACCTCTGATAATGCAGTTTTAAACACCTTTAGCCTGTAACAAACACATGTGCATTAGACCTACTGCGTATAAAACAATCAGCAATGCGGTTTTGTTTAGTACTTCATATTAACACAAAAAATGTAATATTTTATGAGTATAAAAATCCACAAATCTCAGTAAAACCTCCTACCTGTCCGCAGGTAATACTGTTTGTCCGTTCTGATCAGGTGTGTCCATCGGCTCCTCACTCTCCCTCGCAGGAGCTGGGGACTGAACTGAAAACAGAATTGTCATATTAATAAATGCACATTTTTATTCTCAAAAAACTAAATGTATTGAAACGATATTCCTTAGTTTCAAAATATAATATGCCAAAAAAATCATAAATCTTACTTTCTGGTATTTCAGTCTCTGTATTAAAGTCATAGGGATCATAAGATTCACTGCCCTGAGATGCTCTGGGCTCAGACTGGCGCCTCCTACAGGACAAAAAATATAAATATACACATCAGGCACGTCATTCACTCAACTGGCCACTAGAGGGCCTTCAGCAATCACATTAGCAGACACCTTATGCCTAGAAATTAAAAAAGCTTAACCAGTTGAGCTATAGGAACATATACCATAAACAGATCATATAACATAACAACAAACAGTGTTTAAAAAAAAACATGATCCAGCCAGATCATTCCGATGTATTACCTTTTTCTTTGTTGTCTGGGTGTTTCTGGTGCTTCATCCTCTTCTTCATCCTCTGATGCTTCATCTTGCTGACCATTTCTTGACCGCTTACGGTCCTTCTCTAGAACCTGATGAAAGAAAAGTGAGAAATTACTTTCAATTGGATTTTAACCGGACATTAACATCTAGGACTGTTTTGTGAATGAGCCACAATATTAACCGGCTAGGTGGACAAACAGACCTTCTTGAAATAGGCAAACTGCACGAGCTCCACAGCAACTTCTGTGTCCTGCAGCTCCACAGCTTTGCTCATGCGGGCTTTGGCGTGAGACGTAGACAGACGGATCAAAGTTTCCAGTGTTCTCGCAGTGACCGGTGATGTCTGAGGGTCAAAACACATTATATGCTCACTCATTTGTAAGACGCTGTAGATAAAAATGTCTGCTCTATGAGGTTCAGATCTATATCTAATCACCACCATACCAGCAAACCAACTAAAAGCTTGTCTGTATTTACCCGTGCAATGTCAGAGCCAATCTGGTCCTGACTGCGCAGTCTTGAGTACTCCTCTGCGATGTGATTGGCTGCCTCTTGGGTCAGCACGGGAGAAATCGCCTTGGCGACGTGAATGTACTTCCTCATGAATTCTTTACTCACCACTCTGTCTCTAAAAAGACAACACATATCATATATGATCCCCAATTTAAAATTATACATATAACATAATACTAAAAGGTTTGCTTTAAAGGCAGAAAAGTATTCTCCATACTTGGCCTTCTTGCTTCCATGAAGGAGTGGATTGTGTTTCTCGTACACCTGTAGCTCCTCTTCCTCCTGGGCTGCATCGGGGTCTTCAGTGGCCAATGCGTCCACTGAACCACCGAGAGCCAGAGCTGAAACATAAGCAAATGTGTTTAAAAAAATAATTTTTTAAAAGATATCCTGTGGGTTTCTATGCATCGGCCCGTACCAGCTCCATCCTGCTCA
Organism: Paramisgurnus dabryanus; assembly: GCF_030506205.2. NCBI lineage: Eukaryota > Metazoa > Chordata > Actinopteri > Cypriniformes > Cobitidae > Paramisgurnus > Paramisgurnus dabryanus. The sequence goes on from NC_133348.1 coordinate 13,122,133, forward strand.
CGGGGATCTCTGTAGCGGTGCATGCGTAGCACGTGGTCGGAGATCTCACGGTCGTGCTCGGGGTCCATCTGATCTAGCATGATGAACAGCAAATCGAAACGAGACAGCAGGGAGTCCTGCAGACCAATGTTCTCCATGGGGGTTTTGTACTGATCATACTGTAGACAAAGAGCGAAAGAGAAATCATTACATGTAGAGAAAACACTACATATTTAAAGGGATAGTTCACCCCAAAATTTTTATTTTGTCCATCTACTACCCACAAGTTGTTTTAAACTTATACAGGTTTCTCTATTCGGATGAACACAAAAGCAGATATTCTGATAATTGATCATAAGCTGACCTATAGAAGTTAATGGGTACCAGCAGCTGTGTGCTTACCATCATTTATCAAAATATCTTCTTCAAATGTAATATTGAAAACTAACAGATTAAGACTAAAACTAAAGCCCTTACCCGGCCATACACAGGGTTGGCGGCTGCCAGGACGCTACAGCGGGCATTCAGTCGGGCATGAATGCCGGCTTTGGCGATGGTGACGCGGCCCTGTTCCATGACCTCGTGAATAGCAGTGCGATCCATGTCTGACATTTTATCAAATTCGTCAATACAGACGACCCCTCTGTCTCCCAACACCATGGCACCAGCCTCGAGACGACGCTCACCTGAGAGACAGAAAACCTGAGCTTAATACTGAACACTCAAAGATTCATGCATTTTGTCCTATCTACTATGTGTGTAAATCGAGCGCTCTTTTAAAGTACCTGTCTCTTGGTCTGTGGTGACGGCTGCAGTTAAACCTACACCCGATGAACCTCTGCCAGTGGTGGGAATGGCACGAGGAGCCGTGTGAAGAACATACCGAAGTAGCTGCGATTTGGCCACCGAGGGGTCACCTGAGGAACAGATGGAGAAAATGCAACTATAGTGTATGGACCGATAACACATATTTATAGCTTTAAAACATTGAATAAAGAAATGTAATTAGTTACATTATCTGATGTGGTCGCAATTTGCAAATACAATCCATCAATTTGTTCCTACCTATAAGAAGCACATTGATATCCCCTCTAATGCGCGAGCCATTCTCCAAAACCTTCTCCACCCCTCCTAGAAGCATACACAGGATCGCCTTCTTTATGTACTCATGACCGTGAATACTTGGTGCCAAGGAGCGAGCCAACTGGTCAAACACATTCTGAAGTAAAAACAAATGATGCATTCATATTAGGGACACACAGATAAGCAGTTACTCGTCGTGATGGGTTCCCATGTGCAGTGCTGTTTTAATTCAAGAAAACAGATACTGTAATACATCGGTATGACTTAAAGGAACACTCCACTTTTTTGAAAATATGCTAATTTTCCAGCTCCCCTAGAGTTAAAACATTTGATTTTTACCGTTTTTGAATCCATTCAGCCGATCTCGGGGTCTGGCGCTACCACGTTTAGCATAGCTTAGCATAATCCATTGAATCTGATTAGACCATTAGCATCACGCTCAAAATTAACCAAAGAGTTTTGATATTTTTTTCCTATTTGAAAATTTACTTTGCTGCCGTAACATGGCTGCAGGAGGCATAATGATATTACACAGAAGACAAAAATAGTCCCCTTAGTATTTCTCAATAGCAGGGGACTATTTTTGCGCACTGCGTAATATCAATGCTGGAAGGGGAGCTGGAAAATGAGCATATTTTCAAAAAAAGATTGTCCCTTTAAAAAATAATAATAATAATAAAATAAATAGAGGAAAACCTTTGAACGTGCTCTGCAGAAGTTCTTGATCTTGGCCACATCATCGGCAGAGAAGTAAGGAGAGATCTCTTTGCTCATCTGTTTGACATTGCAGGCGATCATAATTGTCCTTTAACGCACATGGAAATAGACATTAAATTGACAGGTTACTCATCCCCATGTTTCTCATTATAATTTCAGCCTTATAGTGATCAACAGCACATATGATGCCGGCAATCTGTATTAAAATTTAAATAGAACGGATTGTTTAAAAGAACACAAAGCTCTACCTGAAGGTACCCGATGTGAACCCGCCCTTTTTGCCAGGCAGGCAGCGGTAAGTGCCAATCAACTGAACCCGGTCCCCTGGTTTAACATAATCCACCAGGTCATTGTATAGGATGATGTCCACCGAGCGGGGCAGCTGACCAGCTGGGGCTTTTTCAGGCATCTCCTGCACCGTGATGGTCTGGTGATCCTTATAGATGGACAGACCAAACTCGGTCTCCAGTGGATTGTTCTCTTCATCCTAAACACAGACAAATAAATGCAAAGTGTTAGAAATACACATGTATTCTCTCCAGTTTCCTTCTGGGAAACAACTAGTTTAATTCAAAAGTACAAGTACAGCCCCCAATAAAAACTTAATCCAATTGGTATGAGCCAGGAAGTGGTACCTTAGTGGGATAGATGGCACTTGAAGGGTAGGCATCCAGAGAGGTCATGTCTGTGTATTTGCGCTCCAGCGTCTTCTTAGTGGCTGGGCAGTAGTGCACACTACGCACTACCTTGGGACGCACCAAAGAACCTGGGGATACAAGGAGAATGCTTGTAATGCAAAAAAAGACATCTTTAAGTAATATTTTGCAAGATTTTGAGATGCATATAAATATGCTAGAACGTACATTTGGTGATAATGCCCTCCAAGCACACCATGCTGCCCAGCAGGCGAGAGGTCAGGGTTCGAGGGGTGACGTGCTTATTGCCGAAACTTCCCTCCAGGCCGATAAAGAACTCCTCATGTTGCTTGGCATAAGTTGCATCTATTGATGCCACCAGATCTTTCAGGGCACGCTGGAATGCCAGAAGCTCCTCAAATGCATTATTCAGCAGCCTGTTCAGTTAAATAATTTTAGTAATTTTATATTTACTTGTGTATGCATGCATAATTGTCCTTTTCTGTTATTGCATTTTTTACTTTATGTAAATCACTCTGCAAACGCAGTAAAAGATGTTGCATAAAAATTTACTCAACTATAAACAGGAAACTGCAGTTAAATAGTAACATACAATTCAGGCATTTTCCAAGCCATTGTTTAATTTATCTGCTTTTCCTTAGGAAAATAAGCCATTTGTTTATTATAGTAAAAGTATAATAACCATGTTTCTTGGCGCATTTATTACAAATGTAGTACTGCTAAAATCATGGGTAACATTTATAAACTTTAAAATTTCAATATTGGCTGTAGAAGAATCAACAACACTATAGCATCTTGGAATTACTTTACTGTATACTAAAATAAGTTAATTGGTAAAGTTATATTACTTGGCTGCTCGCTTGTCGTTGCGCCGACGCAGGTCGTTGATGTTCACAATAAGTCTGGATTTGTTCTCACCGATCATCTCTCGTACTTTACTCTGGTAAATGCCCTGGTCTTGCTGTATTTAAAGGTAAAAACAAATAAACTATTAACAAACTCGATCAAATGCATTTGGGAGAAAGTAAATTGTGACTTATGTGAATCGGGCCTTTGTTTCTATACGAACATACCAGCTTCAACAGTTTAAAGTTTATAATATCATAATAAATGCGTTAAACTTACATCATCGTCAAGGAAATCCAGGTAATCCCTCTGCGCCTCTCTCATTTCATGATCGTCTACGACTTCAGCAGCCATTTTATTATTTTGCTTTAAAAAATATAAAGAAAATACTCAGTACAGTACTCCTCGTGCAGAATGCGGCACTGTTGTGTGTCATTTCGCGCCAGTCCGCGTTCGCTCACAGTCGAATCTGAAATCTGATTGGCCAATACATCCATCAATCATCAGCGTGTTCTTTAGCTTGGATGGCGACATCCAATCAAAATGTACATAATGAGAATTTGCCCAGCCCCTTTTTGTGTTTCGCGCGAAAAGTGGCGGCACTACAGCGCATGCGCCATGCGTTGGAGAGTGTCGCGGTAAATCGGTAAAACATTTCATGTTTGTAGGAAAAGAAGAGAAGACGATTTAAATGCCATCATTACCATTCCCTAGACTAGGTTTCAAATCGTCCTGTGTGTGGCATTAATATGTCAAATGACGATTAAATAAATCCTTCGATAAAATATTGGATGTGTGGATTTTATTCATGCATAGCCAATGTATTCGCGTGAATTTACTGCTTTATATTTTCAACTTTTAAGCTATCCAAGTTAGATATAAAAAGACAGTACCACATCTAAACACATTTCTGCACAAAATAAATAATATTAAAACGCCAAGTGGAGGGCCATTCTCTTGGTTATAGTGGCCCTGGTGGTCTTGTAAAAAAAAAACTAGGTTAAAAAACAACAACAACAACATCTGACTATTAACATGATGTCAAACAGAACTACTTTTCAAGAGTGTTTAATGCTATTTAACCATTTATCTGCCTTTTTACGTCCACCTAGCGGCTGATATCTGTAATGACATCTTGCATTTTATATATTTAGTATAATCTTTCACTTGGGTCCAATTGTTCTGTGCTTTTTGTCAAAAGTTTCAATTTGGAGTGATACATAATATATACTTTAAAAACTGGTCCAACTGGTACATTTTAACTGGTCAATTTTACTTGAAGTGTTAATAAATTAATATATAACCATATAATACATATAATCTTTGGTGCCGAAGTTAAACCATAACTTTTCTCTTAAGCTTTGTACATATTTGTACAAGAGGCATTTGAGTCCCTTTAAATATGATTGATATGACGTAACCCCGCCCAAACTCACGAAGAGCCGGCGTAACAGGTCGTTCAGTTGACGCTTTGACAGCGCTGTCGCTGGGGTTAAAAATGTAAAAGTTGAACCACAGATTTAATCTTTAGGTTGACATGAAACTCAGCCTACAGTTTTAAAAAAGTATTCGAGAAGAGTAAAAGAAGCTCGTTCAACAGGTAAGGAGCTGCTTAATATAAGTATATGTTTACTACGTACAGTTTTGAATCTGTCAGGAGTTCATTGCTGTCTTGTGATTCGTGATTATTTACATTTTTACAAAGATATAAACTACCATATGAAATTACAAACTGCATTCTTTATTCCACAAACCTTGTGTGCTTTAAATAAAAAAAATACAGTATGTAGTGCTATACAATTGCTTATGTGTAGATAATACAGTGTATGTAGATGGTCACTATAACCTATACACAAAATGCTATGAATGCATAGTTTGGAGCCATGGATGAACAATGTAAGTGTTTGGTAAACACAATGAACAAAGCAACAAGGCCAGTTATTAACTTATCAGCTGTAAGAGGGTTAGTTTAACAAGAACCGACTCTTTGTCAGGCAGAGGAATGAATCAGGCAATGCATTTTTGTAAATATCATCCACCCTCATATATTATTCTGCTTCTCTTCGCAGTATATTTGAACCCTGTGGCCGGCACTTTTCTGTTCTTAACTCAAAGTTTCACCATGTCGAGTGGAGTTTGGGGCCGGGTGGGCGCACTGACATTAAGTATACAGCAGCTGGGTCATCTACCACGCCTGTCAAGCTGGTTACCTTCTCTTCCCTCACCTCAAGCCACCGTGCTTGCCTCAGATGTACCCAGCCTGTTTCGCGAGCCCTTTATCCTGTCAGGCTACCGCCCTCTCAATCAGGACTGGAGGAACTACTTGGGAAGTCTTTTCCAAATCCACAATGAGTTACTCAATGTGTGGACACACCTGCTGGTAATCCCTGTTTTTCTGTTCCGCTTTTCATTCTTTGCGTGGACATGGGGGCTGAGTCTGAATGTGGCATCTCTGCCTCTTTTTTTATACACTTTGTCCTCGCTTAACTACCTTTGCTGTAGCGTGGCAGCTCACCTGCTGCAGTCACGCTCCGAGCTGGCACATTACTCCCTCTTCTTCGTGGACTATGTTGGAGTTGCGGTTTACCAGTATGGCTGCTCTTTAGGCCTGTATTTTTATTGTGCCACTCCCGAGTGGAGACAGAGCCTAGTGGCCGATGTGTATCTGCCTGGTGCCGCAGTGCTTGCCTGGCTGTCCTGCGCCAGCTGCTGCTTCGCCAAAGCCTGTTACAGTCGTCCGTACCCACTCTCCAGGAAGATCTGTCAGATCATTCCCACCGGCCTGGCGTACGTGCTCGACATCAGCCCTGTCGCTTACTGTCTGGCCACCAAATCTTGGGATAAGCCAGTGATGACTTTTCACGCCCTGCAAGTGGTGTTTTTTATATTAGGAGGGGTGTTTTTTTCTTTACCTATCCCAGAGCGTTTCTTTCCAGGAAGATGTGACATTGTGGGCCATGGCCATCAGATCTTCCACGTCTTCTTGTCCATGTGTACTATGTGCCAGATGGAGGCAATACTTAAAGACTTCATGGAGCACCATCAGTCCGTAATAGAGGTGCATGGAGAAAACATCATCTTACTGGCTGCAGGGTCTTTCTTGCTCTTGGTTTTGTGTAGTGTTGTGACCGTGGTTCTCATGAGAGAAGTAGTGCAAAGACAGCTCGAGAAAAAAGACTGAACAATAATCTTTACATGTTTGCTTAATTTACATATCAATCGGAGACGTTCAGACACACAGATTCAGAATAATTATTTCAGTGGTCAGTATAGTGTTATTTGCAAAGCTCCATCATCACATTCTGATATCCTGTATATCGAATTTTTCGCTTCGGGAGACATATGACTTATTACCAAATTCCTTTCATAACCATAACAAGCATAAATGCTTGTTTTCTCCACCATTGCATTCACTGCTTATAGGATAATCCAGTTTGACAACATTCCTGTAAAATTCAGTACTGTATGAGTTTGGATAACTGCCACATTTACATGGGACTCCACACAAAAACATTCAGATCATGAAGTAAAGGTGGATTTGGTACAATCATGTTTTTTAGAGGGGGGAGGGATGGGGTGATCAGAGGAACAAAGAAGTTTATTATGCACTTAGTATACTGTTTTGTATTAAGAACAGATCAAATCATATGCACTGCAAAAAATGACTTTCTAACTTAGTTTTTTTGTATTGTAATCATATCTAAACATTCTTAAACCAAGATGCATTTTTTTTGATGAGCAAAAAGAAAAAAAGTCTCATTTTTAGACAACAAATGTACAATTTAAAGGGACATTCCACTTTTTTTTAAAAATATGCTCATTTTCCAGTTCCCCTAGGGTTAAACATTTGATTTTTACCGTTATGAAATCTATTCAGCTGATCTTCAGGTCTGGCGCTACCACTTTTAGCATAGCTTAGCACAATCCATTGAATCTGATTAGACCATTAGCATCGGGCTAAAAAATAAGCAAAGTGTTCGATATTTTTTCTATTTAAAACTTGGCTCTTCTGTAGTTACATCGTGTACTAAGACTGACGGAAAATTAAAAGCTGTGATTTTCTAGGCAGATATGGTTAGGAATACTCTCAAACTGGCGTGATAATCAGTGACTTTGCTGCTGTAACATGGCTGCAGCAGGCGTAGTGATATTATGCACTGCTGAAAATAGTCCCCTGCCATTGAAAGTAACCAAGGGGACTATTTTCAGGCAGTGCAAAATTATTTATTTAAAGTCGCCATGAAACGGAAGTATCAATTGCCTAATTTTCCCCGTGGTGACGTGTATCCGAGTAAAACGGCCTCTGAAATGGAATAAGGCAGGGCTGGATTTGAATTTGTCCATCGAGATCTGATTGGATCATTTGAAGTTGGGTCGTGTTGCTAATTGCTAATCGCAGCGGTATTCTCCCGGACCCCGCCCACCTGCCATACATTATGACCGGAAGTAAAGAGAGTTCGTTTTTAGGAGGGGAGGAGATTTGCATTTTTTATTAAAGATTATGAGGGCACATGAATTTTTAAAAATCAATGAAGCTCACAGATAAATCATTTGTAAAAAAATATCACAATATTACAAAACAAATTACAGTCTTCTATTTTACTTTCATTGCAACTTTAAACATTTATTTCAAGAAAATATTTTTTCCTCTTTGCTTGATTTAAGCACTAATTCAATAAATTGTATTTTTTTATCTAAAAACATAACAGTTTTTTTTCGGTCATTTCGCTCATCAAGAAAAGCATCTTAATTTACAAATTTTTTTGGAGTGTGTGCATTCTCTACTCCCTAAATATTTTTTAATTTGGATACTTTTGCATTTGTTTCACCAATAAAAAGTGACTCTTGAATAAAGAGTAAGTGGAAGCACTATAAAACAATGCCAATGTATAAAATTATTGCACTTTACAATTGCAAACATATGTAGAAAATAATAAAATAATTTATAGCAAAATAATTTGTGGAGAATTTCTTTTTAAAACACAGTAGTGAATTATCTGACGTTTGCCCCCCCCCCATTTATGACCAGAAAACTGTAATAAACAAAATTTAACTCTATAGTACTGTACCATTTTCTTTACAAATAATAATATCAGCTGCTTTTTCTCAGATTTTAGATTCAGTATTTTCATATCGTCACTTTTTTTTTTTTTTTTTGCATAAGTCATCTCCTCATGATCCTGGCCACGTCTGGTAAAATCGCCCACATCCTCATTTGAACAGATCATGCTATTCTACCCTTGTAGTATAATTGCCTAAGTCAAGAGCATGACTTAGGCTGTTTTATTTTGCCTATAAGTCGAAAGCCATTGAGCAATTTTACAAGATTTTCTAAATGGCAGCTGCATCAAGAAGAACACAAATCTACTCAACCTCTGAGGTCCATTTATTTGTGTTTTCTGAGAAACCTGAAAAAATGACATTTATTATGAAAAATTCATTTTACCTTTCTGATTAATTTGGCAAGGGTAAAATGCATATTTGTAAGATTTCCTTGTTTTGTTAAAGCAAACAAGCATTCTGGAATAACATGGATCATCCAGATTTGCATATATAGTAGTCAGGGGTCTCCAATGTGGTGCCTGCTGGGACAAGGTAGCCCACACAGAGTCAGTGAGGTGCCCGCCAAAGCACATTTTATTAATAGTCTCAATTGTTATATTTATTTATTTATTACATATTTTTTATATTAGCTTGGCTTGGTTTACGTTTGTTAACATTTTGACACAACACTAAGACATATCAACAAGTAAAATAAATAGTAAAACAAATAGGTTTTGAGTAGACTATATCAAAAAGTAGCCCTCCAGATTGTTTTATCCATTGTGGTAGCCCTTGCCCACAAAAAGGTTGGAGACCCCTGCAGCTCGTGTATTTGTGCTGTGTGGAGGAGGCATAAAAACTAAGAAATTCTGAAATGGGTGTATATAATTTACTTCACTTCCAAGTTGTTAGGCTGATACATTTAATTATTAACAACAGACGTAGTTAACATGTAAATCAGAAGAATTAATGGTCTGAAACCTTTATATCGCAATGTATTTTATCCTTCCAGTCTACACAAGGAGGCAGCAAAGTTCCATTCAAACATTGTCAATTGGTTAAATTATTTAAATAACATTCAAAATCAAAGAGCTAACATTGAAACCAAATTGCACTTTATAAGTAATGCCATCATTTTTTTTTTAAAGAAAGAACTTTATTGTTTCAAATTAACGAGGCATGTGAAGTGATTAAAAAATGAATGAAACAATGAAGCATTGGAGTGGCTGGAATGCTTAATAAGGAAGTTGCGTCTGTTGTGTTTGTCAGTGTGTTTCTGCCCTGCTACTGACAGGTAAGATGAAGACAGGTGATCCACAGTCGTATGACTGAGGGCAGGTAAGAGAATTGTGTCTTTTTACATACATACTAAATTGCTTTGTAGCACATTAGTCACGTATATATGTATATGTTTAATTTGATAAAAACATTTAATGTAACCTGTACATTATAATTATAGTAAACATGTCTTTGTTAACATAAAAAATGTGACTTGGAATTCATAGACTTGCCTTTGCAGGCATCGTGAAAGTTGTAATTGCTCACATGTGATACATTATATATGCTTTCGATATTAGTTGTTATTTAGAAGATTGTCGTATAATACAAGTGTATGTAATATATGATATTTTTGCATTTAGAGTTTATTTCTTTACGTCTGTTACAGTCTTTATACTGAATGGCACCAGTTGAGGAGGGTGTGATAGGTTGGGTATCAGGGTGTTCTTCCTCCCTACAGATTAGCATTGTGTCAGCCTGCTTCATCATCATGTATGTTACGCTCTACAGTCTTTGTGCAAGCTGTTACAGGTATTTCATATTCTCGCTTTGACTTTTATTGGATTTAGGATAATGTCTTGGATGCCATAATCCAAATCTAACTATTGGAATAATCTCGAAATGTGATTTGAATTTGAGTAATCCTGAAGGAATTGTTTTTTATTTGTTGCTCATTCAGAACACACCCAGGAAAAGGGTGTGATTGCAAAGCATACTTCACATTAGCAGACTGAGCATACTGAGAAAATTCAAGTGGGTGATTTCAGTGGAATGTGCTATGGCAGGTTTAGATCAAGAGAACCTGTGGGTTGATATACTTGACGCACAAGTGTCAAATGTTTTTATCTCTCAAGTCTTTTGTATTGTAAGAAGAGACCTAAGTTTGTCAACTCCAGTACTTTTAAAGCTTAGGAATAATGTTATCTTTGCAAAAGAACATGTAAAAAAAATGCATGGTATGAGTGCATGGTGGTGGATGTGGTATCTGTAAGATTTCTAGCATTATAATGACTTTTCTTGTTACGTATTCTCTATGACAGTGACATGCGTTTGTCCGGACAAGAGAAAAACAAAATTCCTTTTCCACAAAACGTAAGAGACTCACATGCAACACAACTTATACTCAGAACGCATTAAAGACTAGTATACTGGTCTTCCCATTACTGAATGATACAGTACATAATGCATAAAATGTCAAATGAAATAAATTAAAATGTGAGGTGGAATACAGTAAATAAAGCTGAACAAAAGTAAATGTTCTTTTACCACTGTAGAAAACACCTGGGGTCACTGAACTGTCCTGCAGAAATCTAAACAGACTTGAACATGGTTGGTACATTACTAGTATCATGTCAGAATTCACTTAATATGCATCATTTTTTGTAATTTGAGCCCACTATACAGTACACTCACCTAAAGGATTATTAGGAACACCTGTTCAATTTGTCAGTAATTCAATTATCTGATCAACCAATCACATGGCAGTTGCTTTAATGCATTTAAGGGTGTGGTCCTGGTCAAGACAATCTCCTGAACTCTAAACTGAATGTCAGAATGGGAAAGAAAGGTGATTTAAGAGATTTTGAGTGTGGCATGGTTATTGGTGCCAGACGGGCTGGTCTGAGTATTTCACAATCTGCTCAGTTAATGGGATTTTGACACACAACCATTTCAAGGGTTTACAAAGAATGGTATGAAAAGGGAAAACATCCAGTAATGCGGCAGTCATGTGGGCGAAAATGCCTTGTTGATGCTAGAGGTCAGAAGAGAATGGGCCGACTGATTCAAGCTTATAGAAGAGTAACTTTGACTGAAATAACCACTCGTTACAACTGAGGTATGCAGCAAAGCATTTCTGAAGCCACAACACGCACAACTTTGAGGCGGATGGGCTACAACAGCAGAAGACCCCACTGGGCACCATTAATCTCCACTACAAATAGGAAAAAGAGGCTACAATTTGCACGAGCTCACCAAAATTGGACAGTCGAAGACTGGAAAAATGTTGCCTGGTCTGATGAGTCTCGATTTCTGTTGAGACATTCAGATGGTAGAGTTCAATTCAATTCAATTTTATTTATATAGCGCTTTTCACAATTGTTAATTGTTGCAAAGCAGCTTTACATGAGTAGATGTAGAGGAGAACATTGAAAATCAATACATAGTATAAGAAGTAGAATATAGCGGCTAAGGATAAAAAACCGTGTAAGCGAGCATATTAATAATGTAACGTATACAGTAAAGTGCTAAGTTAAGCCAAAGTTGGCTGACTCTCCCTGGGACTAAAAAACCCCCTAGGAGAAAACCCAATGGGAAAAAATCCTAGAAGGACAAAAAACCCTAGGGAGAGATTAATATTTATATTTATAATATATAGACACGGTAGGGATAGGAAGCGTGTAAGCGGATTAAACTGGTTCAGCCGGTGGCCGTTGGTCGCGCATCGGTTGGGCGTCACGTTGAAGGACAGCCAGTTGATTAGTGGTGCGATGACCTTCACAGCAACAGGAACTGGGTCTGTTTGTCTCATTGTCCTCAGAGTCGAGGACGAGACAGGGAGACAAAAACAGAATTCTATTAGCGTAGGGGCCGTTCGCATGTAATGCAAGTGTCATACATTATAGTGGTTTAATTCAGCTCGGTTCCAGACAGGCTAACTATTGCGGCAAGAGTAAATTACCCGTATGAGGTATGTGAGTGCTTTGTTCTAGACAAAATAACTACTGCGGGAAAAGTACATTTACTGGACATTCTATGTGAATGCTTTGTTAAAGAAGAATGTCTTAAGTTTAGATTTAAATTGTTCGACTGTGTCTGATACTCGAACATTATTTGGTAAATCATTCCAGAGCTTAGGGGCTAAGTAGGAAAAGGATCTACCACCTTTAGACACTTTTGATATTCTAGGGATAATTAAGTAACCCGAATTTTGTGATCGCAGTTTACGTGGTGGATTGTATTCTGATAGTAGTTCTTTTATATACGAGGGCGCTAGGCCATTTAAGGCTTTGTAGGTGATTAGTAATATTTTAAATTGTATGCGATATTTAACTGGTAGCCAGTGTAAAGATGCCAGAATTGGACTAATGTGGTCATACTTTTTAGATCGAGTAAGCACTCTTGCGGCGGCGTTTTGAACCAGCTGTAGCTTGTTTACCTGATTTGCATGGCATCCCCCGAGTAACGAGTTACAATAGTCTAATCTAGAGGTCATAAAAGCATGGATAAGCTTTTCTGCATCTGATGCAGACAGCATATGGCGTATTTTTGAGATATTTCTAAGATGGAAAAATGCTGTGCGGCAGACGTTGGAGATATGACTATCGAAAGATAGATTGCTGTCAAACATTACGCCTAAATTCTTAACCGTGGAAGATGGCACCACCGTGCAGCCATCTATGGGCAACTTGTAATCTGACATATTATGTTTGGAGCGATTTGGTTCAATAATAAGTATCTCTGTCTTATTGGAGTTTAGCATAAGAAAGTTATGTGCCATCCAGTCCCTAATATCACTAATGCAGTCTGTTAGCTTAGCAAACTGGTGGGTTTCGCTAGGATGTGACGAGATGTAAAGCTGGGTATCATCCGCATAGCAGTGAAAACTTATGTTATGTTTCCTGATAATGTCTCCTAGAGGTAACATATATAACGAGAATAGGATAGGGCCTAGAACTGATCCCTGAGGTACGCCGTATTTAACGGGGGAGTGATGTGACTCTTCCTCATTTACATAAACAAAGTGATATCGATTGGTTAGATACGATCTAAACCAGGCTAACGCCTGACCACTGATGCCAACATAGTTTTCTAGTCTATTGAGTAGGATTCTGTGATCTATTGTGTCAAAGGCTGCACTAAGGTCTAGTAATATAAGGATTGAGATTTCACCACGATCGGATGTTAATAGGAGGTCATTTGTAACTCTAAGCAGCGCTGTCTCTGTGCTATGGTGGGGCCTGAATCCTGATTGGAACTTTTCATATGTATTATTATTCGCTATGAATGTGCGTAGCTGGCTTGCCACTATTTTTTCTAATATTTTAGAAAGAAAAGGTAGATTTGAGATTGGTCTAAAGTTATTAAGATCTCCCTGGTCAAGGTTTGGTTTTTTAATGAGCGGTCTAATAACTGCTAGTTTGAAAGCTGTTGGAACGTATCCTAATTCTAGCGATGAGTTAAAGATATTTAGTACCGAGTCGGACACTACATGAAATACCTCTTTTAGTAATTTTGTGGGAATGGGGTCTAATATACAGGACGATGATTTAGATGACGTTACTAATTTAGAGTCAGAATTTGGTGTAAACAGAATAAGAACATGGATCCATTGTGCCTTGTTACCACTGTGCAGGCTGGCGGTGGTGGTGTAATTGTGTGGGGGATGTTTTCTTGGCACACTAGGCCCCTTAGTGCCAATTGGGCATAGTTTAAATGCCACGGCCTACCTGAGCATTGTATCTGACCAAGTCCATCCCTTTATGACCACCATGTACCCATCATCTGATGGCTACTTCCAGCAGGATAATGGACCATGTCACAAAGCTCGAATCATTTTTAAATTGGTTTCTTGAACATGACAATGAGTTCACCAGATCTCAACCCAATAGAGCATCTTTGGGATGTGGTGGAACGGGAGCTTCGTGCATCCCACAAATCTATATCAACTGCAAGATGCTATCCTATCAATATGGGCCAACATTTCTAAAGAATGCTGTCAGCACCTTGTTGAATCAATACCACTTAGAATTAAGGCAGTTCTGAAGGCGAAAGGGAGTCAAACACAGTATTAGTATGGTGTTCCTAATAATCATTTAGGTGAGTGTATTGTTTGGCCCACCACCATTACTCCTCCTACCATTACTTTAGCAGCAGTGACACATTTTATTGTTTTCCGAACTTCTTATACAGGTCATTCGCATGGACATTTCTCCAAGGAACTTATTTCCCCCCCTTCTCAAATTCCTACGGTTTCTATGGGAACCTCAGATCCACAATGTGTTAAAACTCTACAACTTCCCTTTCTTCCATCGGAGCCCTTGGTTTACTCAGAGCCTCTGGGACTTACGCCTTCATTTCATCATCAGGAATGTAGGAATGACACATCCATCAGTGATGAATACATGACAACCACCGAGGATCTAACTGATCATACATACTCTCTACTGGACACTGGATTGAATGAAGAAAATCCTTACGAATGCATTAATGAGACTCCATCACTCCTGTCAGTCAGACCTGAAGGGAAATCTTCTCTGATAATGACGAAGCCAGCGCAGCTTGATGTTAAAGACTCAGGCACAGTGCTTAGTAACCCAGTAAACAACCATGAAATGAAGCAACCTCTCGCTCTGACTGTCCAATCTTTGACTAATTCAGAACCAACTGATGTTTACGCTACAGTGAACTGGCAAACAAAAACTCCGAAAAACCCAGAAGCTGTATTTGACACATATGTTGTGGATGACATGATTGATGGTACTGAGGAGGCTGTGCCTCCCATTCCAGATAAACATTTCTAATATCAATAAAGGGACCAGTTATTCTTTTTCCCTACTATGGAAATGAATATGACTCATGATCGGTTTGGTTACACATATCTTCATTCGTGTTCATCAGAACAAAGGGGGTGAACTATCCCTTTAAAATTCACTTTTTAATTTGCAATGTTTGATATGATTCATCATAGTTTTGTATTTATTTACATTTTACAAGCATTCCCACACTCTTAAAACAGTTGTGTTAAAACAACACATTTTGTGTCTAGTTAAGGACAACACATTTAATGTGTTGTCCCTAACTAGACTAATATCGGTGTTATTATTGAATCACATCTTCTGTTGTCCCTTTTATTTATTTGAACACAAAATCAACACAAAAATAACACATAATGTGTTAAATAGCATTACACAAAAAAATTCCTTTCTTACAGTGCATATAAAGTATGCTTAAGTACACTAGTGTTTAAACTTTCAAGATACTTTGGTGTTTTTTGAATCTTACTATTGTAAATATGAAAGGGGTTCCTTAAAGATTATAACAACTAATAATTTGCAGAATAAAAGTTTTTGTTTACATCATGTATGTGTGTGTACTGTGTAAAATAATAATGTATATATATATATATATATATATATATATATATAAATACACACACACACACACATGTTTATATTTAAGAAATATCACTAATATTGCATACAGTTTTTTTACTTAATTTTTTACCTTTTTAAAAATGTCTTTGTATTTTTGCCTTTAAGCAGTTTTAATGTGTTTTTGCAAGCTTGTCACATATCACATATCATGTAGCCTATTACACGTGGGCTATCAGTATTGCTGCAATTTTAATAAAACTGTATAAAAGAAGCCAACCACCCCTCGGTTATTCTAGGTCATTACGAGTCACATGACACGATGCTTCGAGAAGCGAGACTGGACTCAGACTGAAACACAACATGCCTGTTGTGTCCAGACCGAAAATCCCTTTTGGCGACTAAAAGAAGAAATCTTATAATCCCCCGACATTACGGACGTCCCTGTCTGTCTGTTTACGCATAAACAATGCTGTATATTTCGGAAATAGTGTGAACTGAAATTATGTAGGTGAAAGGTCATATCAGTGAACTGCTTTGAAAAATGTCTACACATGAAATTTAATGAAAAATTGCACTGTAAATATTAAACATTTATGAATGCAACAATGCTCACGACCAAAATGAGCTTGAATGTGAAGTATTTTAATTGAAAACATAAGAGGAGTAGCCTGTCTTAGGTCAAAACAACAGTCCTCCTCTTACTTTAAACAAAAGTGTGTTTAAAATCAATACATAAATTAAAAATATGCCAAATGCGTAAATAACTATTTAAATGGTGTGTATTCCTTTTAACATAATAAAACCACATATGTTAAAAGTACAACCACTGTCTTAATTACATAATACACATATTTTTTTGTGTGGCACATATAAAAAATATGATATGTTGTATGAAGCTTCTGTCATTGCTGAGCAATATAAGCACACGTAAACTGCGCGTGCACGACGCCCAGCCCCCTGACTTCATGACGGCAGAGGAGCGTAGCAGACAGCGGGATCTCTACTGCAAAAACATTTCAGGTAAAACCCTAAAACAGACGCTTTTCTTGTGATGGGATTGTAGAAACAGAGGATAAATAATTATATTTCGCTATGCCATGTTTATAGACTTTAAACTACTATAAACGTGTAGCCGGTGTTGGTATGACCTGTTTAGATTTTAATCTTACCGCGATTCTGTTTCGAGAAAAATCTTGTTTCGATTTATAAAATAAATATATTCAGTTCATGCATTTTATTTATGAATCATGCGAATTTTTATTTTGAGAAGCATGTGCGCAAGTGTGTTTTATTTTTTGCAACTGGCAGTTGTTATGCTCATTGAAATGTGTTAACGGCGCTTGAGCAGAAACTCGTGCACGAACACGTTGCTCGGCGAGGGTGTGTCATGTGGTAAAGCGATTTAGCCAATCAGCGCACAGTATCTGCCCCCAATGGGAAGGTTGTTTTTGCTGGATGTGGACGCCCATCACGAGCGTAACATCCAAAGTGTGGATATGGATTAATGGCACAGATTAATTAAAATATTTTTTACACGAAGAAACTATCAGCAAATACTTAATTTTAAAAATACATAAAGAATCTAGCATTATGAAAATGGCAGCAGGATCATTATGTTAAAGATAACTGTAGCAAAAGCATAAAGTTTAAGACAAGAATATACCTCAAAATGCATAATGTAAAAGAAAATGGCAGTAAAAACATAATAATACCCGCAAGAGCGTAATGATGAAACAAACTTGCAAAAGCATAGTGGTAAATTTAAGGTAAGCTTATATTTGTAGCCTTTTTTTGCTAACACATTAAATGAAGAATGTGTAATACATTCCGAGCTCTGGTCCGGGGTTTGAATCTCTCCATGATTTCACTTCCCAAACCCAGAATTACAGTATATTAGAGGCTGATAGTCAGGGGGTGTGTTGCCTTAAAAAAATAGTAAGAGCAAAGTGAAACCTCCGACTGCGCCGTTTGTTCTAATGCAAAAATCTATTTTGTGTATTTGATTAAGGTAACTTTTCTCTTATGTAACAGTGTTGCATGATTAATATAATTGTACCTTTATCTGATCTACTAGACTGGTCCATTGATTGCTTTATTTTGAAATGTAATAGACGCTGCTGTTTGTACATTTATTTATTTATTTATTTTTGCCTCGTTTTCGTGGCCTCGTGGTGTTACCGCAAAGCCTGTGTTATTATCAGATTAAAAAGTGCACTGTAAATGCACAATGTCTAAACATGCATTACCACGCTTTCAGCTTTTTCCTGTTGAAAGCCAAGCCAGCTGTTTAGCCTAGCTCAGTAGTGAGAGGGCACAGAATGGCTGAGTTGAGATCTAAAGGACTGGATTGGGTACAGACAGGCACAGAAAGGCAAAGGCAGGATGCGTTGGTATGTAGCTACTACTGTGTATAGCAATAAGTAATGTATTTCTAATCTAGATGGGCGAATGTGTGGAGATGAGTGCTGCGAGCAGCTAAACTGTAAAGCATTTAAAGACTATACCACTGTTTTCTATATCACTCACAGATCTACATGCAGTGCTGTTGGCAGGGAAAGGGTGTGAGTGCACAGGAGAAGCTGAACACGGGGCAAAGAATCGATGCCAACACACAGCAAACAAGGCTTCAAACCTTCCCACGATCTTCCGGTGTGGACCTTCCCACCTACAGGTGATCCCAGAGATCTCAAACTTTAAAAGTTGTTGTATATCTTTTGGTTTGTGCCTTTCTTTTTTTAAAAGAACAGTAGAGCGAGACAGGAAGTAAAGTGGGAGGAGAGAGAGAGGGCAGGATCGGAAAAGAACTAAAAATCAAACATGGGTCGCCCAGAGTGCTGTTGTACTATGTGTCTGATCACTGCCATGGCTGAGAATAGATTGCAGACTTAAGTACAAAATCTAAGCACAATCCATATTATTGATGAGATTTTAGGTCATATCATGCTTTTAATTTAATCTTATTGATGTTTAGGTGACAATAGATATATAAAAAGAGATTACATTTGTGATTTTTCCTACTCCTGTGTTAACTTTGCAGGTATCATGACTGATTCAATAACTTTTATGGTTTAATGCAACTGCAATATAACTATTTAAAGAGTTTGATTCCAAAATGCAATAAATACATTTTGACTAATTTTGGTATCTATACCAAGAAAGTGACAAGATGAAAACCAATATTTTCTGTTACAAACGTTCACATAGCATCTTTAGATTATAATAACATAAAAAATTAAAATCCATAATTTTTCCAAAAGATACAATAAATTCATGACAATTATTTTTCAAAATGCTATAAATCTATTGAATCAATATATAAATGATCTTCTCCATGTTATATTCATTTAGTTGACTAGTGGTATACACTGAATAAACATTAATGGCATTAATCAAAACACTTACTGTCATATTAAGAACACTGTCATTGCTGCTGCCATCCTTGGGACATCATCCGGAAACTTTTTTGAAAATGATCAGCTGTAAAATGTTTAGGTCCTGCTCGATTTTCATTGACTTTGAGTAAAATAATGGAAAGTTTTTCATAAAATTCCCTGGGATCAGGTTTATCAATGCCATCAAAAGTATTATTTTGTTTTTGTTTGTTTGTTGATCACGAAGTACAACGAAAATTTAAATTAGGAAAATTAGGATTCCGTGTGTATTCAATGCGCCATGGGATGGTGTGCTCTGATTTGTTGAGTGGGTTTATTGCATTCTGCAGAGAAGGAGGACTGGCGTTTATCGCGTTTTTGGAAAAAAGGGAGAAAAGATTACAGAAGAACACGACGGATATTGGATTTTGACAGGGTTCCCGCGGGGTCTTAAAGTCTTAAAGCAACACTATGTAGTTTCCATGTAAAAATGACTTACAGCTCCCCCATGTGGTTGAAAAGCGCAACAGTGCCTGGTATCAGAAACTCTTCTGCAGGCAGGGGGAGGGGCGGAGCTGTGTTTCCTACCCTCCACCGCCACTTTCAGAGTGTGCTTGTTGAAGCTAGGAGGTTGCTCAGGTTGCAGCAACAGTACAATTTGTCCAGTTAAAAGTTGTTCTATCACTGAAATAATTTTAGAGACATTATTTAAAGGTAAAAAAACTACATAGTGTTGCTTTAAAAAGTCTAAAATTCAGAAAGTTAAATTTAAGGCCATAAAAAGTCTTAAAAATAGCCAGATTTTCATCCTAGGTCTTAAATTTAATTAACCCAAGTCTTAAATTTCTTACCTTTGTTTATTCCCGAAAAGCATTGTCTGCAAAAAATAAAATAGTAATTTAAAATGCTGTAGAACTAATCAGTGATGGTGGAAGAAAGTGTTTGATGGGCGGGCCTCTGAAAAGAAAAGTTCCACACTTCGCGCATCACTGAATCGCACTTCAATCCAGTTTTTAATCATTATTTTTTTAAGAGGATACAAATGTAGGCTATTATAATCCACGCAATTCATGCCATAAGCTATATTTCAGGTGTTGTGATCTGACTGTATACGGTTTGGCGAGAAACAAACCTTAAATGCAGTTTGTAAAAGCAAAACTCTTTTGTGTGTTAATTTAACCAACTACCCGTGGCTTACCTGAGCATTTGCCAGGTTCTGAAACAGAGGACCCAGAAGTGATAAAATCAACAGTGCTTTATTGAAAATCAACTTAAACAGTCAGTCCGTCGAGTCCCGAGCCACCAACAACGAGTCAACTTTAGTGTTGCACAGTTTTCACTAAGGAAGCTTTTGTTTACCTCACTGCTCCATGCATCACTACAGCCTTCGGATTTAGAAACGGCCTTGTTAGCAACACACAACAAACCACGAACAGCCTTTTAATGGTAAATTTCATTTTCATTTAATTATTGTGTAATTAGAGAGGCGAATAAATGCGATGGCGGTATAGTGCATATTTATGCATATAACGTATGGTTGGAAAAAGTGTAAAACGTTAACAAGGCACATATCAGCAGCTGACCATACTGCTCTTCCCATATTAGTGGATTTTATTTGTCAAAAAAAAGAATGATATAATAAAAATAAAAAATATAATGTTTTGAGAATTTCTGAGATCATTGTGTCGCGTTGGTCTTAAATTTCACTCATAATGGTCTTAAAAAGGTCTTAAAAAGTCTTAAATTTGACTCTGTGAAACCTGCAGCAACCCTGTTTGAGTAAAATTACTAATTTACTTTTTAATAATGACCTGATACAATTCTGATTTTGGTGGTAACTAATGAAAAAATGTCGTTTATCGTGTTTTGGAACCAAACTTCCTTTGAAATGCAGTATTGTGTAATGAAGTGTTTATGATGGCTTGAACATTTTTATTGTCATATTTCAGAAGTCCAGAGTCAGTGGAAATGGATGAGATCATGGCAGCAATGGTGCTCACCAGTTTGTCCTGTAGTCCTGTGGTCCAAAGCCCTCCGCAGAGGGATCTTCTACCAGGTGAGATTGATTTTTTAAAAGCTAGATCTTATCAATCTTTGCATAACAATATTCCAAATAAAATCAGTTAATAATAAATTAAAGTTTTTTCACCTTTCTAAAAACATGAAATTTGAATGCTACACCTGTGACACTCCATGTTTTATATTATACATTTTTACTTTATACTTTTAAATTTTTTTAGAACTTTTTAACTCTATAGACCAGTGGTTCCCAAACTTTTTCAGCTGTTTGGCCCCCCTTGTGTACGGTGCATTCCTTCGCGGCCCCCCAAAGAAAATTTGTGACAAAAACTGTTCTAAAACTCAACATTTTAATAAAAAAGATTAAATTATACAAAAAAGTACTGCTTTTGGTTAGTAGCCTTATTTTTTTAGGTTTAATTTCACAGAATTCATGATCGGTAAAACATAAAATGTCATAAAACTGGGGCCCCCCGGCACCATCTCCCAGCCCCCCTGGTGGCCCCGGCCCCCAGTTTGAAAATCACAGCTATAGACGGTTTCAGCAGTAACAACATAAACAAACAGCTTTTGTGGAACAAATGTTACTTTCGGTAAACTCCGCAAAGAATCAATAACAACAGAGTAGTTTATTTCTGATAACAAGCAATATAAACAAACAAGTAGATTACCTTAGTTCAAATTACAGCTAAAGTGTTTTAAAACCTACACTGAGCTAACGATACTGTGTAAAATGTGTACTATATAATGTATATGGTCTTAACTGCAGATCAGCTGCCAAACCTCCCTTTACATAGCGGTGATCCATGATTGATCGCCGTCTCCCCTCGTCTTTACCAATCCTCCAGAGTTCAGTTTAGCCACTAGTCAGACCATTAAACAAACAGAGACAGGAAGTTAAGTTCCACCCAGACGCGCAAGCACAACAACGCACATCTGTCCGATGAAACCTCCTATAGAATATATGTAAAACACAAACTCTTGTGGCTGTAGGGGACATGGAATGTGGCGGAGGTGAGCTGTCTGATAGCGGCAGCAGTGGATATTGGAGTTGGGATCATGGGAGTGTAAGCCCCGCCCCCTCCCTATCGGTCACTGAGATGGACAGAAGCCCGAGCCAGCCGACAGATGAGGGATTGCACATGGAACTGGACCAATCTGCATGTGAGGATCTGGAGGCCAGGAGGTACAAGGTGAGCATGATGAAACGGCTTCTGAACCTGTCGGTGAATAGAAAAGATTTGAAGGCGGATGTTTTAAAAATAAGTGTGTCTGAGTCACTTTCTTTCTGACAGAGCTTAAGCAGAGAAGCGTACAGGTGTCTGTGGCCCGGCTGTGAGAAAGTGTTAACGTCACGGTTTGGAATGAAGCGGCACATTCGCATTCTTCACTTGGGGTGAGTATGTGCTCACCAATCAACCTTTAAAATAAATGATCATTTACCAAAATTGTAAATAAGCAACAAATTGCATTTCCTTTTAAATAGTGGTGGTTTAGAGCAGTCTCACAGAGAGGAAGACTTCTACTACACAGAGGTTTCTTCTGAAGATGATGAGACTGCACCTTCATCTCCCGCCCCATCGTTCTCCAGCGGGGTCTGGACTTCTTGTAGTTCAACACAAAGCCAAACCACTCCTGGATGCCAAGATACGGTCCAGTCAAGTCCTCTCAGCCAATCAGCTCCTAGCAGCGTGTGGCAAATTCACACTGAACATCTTTATCAGGTAAAGGACTGATTATGTTGTTTTAAAATTAAGCATTTTTCTTTTAGCACACAGGAGCAAAATCAGATTTGTGTGCATAGAAACCAAACTAAAGTAACATTTTATCAAGTGACTTATCTAAAGCGTTTATAACCTATGCATTTTATCAAGCCTTTGTGTTGTTAATACAATGCTCTAGCAAATAAGCTACAGGAACACTGCAGTTCAGCTTTGATATATGTCTTCATCATGCACATTTTGTGTTCTTTCCTCTAGGCCTGCACGCCCATTCAGGTGACGGTATCTCCAGGTTCTCCCTCCTTGTGTAACTGGACCCTGCCTGGTGATGTCCAGCAGAAATCTCAGGTTGGTCTGTCTTTTTAAAAGCATCTTTTTCTCTTGATCTGATGCTTTCTAATGCACTTTTTGCTAACCAGTATTTTTGCTTTGTTAAAGTTGTATCCTGAGTCTTTCTATCTTCTTGTGGAACTGTGATAGACTGGATCAGTGGTTCTTACCTGGTTTTGCTTCAGGGCCCATATTTACATTGGGCATCAAGTGGCAACCCAACAAAGTAACAAACTGTTCATTGTAACAAATTACAATATGTATTAATTTGACTTTAAAGTGCATAGGAGTAATACTATGCTAAATTTTAAGCATGACAGGTTGAATAGAAAAAAAATGATGAGCGTAGACAGCAGCAAAAATGTGATTTACAAGCTAGACACATGCGAAAAACAATACTATTTATCGTTTACAGTTTTAGGCTGCTAAAAATGAGAAATGCAAAGCCATCGAATGCATAAACATATCAGTGAGATTTTAAAGCAGAATAACAACAGACCTTAAAGATAGTCTACACTGCAAAATATTATTTTCAAGAAAAAAAATCTTAGTATTTTTGTCTTGTTTTCAGTAAAAAATATCTATATAAATTCTTAAATTGAGATGCTTTTTCTTGATGAGCAAAACGACCCAAGAAAATAAGCCTAGTTTTTAGAAAAAACATATCAAATTTAAGTGATCTTGTGCACAAAACAAGCAAAAAAATCTGCCAATGGGGTAAGCAAAAAAATCGCTAAATTCAAGACAAATTCATGAAAATGTAGCTATTTTTGAATTAAGCATCTTAATTTAAGAAATTTTTTTTATATTTTTACTGAAAACAAGACAAAAATACTAAGATTTTTTTCTTAAATCATTTTGCAAGAATGTCTTTCTTAGTATTTTTGTCTTGTTTTCAATAGAAATATCTAAAAAATCTTAAATCAAGATGTATTTTCTTGATGAGCAAAATAAGTCTAGTTTGTAGACAAAAAATATACAATTAAAGTGAATTTGTGCTTAAAACAAGCAAAATTATCTGCCAATGGGGTGGGGTAAGTAATTCAAGCAAAATTGTCTCACCCCATTGGCAGATCATTTTGCTTGTTTTAAGCACAAATTCACTTAAATTGTAAATTTTTGGTCTAAAAACTAGACTTATTTTCTAAGGTCATTTTGTTCATCAAGAAAATACATCTTGATTTAAGAATTTTTAGATATTTCCACTAAAAACACGACAAAAATACTAAGTAAGAAAGTCATTTTTTGCAGTGTAAAACTATGTGACACTTGTGGGTGTGGCTTTATTTAACTTAGTAAAGATGGACAAAGCATGCAGAACAATGTTTTATTTTTGACAAATTTGTAAAACACTGTGAGATATGGCCTAACCGCTAAAGATGTCCATCTGGCGAATATATAATAACATTTGAAATCACTGTAGGTGATGCTACAGTTACTCATGAATCTACATTATCACACGAGATCTCCACATCACTTAGCTATGGGATAACCGAGATAAAATAAATGCTTTGTCCGACATTTATTTCACATTACTTGCTTGCTATGAACAAATAGTAATACACATTTTATTATTTGCATTTTGATTTTGCCCTGCTGTTTGCAATCCTGCAATGTCTGCAGGACTCACCACTGATCCAGCTGTTCCCAGCAGATATTCAGTTTTTTGTACCATTAGACACACATTGCACTTTAGTACGTGAGACGTCAGACAGTACGTCAGACAGAGAAAATGCCAGAAACAAACAGATATTGTAAAAGTGTATAGTAGTAAAATGTTGACATTTATCCCGTAGATTCCAGCACCTCGCAGCCGGTCAGTGAGTGTCGGAGAACAGTGGCTGCAGCGAAACAGCGCCCCCACCAGATCACAGACAATAAGTGCATCTCCCTCTAGAGGGCACTGTTCATTCAGGTATTACACACTGACAGTTATTGAGTGAATTAACACTCAGAGATTGGCATAAATACATGGAAATGAAATACAAATACAAAATAATGTGTGAAAAATGTATTTGAATACAAAATATAGTATTTTGTATTTTTAAAATACATATGAAATTGACCATGACATCCTCACCTAATTCCAGAAAAGTCACTAATTTGTACAGCTGCAGCTCATGTGCATTAATGTTGGGATTGGGGGGAACATGACATGATAATGAGGTTGACTGGCACAGAAATCAATTTTGAAAATACATAAATACTCATCTTAAATGTATTTTAAATGCATGTATCTGAAATTCTGCCCATCCCTGCCAACACTCTTTTGTCAAATTAAACAAAGATCTATAATGTATATTTACATTTATTCAACATTAGTTTTACAGTGTATGTTTTGTTTTTGTGCGTTCATAGAAAGGGCCGAGGCGAGGCCAAAAAGTGCCGGAAAGTATATGGTGTGGAGCGCAGGGACCAATGGTGCACTGCCTGCCGCTGGAAGAAAGCCTGTCAGCGGTTTCCAGACTAAAATGAAAGACTTTATGAGAAAGAATCTGTGTTTTCTTTCTTCTTCCAGATATTTCCTGCACTGTAGAGGATCGCTCGTTTCACTTTTCTACCTTTTGTTTTCCAACATTAAAAGTGTTTTGTCACGTTTTCCTAAAAAATGACTGCCGGTAAATATAGATACTGTGTGAAGTAGTAAAATCAGAACCCTAATTGAATTTCTCCCTCCTATGAGACTAAAGTGTAGCCCTGTATCTGACTGTGTTTTTTTTTGGGGGGGGGGGGGTCTACCCAGTCGTGCACTTATACACCTGAGATATTTAAGTGATTGTTGATTTTTGTATACTGTGGTCATTGTATTGCTTTGAACATTTTCATGATGTTTTCTATTGTTGTTTTGTTTGCCGGTGTAACATTGTGATGCCATGTATCGTCTTTTTTCTACGTATTTACACAGAAGTTAGTCACAACTTTACGTTCTGCAGGGTTTGACTGAGGCTCTTTGCCATAGCGCTTCCTAATCAATCAAAACTGCCAGATATAAAGCTAAAGTGATGTCGAATGAAAAATGATGTGATGGATGTTGTTTGATGGAGATTAAAGTGCAGCTATAATCTTTTGATGGAATACCAAAGTGCTATTGCAAAGCCGAGTAAAAGGGAGTTTGACTGAATACTGCTCTGAGAACAGTTTGGACCGCTTCCCTTTGTACGCTACTTCTTATCCTTCCAAACAGTGTTGAGGTCTTATTTGTTGTACAATGCTGGATCTTACCCAAAAGATTTTACATTTAAAGGATTTGACAGCCTAACACTATATTGAAAAAAGATTCAAAACAAGACACGAGAAAAAATATGCACATTTCAAAAGCTTGTCATTTGTGCTTGACAAATAACGAAAACAATCGTAAAATTATTTTATTGGCATTTTTGTGTACGTTTCATGTACATGTAGTGAAAAGTATGAAAGAAAAGCTCACTTTCTAGAAATGCTTGCAGAATGTGTCTGAAATGAAAATCATTCACAAAGCCAAAATGTCTATGGAAATAAAGTCTCACATTTATACCAACAATACTGTACACGTACTGTACATTTATACCCAGAATAAAGTACACTTACACTATCTGCTCATTCTTTGCATGTTGGTGGATTTAAAAATGTATCATCCATGACATTAACCAATGATTATTGATGTGAGGGAGAATCTTTCAAACACTAGATAATTTTATTTATATAATACATCCATGCATAAGTAAATGCAGACAGGTGACATGAGTGCAAACCTGAAATAGACATTCTCATTGCCAGTCTTGCCTGAAAATACAGTAAAGCCAAACGATTAAAGATGCAGTTTATGCATTGCTTGCAAAATAATTTGTTAACAACAGGCTTCCTGAATACTTGTCCTGTCTGACATTGTGTGGCTAAACAGGTAATTTTTGCCAAGTAGTAGTGACCTTTATTTTGTATTTTTTTCGGCAGATTTCAATAATAATTCGAGTTATTAGCTCTAGGGGGCAGCACTGGCATTGTTATTCACGTTGTAACAATCCCTATTTAAACTAAAGACAATCAGCTTTTGATTTGGAAGAAAATACACAATTTTAAAATGTGTGCAAATCAGCCAATATTAGCACAATACCATGTGCAAGGTAAATATAAAGTGCTTTAAAAAAAAAAAAAATCCAACTTGATCCCTGACTTCATTAAACCCGCTGCTCTCTTGTAACCGATTCACGCGCGTGCTCGATTCAAGTTTTTACTGCTTTGCTTTTATTTTTTTTCCACAATAACATCAGTACTTTCCTAACAACAACTTTCAATGTGTTTTTATGTCAGGAGAGGCACCATGAAAATTAAAACAACTCCACAAAATATTTCTCTTGTTCGATTATTAAACACAAATGAATCTAGCTCAGGGTTGTGGGTCGAAATAAGGTCGCAGTCACTGATGGCCAATGAGCAGCTGAGCTGAGGTAAGTGAAAGACCAAAGCCAGCGTTACTACAAAGAGCCCTACATGTCATTCTGTCTTCAGATTCTTTTGGAGAGGTTGCTGATGGTACCCGATCGACCGGAACGCCCCGAACGGCCTGTCAAGCTCAGGTACTGCCTCAGTAACTGACTCACGCGCTTCTGGTTGTTCCACTTCCGGGCGGATTTTCTTATCCCTATGAAACCGCCATAGCGTTTCTGCAGAGGCCTCCCGGAGCTCACCAACTTTCGGAAACCGTGGCGACCTTTCATAAAGCCTCCGAATCGCTTGGATACATTTACAACCGCGTCGTCGCTCTTCTCTTCTTCCTCCGTCCCCGGATCGTATAAAATTCCCAAATTCTGTGGGGCCTCCATGTCCTCTGTGGCCTCCTGGCTGCGGAGAGCTTGTGCCGCGTGCCGAAACCGCTCCAAAGCCTCTGTGTATTCGACACCATTATCATTTTCTATGCTGACTGTGGCCACAGGCTCTATTATTTCATTATCAGAGCGCTTTGATGTTTCCTCCTCTTGTAATGTAAGATGAAGCTGGTTCAAACCCAACGCTTGATAACACAAATCCCAGGTTAAGGCTGGGGACGCCTGTGCATCACATTCCAGGATACACACCTGTAAAACGAAAAAGAGATATTTAAAAAAATATATCGATCTCCCTACTCTTTTTGACTGTAAAGCTAATCCTAACTTTTCAAACACATCTACTTGCAAATCGTTCATATGCCCGTGGTTGCTACTTGAGAACAATCTTAGGTGTGAAATGGGACGTGAAATGATATGTAGGCGCTGATGCAAGAAATAATATGATAATTGAGTGACTGAAATGGGGATAAAATCTTCATTGTATGTGTCATCTCTATTGGAAAGCTGGCTGATTTCACAAAATGTTCATGAGATGCTCAGGGGTCTTGACGAGGATTATGCTTCCGTATCTACCATTTACAGGGAGCAAATAGATCATAAATGGCATAGCAGTGAAGCGGGACTAGAAATCACATGCATGACCCTTGAGAATGAAATTTTAGATTGGATACAGAATACATATCAGTGTAGTTAGACTTACGTGTGCTTTGAAACACACACATGCATACTTTATGTACAGTAAATATGAATAAATGTCAAAACTGGGTTTTTACAGACTGGGTCACATATCGTCTCCCCCAATACGTCTGTGTATGTGACATGCTGTGTTGTGATGTCACTGTTGTACCACAAAGGAAAACCATGCCCCACAGGGACCCATCTGGCTATGACTAAAGTGTCCGCACCAAGTGTCAATCTCATCTCCCCACAGCATCAGCACCACAGAAGCCAATTATGGTCAGGCATTACCCCAGTAACCCCAGTCACAGCTGTTTGATCCACACAGTCATTAGCTACTTGATTACAGCAACTTTGGTGATAGCGATTGTGACAGCGACCAAACAACTTTTAACCAAGTTCATTTATATCAGCTTCCTCATAAAATTGGTTATTCTGATGTTGTTGTGTGACCTCTTAGACATTTGAGGGGTTTACCTTTGACTAGAAAGTAAAATGGCATCGTCGTGGCATCATAGAGCTTTTAATTTTGCTTGTTCAGAATGTATTGGCAAAACCATAATAGTTTTAATAGGTAATTGATTCCTGTATTTATTACACTCTTCTTCACTGTTAGAAAATATACAGTACTGTGCAAAAGTCTTAGGCCACCACCACCAGACTTGTTGTTTTAGAAGTTTTATTGTCCATCCATATTTATTTTTTAATCTATTTTATTAAGATACAATACAAAAAGAAAACACAGGAAATATGTTCTCTGATGTATACAGTGGGATTTAGATCTGGGTTCTCTGCAGTCCAGTCAATATCCACCCTAGACTTAAAGGAATAGTTCACCCAAAAATGAAAATCCTTGATACAAGTCTGTATTTAGTTTTTTTGTTCTGCTGAACACAGGCTGTTTACACTTGGCATTAACATGTGTTTACGTTGATTGGTGGAAAAGCTCTAACATATACACGTACAAAACTCTGTGCAGCATCTTTACTTGGTAAAAAAGCAGCGGACCCCGACATAATATTAGTTCACCTCCATATAAACTCGTAATTACTCCCGCTTGCATTTGAATGACAGCAGAAAGACCACCGTCTCACAGACCACCCCCTCAAAGTATTCAGGACAAAAGCGGTCAAAAGTGGACAAAAGAGACGGATTTAAATACCAGGTGTAAACGTGATGTGTCTCTATCGTCCACTTGTGATCCGATCGATGAAAACACATCTTAATACCAAGTGTAAACAGCCACACAAAGAAAGATATTTTAAGCAATGTTTGTAACCAAACCATTTTTGAGCACTATTGACTTCCATAGTTTTTCTTTCCTACTATGGAATTAAATGGTGCTCCTGATTACAAATATACAAAAAAAATGTGTGTAGCAAAACAAAGAAATTTATACAGATTTGTAACGACTTCAGAGTAATTTTTATGTTTCGGTGAACTTTCCCTTTATTAAAGTGGACCAGAAGATGTTACTCTTCAAACTGTTGGTTCAAAGTTGAAGGCACTTACAAGTGTATTAAAAGCTTGCTGTTCGGGTAGAAGGAGCCCACAGGTTAAACAGTCCCCCTGGCAGTCACTGTGACCCAGGCTGCACAAGCTAAAAAGTAGAAGGGTCCAAAATGGGGTCTTCATGACTGATATACTGAACACGCACTGTCTGCAACAAACAAACAGAGCAGAAGGTTAGTCAAAATAGCCTCAGAGGTGTCTACACTGCAAAAAATGACTTTCTTACTTAGTATTTTTGTCTTGTTTTCAGTAGAAATATCTAAAAATTCTTAAATTAATATGCTTTTTCTTGATGAGCAAAATGACCTTAGTAAATAAGTCTAGTTTTAAGACAAATAATACACAATTTAAGTGAAATTGTCCTTAAAACAAGCTAAATTATCTGCCAATGGGGTGAGAAAAAAATTATGAAATAAGATTTTTTTTTCTGAAACACTTAATTCAAGTAAAATTTTCTCACCCCATTGGCAGATATTTTTGCTTGTTTTAAGCACAAATTCACTAAAATTGTTTTTTTTTTTTTTCTAAAAACTAGTATTATTTTCTTAGGTGATTTTGCTCATCAAGAAAATACATCTTGATTTAAATTTTTTTAGATATTTCTACTGAAAACAAGACAAAAAAAACTATGTAAGAAAGTCATTTTTTGCAGTGTACAGTTTAGTGATAGACCGATATTTGCAAGTTTTATGTCGGCATCGGTCGATACGTGGCTGCCGTATTCACCGTTTTTTTCCCGGCATTATTTACAGACAGAGTGCTGGAAGCCACAAGCGATTGCAGGTCATGTGGCTAAAAATAACCAACATTTCCATGACAACATCGAAAGATGGTTCCATAGCACCCTCACCTGTTTTTACTATTTGTTAAATATAGTTTTTTTTTAAGTTCAATAAATGTTACTTTTTTAAAATTGAGACTTGTAACATTTGGCATCATCATTGTGTGATTTAAATGATGTAAATTGAGTGAGCAAAAGTAGTATCGGCTCAAAATATCGGCTAAAGAAAAACAACAGCCT
Organism: Paramisgurnus dabryanus; assembly: GCF_030506205.2. Classification (NCBI taxonomy): domain Eukaryota; kingdom Metazoa; phylum Chordata; class Actinopteri; order Cypriniformes; family Cobitidae; genus Paramisgurnus; species Paramisgurnus dabryanus. The sequence continues at coordinate 13,153,284 of NC_133348.1, forward strand.
GTATCAGTCATCGGCTAAGGCTGATGAAACAAAAATCCATTTCGGTCAATCCCTACAACAGTTGCATTGACATCTTGGAAAAAGAAACTGAATAGTTGGTTCTAAGTTTTGTTGTTTAACAAGAAATTGAAGGTATATGTTCAGTTGATACTGCATGAAATGGTTCTCAAACGTTTTTGGCGTGCCCCCCCATGTACAGTGTATTACTTCATGCCCCCCACATAAAACATTCTAAAACATATATTTAATTATACAATGTTTGTAAGTATACTAACAAAAATTTTATCATTTAATTTATTTTATAAAATGTCATACAACTAGGGCCCTCCTGGCACAGTCTCCCCCAGTTTGAAAATCAATGCACTGTAATATGTTATGCAATTTGGCTGCACCAGGGTTTTAAATAAGTTATATTTAATTACATAAAACAGCCAGCAATCTTCCAGCTGTTTGCGTTTTTGTCTGGTTCTTTTTATTTCTCATTTTATGACCATGGTACCTTTCACATGTACAATTATATGTGTGCCTGGGCACCTATGTTCAGGAGGAGCCTTTTAGTCTTGTCAATCATCATCATCATGAGCGTATATAAGCAGCAGTCTCTGACTTTTCCCAGTGACTATTCTTCCAGCATCCCTCCTCTTCCCCATCTTCTATATAGACCTTTTCTGTTCAGTTTCATTATACACTGTCAGAAAAAAAGGTACAAAACTGCACCTTTCTGTCGCTGGGGTACCTATACAGGTAAACTAAACATAATACAATGTTGAAAATAATCCAATGTTGTACCTTTTTGGCTACATTAATGTACCTTAAGTTAAGGATCTACTGTATTGTATACCTTTAAAGGTACAGTTAACTATTTTGTACCCCTAAAATCGAACTGGAACAAATTTGTTCCTTAAAGGAAAACATCACTGTTTTTTTATATTTTACTATGTTCTTACCTTAACTTAGACGAATGAATACATACCTATCTTTTTTCAATACATTCACTTAATCTTTGAACAGTACGTCCTGAATGTGTTAGCATTTAGCCTAGCCCCAGTCATTCCTTAGGATCCAAACAGGGATGATTAGAAGCCACCAAACACTTCCATGTTTTCCCTATTTAAAGACTGTTACATGAGTAATTACACGTGTAACAGTGTAGGGGGTTTGATTTTGAGCTCGTTTCACTTTAAGGACAGCAAGCCCAAATTGTTTACCATAAACTGTTCAACTGCATTTGCAGGTGAACTCTTATGCTGCGTTTACACCAACTGCGGTAGAGGCGTGAAGCACGAGTGATTTCAGTGTTTAAGTCAATGTGAAGACGCGTCTGAAGGTCCCGCGGCGCGGAAGAGAGGTTGGTGCGGAATACGCGTTTCCGCCTCATTCACGCGTCTGTGCATTTTGTGGTTCACAACTAATTTGCGGCTGACGCCAGAGTTGAAAAATTTTAACTTTGGTGGAATTTCGCACCGCGTTAACCAATCAGGAGCCTGCTTGCTGCTGTGGTGGCAGCCCCGTCCGGAGTCACTCATTCAACCAACGCTTGATATTGTCCATAAGCAGACACCCGGAGCTATACGACACAAGTTCTTATTTCTATAGATGAGACAGGAATAAAAAGGACCTCGCTTGGAAGAGTGTCAGTGAGGGCTTTGGGCAACCTGGTAAGTTGTAATACACACTTCACTTTTGAGTCACGTGACGTTTCTTGACCCACGCCGTTTATCGACCCGCGCCGTTTATTTTCCCCCTATAGTAAGGTTACCAAATACAAACTGGTAACTCTCTTGATAAATGCACAATCAACATAAGTCATCTTGCAAACAGACAACCGCATAGCACTGGCCCCTCCCACAAGAAGCGGATTTTGCCTCTGACTCGCGTCAAATGTTTGCTTTTTCCGCGCGTCTACTCTGCTCTACACGCGCGAATGCATTCAAACTGTTCAAGCGGCAAACTAGGCGCGGTAGACCCGATTTTGACGCCTGAAACACGGTTGGTGTAAACGCACCATAAAAAACTCTTCCAAATAAAGGTGCCACAAATGGGTTTAATAGGGTCCTTTCTGTTCCCATTCCCTGAATAACCTTTCAGTCAAATGAACCATTTTCTTGCCTTTTTATAATACGTAGAACCTTATTTCACTACAAAAAATGTGTGCAACCTAATAAGAACCTTTTAGGAACCTTTATGTGCACTGCAGAGCCAAAATGACCTGTAGCTTAACAGCCTGTTTGACCCTTCCAATTAATTTGAATTAATTCTCACTAATCCCTGATATTAACCGATAATGAAGCATTTAGGTTAAACCCCAGATAGATAAACACATGGGCAATTTTCCCTAAAGCCGAAGATAGCACTGTACAGATAACATCATGTCACTCAAAGGGAATCAAATTCCCTCACAGATCTGAAAAGTTCCCACATATAAAAAAAATACAAAAAGAGATTTACGCTCTCAGACAAAAAGATAAGGTACAAAAGTTCTCACTGTGGTGGTACACCTTTTCAAAAAGTTCACTTTTGTACCTTATAGGTGCATACTGGTACCTCAAATGTACATATTGGTACTTTAGAGGTACATTCTGGTACCTGAAAGGTACATATCTGTACCAAAATGGTACATATTAGGACCTATTTAAAAGGTGACAGTGACAGCTTTTGTACTTTATTTCTAAGAGTGTATAACACTTTGGATTACTACCAATGAAACATCAAAATTTGCAAACCACCATCTGTTTTTTTCACACACATTGAAGTTCATTAAGGAAACTCATCATAGGCCATAATTAACAGCTGAATTATTGTGTGTGTGGGGTAATGAGAAGGAAATGAGAGCGGGAGAGAGGGCAGGAATGCAGTTTCCCACTCTGAGTCACGCGCTGCGCCAGCACACATTAGTCACGACCGCATTAGGAGAAAAACACGCTCGCGCACACACACTTCTAAAAGCTTTTTTTGATGAAAGCCAACAAAAATCTTTTTGAACATCAGAGAAGTAATGAATTTTGGGGGCTCTGTGAACAAATATATATAATTATAGATGATGTGGACAATGAACGCTCTATCAAAAATCATTACACTAAAAAGTTGTTCAATCGCAAGCATGAATAATACAGTTCAATTTGGAGAGTGATTTGATGGATTTTTTTATGATCACTCCTGCTATAATCGCGTATTGAAAGTGTGTGTCAGAGATAATGGTAAACGTGAAAGCGAAAAGTATTAAGCTTTAGGTAAAAACGAAGCATCAAATTCATCATACTGCAATACTAAAATTGTTAACTGTTGTCAACTGTTGTCCAAACTATTTAATCATCTTAATTTCATTTATTAATGCTTTAGGACTAAACTTGGTGTAATGCTGCATTCCCGACAACTCAAAGTTAGGATATTTCCCACCGGAATTAAAATAACATTAAATGTATTTAATAACATAATTTAAAGTGTTAACATTAATATTAGTAACATAATGTATAATAACGTTAAAAGAGTGCCGTTCCAGACATCATTTCCGGGTTAAGGTGAGTTGTCTGGAATGTAGCAAAAGATTTTAGTACTCTATGGCAGTGGTTTTCAAACTGGGGGCCACGAGATGGCGCTAGGGGGCCCCAGTTTTATGACATTTTACGAATTACATTAATTTATCATGAATTCTGTGTAATTAAACCTAAAAAAATAAGGCTACTAACCAAAAGCACTACTTTTTTTGTATAATTTAATGGTTTTTTTTATAAAAATGCTGAGTTTTAGAACAGTTTTTTTGTCACAAATTTTCTTTGGGGGGCCGCGAAGGAATGCACCGTACACAAGGAGGGCCACACCCTGAAAAAGTTTGGGAACCACTGCTCTATGGCACAATTCTGTACTCCAGCATCAAAGATCAATTATGTTTCAGACTTGAGAAAGGGAAACACTTTTTGGGGGGGGGGTATTTTTGCCTTTATTAATAGACAGTAGTTTAAGAGAGGACAGGAAAGTAGAGGGTGGAGAGAGGGGTATGGGATCGGCAAGGGACCTCGAGCTTGGATTCGAACTTGGCTTGCCGGAAGTGCATTTGCACCATATGTCGGAGCGCTGCCCACTACACCATCAGCTCCGACAAAAGGGAGACACTTTTTGACACACTTAACAATTTATATGAATTCATACAGCCAAATTTTTGTACATACGTTTTTGTACATTTGCCTTCGACCATGTGTCAATGGGTTTTGAGCAGGTAGGGTGGGGTATCCTTCTCCTTTTTTATCATTTTAATACGATTCAATTTGTATGAATTTATACAAATTTGTCAACTCGTAAAATAAGAACAAATTTCCATGAGAGTGCTGAAACCACTGGAAGAATTTTATTGAAATGTTTAACTAAATTTTCTATCAATTTAATCTCCGAATCTGGCTTACATTTGGCATTCCTGGCTTAATTCTGACTCTTTTGTTTACTTGTGTCAAACAAAACACAAATGAAACTCACTCTTTTGTTAAGTTGTGGTGTAACTCTAGGCAACTAAAAGAAAAAGGCACTCCTGGCTTGAGTGTGGTACGTCAAAAAAAGAAAATTTGGATCTGGCTGAGTTTTGGTCGGTCGAGTGAAAAAAACACCAAAATGAAGAAATTTAAATTCGAAATAATTTAATAACGAAGTAATTAATCTTAAAGCACTCTTAATTCTGCTGGAATATTTTTAACCCAATGCATGTTAAATATCAGACAGAACACATGTTAGGCAGTATAACCCAACAGAATTTAGAGCAGGGGTAGGCAATGTCGGTCCTGGAGTGCCGATGTCCTGCAGAGTTTAGCTCCAGCTGTAATCAAGCACACCTGAACAACTAATCAAAGTCTAAAGAGTCACCTGAAAACTACTGGTAGGCGAGGTTTTATCAGGGTTAGAACTCAAATCTGCAGGACATCGGCACTTCAGGGCCAACGTTGTCTACCCTTGATTTAGAGTGAGGTAGTAATATCTAACTTGATTGAAACAAAAAGATTATAAAACACACACACACGTGTGTATATATATATATATATATATATATATATATATATATATATATATATATATATATATATATATATATATATATATATATATATATATATATATATATATATAGTTCTTTAGAGAGCACCTATCCTCCAATTCATGATTTTACACATCCTTTGGTGTGTAAGTGTGTATTAGTACATGTAAATGATATGCAAAAGGTACAAACCCCAAATTTTACGATTATGCGAGTTATCGCTTGTAACGTAAATGTTAACTCATGTTAGCATTGCATTGTGAGCGAATCTTTCAAACATGGTAAGGAGCGTCACATTTCCGGTTGAGGTCAGAGGGATTAAGGACAATCACAACAAACAGATTAGCTGGCCAATCAGGGACACAGAGCTTTTCAAATCGATGAGTTTTGTACAAAATCAAAGCATTTGAGGAAGGGAGGAAATCTGAAGCTACAAAAATGTACGGTATGTGGAAAATAAAGTGTTTTTTGAACCATAAACCACGCAGACACATTGTATTATACCAAATACACAAAATAACATTGTTTTAAGCAATGAAATAGGTGCACTTTAAGCAGTTATTTTTTTTAAATAAATAAAACTGTAAGTCTTAAGGTAAATTTAGAGCTTGACGTCTGGCTGACGTTGGGTTTTGACGTCAACCCAAAGTTACATCTGTACGTCAAGCTAACGTTGGGTTTTGAAGTCAGGTCGAAGTTAATTTATGACATAAACCCAACATACAGCTTGATGTCAGACTGACGTATTGCTGTCTAAGAGAAATCCCTCAACTATAAAGGGAAATGTATTAAAAATGAAATAAGAGATATTGGTGCAAAATACTAAATTCAAATACCACACAAAGATTTTGATCTATATTTTTATATAGAATGAATGTTTTGGTATCTAAGGTCATACATTCGTTGTTTTTAACCGACGCTGGGTATTGGACAAAACACACCACTGGGTTAAAATTGACCCAATGCTGGGTTGTTGTTGTATAACCATGGGTTGTAAAAACCCAGCAGGGTTGAAAAATCCCAGCATTGGGTAATTTTTTACCCAGCGGCATGTTTCGTCCAAAATTTACCCAGCGTGGGTTAAAAACAACCCAGCTTTTTTATGATGTAGTATTGTGGTGATACCTTTGTCCGAAGCCTTTACCCACCTGAAGTGACAAATCAAAGGGTATGCGTTTAATCCGATTAGGCCGGCCTGCCGTCTCCCACAGTCTGATCATATCACCTCTCCAGTAAACACCAGACCCAATTCTCATTCTGTCCCACAGCTGAAGCTCTCAGATACTTAAACATTCGATTCTGTGAATTCACGTCTAGTGGTTTTCTTGGACCTCTGCTCTGCTTTCTCTTTTGTCATTATTTTCTTTTTTCTGGCAATCACGTCATGGCATGTCAAGAATCAACAATAAGCATTTGTATTTGCCTGCGGCAGGAAGAACACAATTTCTGGTCCACATTGTGACTATTTTACCCTGAATGTAAATGCATCTCAGATTTATTATACAGTAAACATAAGTTCACCTGTTCGCTACATCTTGCGGTTGTTGTTTTTTGTCCTTCGCAATGCTATCAAATCGAAATAATCCAGACTCGAGTCGTTGTCATAATCATTTTCACTGAGGAATGGGGGATTCGCATGGTTACTTTAATTGAAAGCAAAATGATTGCCGTAGGGCTGCGAGTCTGGAGTGCCATTGCAGTTGATCATGGTTCTCCACACACATACTGCCTGGAAAAATAGCAGCAATCTTTGCATTATCCTGCCCATGGTCATGACAATAAGCATTGAATTTACCATAAAGAAAAGGAGTAGGGAGCGAAAAGTTTATTTATTTATTTATCTTTCGAGGGCGTGATTTTCCATTGTGAGAAGAAAATTGAATAAATGCCACTGTCAGTTCCTTTTAAATCAAAAGCAAAGGTTGAACGAACGTTGCCAAATGCATTGATATAGATGGTTTGACTCACAGACAGTCCCAATTTCTTCAGAGGGATTGCGATATTAATGTAAAAGCAGAATGACTCAGACTTCATGAAAAAGTTTTAGTTAAATAATTGAACGATACTCACAATGCCAGTGACTTTACATAGCCAGACCCATGGGATGAATTGCAATCAGTTAAATGTCACAATTATTTATCATTACATTCATTAAGAGAGAACATTAAAAATGGCATCGTTGACTTAATGCTGCTCCTGTTTGAGTGATCACATGCAAACTACAGTACAGTCATGTTTATCATTGCAGTTAATATTGAATAACTTGCTCAGGCTTAAATGTTTAGGACATTAGGAAATCCATGAGGACTTTAATTGAATTAATAGATTTACATTTGCTTGTTTATAGAGTACAACCATAATTGATAGATGTAAGCGATTACACATGCAACATTTCAGCTGAAATGGATTTCGGGTTAAAATCAATGAGGTCATTAATTTGAAGGAAACTCAGCACTGCAACGTTTAATTATTACATAAAATTACAAACATGCATTCATGTTTAAACAAATATATTTTATTGAATAATTTATTAGCGCATGCATAGATTACTTGTTTTTGTCTTAAATGTAGGTAGGAAATGAGAAAAAACATTCTGAAGTTTAGTGAACACATGTTGCATACTGCAGTTCTGCAGCCTATAGATTTAAAATGATGTGCATTATCTTTAAAATAAATTTATTCATGTTTGCTACAGAGATATTGGTCAGAATTTTTATTTATAAAAACATTTTCACATTTTAGGAAATGTATTTATTTAGTATTGAGTGAACTGTTTTTCCACTAATTTGGTACATTTATTGGAAATGTCTGTTTATATACAAATTGAATATTGTGATTTGCTGCATTAACTTGCTAATTTCTCACATTAAAATGCCTGTCTGCTGTTTTATTTCAGTCATCATGTTAACAAACTTGTTGCTCTTGCGCATAGGTTGCAATGACAATGTTTGACTCACAGCGGACCTCATTGTATTGCGTTTGGTTGAATCAATCATATCTGTGAAATTAGAAGTAATTTTAGGGTCAAAATTACTGTGCACCCCTTTTTACTGACTTCAAACTGAACACAGCAGCTCAGGTGTCTGTGATCAAAGCCAAGTACCCAGAGGCAATAAAGCTTTAGAGCACATACATTTGGATTTTCAATTTTAGGTGGACTTAAAAATGTTATACCATCCAAATAATTCAATATTCTGTTCTACTATTAATGCTACATCTTTGAAAACACTGGCGTATAACAAATGTGCCAAACAACAATAGTTAAAATAAAAAATTACTACAATAATGAATAGAATAGAATAAATTGAGACAACTTTTTTACCAAACTTTGCAAGCCAACAAAAACAGCTATTCTTCTAAGTTTTTTATGGTTCTGATATTATGCTGGTTAACTAACAACAAAGATGATTCATTGGGAAAACCATGACTAATGGAAAAAGATCAGTAACACTAATCATTAAAACATCACCCAGGGACCTAAACAACCTATTCACATTAACATTAGCCCACTTTATACACCCCCTTATAAAATTAGGGTTGTTAACAATGAATAGCAAAACTGAACAGCAGTCATTTTGGCTTAAACAAATATCACCTAAAATTTATATACTAAAAGTAGACCAACAATGGGAAAATATACCATCGCATACGGCCAAAAACAACCAATGACCCAACAATACAAGCATAATCGGCACCCATTCACTGTGAAATTAGATCCATTACAAAGAAACGTGAAAAGAAAAACCATGACACTTTGTTTTACCTGCAGTCTGAGATGTATTCTCTGTCTCTTTTTCTCACTTTCAGTCTTGAAGTGTTGTGGTTATGTCCAATCTTCAGCTTCTGGGCTTGATCAACTGCTTGCCTGCTCCCTTTCTCTCCTCTCTTATATTGACACACCCCTTCCTCTGGATCACCCCCCCCCCAGTATCTGTGGACGGGGCTACACTAACGGGGCATTACGCACAACCTGGGTAGCCACACAACCTTTAGTCAATGCTGACGTACGAGAAATGATCAACGTCACGTCTTTCTCCACCCCACAAGACGTTACCTGGGCTAAAAATACGAGCCTTTTGATTTGCGAGCAAGACAATTGCTAATTTTATATAATAATGTGTTGACTGTATATGTCCAAATGTAGTTCCCATCAGTTAAATGATTATCTAAAACTTACCTGTGATAACGTTCGTTTAACAAGAAGAGAAATGGCTTGGGAAAACAAGTTGCAAATTAAGACCGAAATGCAATTTACAGTTGAGCGGTGCATACAGGTGAAAAACAAAGTCTCCCAAAGGCAAAGGGAAGTCTCGGTGGACGTGAAGACGCCATCAAGGAAGACAGGTTGTGTACTGGTAGAATTAAGATAACTGTTGATATGATAAAAGATGTATAAATCATGCAGAATATAAATGAAATCTATTTGTGTCCATGTTTTTGTTCAAATTGTGGGGCCAGACCTCTGCAGGTGTGTCCAGATAATGGAATAAGAGTCTGGATGCTTTTCACATGCAGTCTATCCCATATTCAGATATGCACATGTTGGGCTTTTACAGAGCTTATGCTTTCATTGACTAGACAAAATCGACAGTGGTTATTAAGGAACACTCTTAAAAAATAAAGGGGCTCAAAAGGTTCCTCACAGGTCAAATGTTCATAGAAGAACCATTTGTTTTATATCTTTTTATAATTTAAAGAACCATTTTTTACTACAAAGAACCAGTGGCGTAGCGTCTGGGCATGCAGGGTATGCACGTGCAAATGGGCCCTGGCCAATACGGGGCCCGGCCCTGGGCTCGCCCCAGCTTTTAATAAAAAAATTTTTTCAATTTAATTTTTATTTGTGGCTGCAATACATATATTTTTGTATGCATATCATGTGTAGTGATTTCTTATTTTTTATTTCTTGTTTGCGTTTATTTTAATTTTTTGCACTCCGCAGCTGCCGTAGACTACTACGCCATAATTTTTTTACATGACGCATCACTGCACCAAAAAAAAAGAAAACAGTGTAAGAGGTTACTAGTGGCTATCTACATAAACATTAAGGACGGACAAATATAAACATAAAAGTGGGTCCTTATAGACAAAAGAGAAGGCAGAGAAGTTAGTCACGAGTCAAAAACTACCCAAAACATTTCAATTTTCTTTATTTAAATCTACCCTTTAAAGTAAAAAGTAAAGTAAAAATATTTGACTACCTTATTAAAAGTATATGTTGTTAACAGACCTGTGCGCCACAGTTAACAGTGCCAACAGGCAAGGTTGGGGGGGCGAAATTAATTTCTTTTTAGGATTTAAATCCTTATTTCTTTTTACTTCATTCTGCTCAAAAACGCTCAACATGTGTTTAGTGCAAGAGAGGTCACACTAAACACCGACGATGCCTAAAGAAGACATTTAGTCCTGAAAATATTTTTTGCACATATTTTCTGTTTACATCTTAATAAAACAGATTGGAAAAAAAAATGGATGGACATTAAAACTTCTAAAACAACAAGTCTGGTGTGGTGGCCTAAGACTTTTGCACAGTACTGTATATGACATTATATTTACAAAGATTAAACCAAATAGCGCTTTCATGATATTTGAACGTCTTGTTTTATCTTTAATCTGAAAGTAAACGAGTTTTCCTTGCGGAATGTCTGCTTTCATTAAAAATTTTACATATATTTCAAATTATTCACATTATCCCTTACTAATCATAATAATTGCTTGTAGATTATGAAAAACTATTGAAAAATGAACTAATTTTGGGTATGACCAGCTTGGTCTGGATTCAACTTTTCTTTAAGCAACAAAAACTCTCTGATCTTTCTAATAGCATCATTTCAGTGACTGTTAAATAACAAGGATTAGATGAAAAAATAAACCAGATCCTGATTTGTAATTAATCTCCAAATTTGCAGAGTAGTTCATTCAAAAATGAAAATTCTCATTTAGTCATGTTGTTACAAACCTGTAAATGTCTCTTCTGATGAACACAAAGAAAGATATTTCGAGGAATGTTTGTAACCAAACCATTCATGAGCGCCATTTACTTCCATAGTATTCTTTTTCCTACTTTGGAACTCATTGGATCTCATGATCGGTTTGCTTACAAACATTCCTCAAACAAAATTATTTTTTTAATTTTGGGTGAAACATCCCTTTAATAAAAAGCATGCTTTTGATGAATTAGTCTCACTGAGGAACTAAACCAATAAGCCTTACAATTATAATATTCCCAATATTCAACCTTTGATAAACTAAATCATAAACAATAAAAAAACTGCTTATCTTCTGAGTCCAATGCATTGCATACGTCTCTTGAAAGTAAATCTGGAATTACATATTATACACAAACTGAAATGCACTGTGGGGCTACAGCCGAAACTCATCAAATTTCTGTGCCACAACACATTACCGAAGCGGCTGAATCACACAAGCAGGTCCAACACCTGTCCTGAATGCATTGTGGTGTGATGCCACCTCAAAAGAAAAATTGAAGTCGGTTTTTCACAAATATGCAATTATACAAGTGGGCTTATTCACCTGTGTGACGCAGAATGATTGGAGGCCTCTCTGGTCAATGTTGTTTCATTCCCTTCATCATGCCGGGGCCAAGTTTTATTGCTATATGAGGCGGTGAAGAGCACTGAGGCATGTCCACATCTCTGTGGGAGACACTGCCATGTTTTATGGGAAGCCTATGGCGATCATTTTAAAGGTCTATTAATGCGCTATAATTGATTTCATAAGAATGACTCAAAGACAAAAGTCAATAAGGAATGTGAGAAATATTTAGTGGAGTGAGCAAAAAAGATCATACATATGAAAGATGAAAGTAGTGTCTTTTCAACCTAAACAGCAGTTTTATTCTGGGATATAGAGTTTAACCCTTAAACGGGTTAACTATGTGGACTATGGATACATACTTTTTAACTACATAAGAGGACATCAGAGAGTTTTCCTGTTATTTAGTTGGAACTGAGTGACTTACGCTGACCCAAGGACAACATTTTTGTAAATAAAACCTAAACCAACCCTAACTGAACCCTAAAATCAGAGGGTAATGATACAAGTGAAAAACAATGGTCTAGAAGCAGCTAATCCTTGTTGTAAGCTTAAACTTGAAACAAACTGTAAATTTATTTCTGAAATCTGATTGGTTGATTGAAATGTTGTCCTAGGGTCAACATACAATGTTTCCCTGAGGACATCAACCACTTTGCGAAATCAGCCTATGAGGATAACCCAAACTAACAAGGTTGCTGGATGCTGACGCTGTGGTAAATTATTATATAATAATCTTACTTTTCTTAAGTAAAATTAAAATAATATTGGTAGTAAATCTGTTCTTAAGATGCTGAAAAAGAAAATTAAGTCATATGTTGTTCGTGCTGTTATTCAGCACATGTTGAATGTATTTATCCCCTGAGATACACTGTCAGATTGAGGGTAGAAAAAAGGTTAAAAATAAGTTATTTATATGTTGTACATTTATATAACTAGAACAAAGTTATGAAACAAAGTTTCTATTCCTCACAGAAATGACAAAAAAAATGTGGTACAGTAAAAGTGAAGAGTTCTCAGCTAACCTCACTGACTGTAAAAAAAAAAATGGGAAACTCTTTGGTAATTGATAAGACAGATGCTGCTATAGTTAGCAAGAAAGTAAAACAAGAAGAAAATAATTGGTTGAATATTTTCTGTTCTGTGAGAACGTAGGTGTGACAGTCATAAGTCGATGAGGTTTTCCTTATCTGTGTTAAGGTAACTTTTGGGAAGCATTAAAGGGCCACATTGTGCCAGGATTTACACCAAGTAGAGTTTGAGTTGTAAAGTTTACACATGTGTTTTTAAGGTTGTAAATTTACAGCTGTCTATTATAGTACTATGATGATGAATAAAGTTGTTTATTGTTTATGTAGATGTAGCCGCTTGTTATGACAAACAAATAAGTGAATTTGGTGCATTCAAATACTTATGAAAATGAATCATGGCCGTACTACCAATAAAACAAAAAATAACATGGTAACCATAGTAAAACCATTGTTTTGCTACAATAACCATAGTTTGAACAAAGGTTTTTGTAAACCAAAAAGTAATAAAGATGGCAATAGTTACTACGCTATTGCTATAATAAAACCACAGAAAATGTTCGTAAGCTTCCATCTGGGAGGTTTGTATTTAGGAATTACGTAAGAACTCGTAATTACAACATCACGTTCTGTAAAGTCCATTTTGTGAGAACTTATCTTAAAATATAACAAAATCGCTAAAATTAGCTTCTGAGGTCGAATAAATTTTTAACTTCGGACGTCATTCATTGCTTCTGTTGTTTTTTCACTGACACGCCCACAACTCGGAAACTTGAGAAGAAAAATGCCCATGCTGCTTTCAAAGAAATCCAGCATTCCTCTCGTATTTACAACTTTATGGTGCCGCGTTCATCTCATAAATAAGTTCACCTTATTTCTGACACAACTTGAAAACGTACCACCAGTTTTGATCAATTTAACATTACCTGCTATGATGTGAGCATGTTAAACAAACCACAGGGGCGTAAAAAGGGACGACTTCATTTTTAAATAGACACACATCGCGAGTGGTCGTATTTTACTGGTCAATTTTGAATCGCTGTGGGCGTTTCCGTATGTTAAACTCTGACGTCTGAACGCCATTGTCCAATAGAAACGCAGAACAGCGCGGTACGCGCGAAGATCTAAAAGAGACGGAAGTTTGACAGAGGAAGTGCTGTTTACGTTTGATTTAAACAATAATGAGTGTGTTTAAATCGCACGTTGTTTACAGCTTATAGCAATAATTTCAGTTTGGATAAAAACACGTTGGAATAACCATACTATACGTTTACCGCGGTTTTAAGAGTAAGTTTCGTGTTTTCTTTCGCTTTCATTTTATTGTCTGCAGATAGCAACAACAATGGAAATGCCAGTAGACAGTTAGTTAGTTATCTGTTATCGTAAAGGGATATAAGTGCTATTTAAATACCAAGACCAATAATATTGCTTTTGTTAATTATAATATATATTTTTTATAAAAACTATAAACTGATTAAAAAGAACAAACTAGCAGTAATTTAGATGACGTTTATAGATAAGGCCTACTCTCATGCTGGCATAAACAGCTGGGAGTGTGGTGTGTTTTTATTTAAATCTACATTAACGTACATGAAATTTTTTAAATATAATAAGTTTGCGTTTTTATTAAACCATGCTTGTAACTCAACAGGACAGCCACATACAACACCTGAGAATGCCGGCAGATTTTCAGTTTGATGTGGTGACCACCGGAAAAAAGATGGATGATATTTACACTTTGCAGCAGATGGTGGGAAGAGGAAGCTACGGGGTCGTTTTCAAAGGCCGTGTGTCAGAGACAGGCTGGTGGGGCCAAAGTGGCGACACTGTGGCCATCAAACGTCTACCATGTTGCAGCCCAGAGAGTATAGAGCTATACTTGCAGGAGCTCTGGGCTATGAAAATCACTTCGAGAAACCACCCCAACATCATTGCTCTATATAACTGCCTTTTACAGACTGGACCAAAAACACTGCAGCCCCTGAGATCAGGTCGACTGCCTTTGGACTTAGTAGAGAGCACTCTCAAAGGAAAAGTGGTGGACAATAACTCAAAAACCCAAATGAGGAATCCATCCAAGTCAAAGAGAAGACTGATATCCACAGAAGAGGTCCCCAGGCGCTGCTTTGCCCTATGGTTGGTAATGGAGTATTGTGAGGAAGGCGATCTGAACCAGTACATTCTGTCCAGGCCACCGGATGCTGAGTGCAACCACGTCGTGGTTCAGCAGCTCAGCAGTGCCATTGCGTTCCTGCATAGATGTGGAATAGTGCACCGTGATATAAAGCCGGATAATGTGCTTGTGTCTCTTACAAAAACAGGACCAGTGGTCAAGGTACTATCAGAAAAAGTTAATATGAGATTTAACAAAGTTTTAGTACAATGCATGCCTTACTAACCAACAACAATTTTGACATTGGAGTGCCAATGACTCCTAGGAGTTAAACTGAGGGCAATTTTGTTTTGCCGTTATACAAGCTTTCATATTGCATTTGGGTGCATCATTTAGTTTTTTCTACTCCTGTGTCCATGTTTTATTTCATTTTTACTAGCTTGGAGGCATAAAAGCGCTTTTAATGTTTCAGTAATAGCAAAGCAGTTATAAAGAACAAAGTAATGCAGAAATGCTTTTGAAGTTGTAGCTATATTTGAATGATGGACACTTCAGCGACTTCACTGTCTGAAGTTTTATTTGATTTAAAGGTTTAGCTAGATTTTATTTTCTGGGAGGAAATAAAAATGAATGATTTGCATGTGTTATATTTGCTCTGTTTTTACAGAGCGTAATCATTATTCTTGTTTAGATCATTCAAACTTGTCTGAATATCTTATTTATCAATATCTACATTTTTGCTGAAGTTCTAAATGTCTTCCCTAAATTACTGCATAGTCACAGATGGCAAAGCACCTGAATCTTTCAAACCTTTTCTGTTCATCTGTAAAAAGGACCTAAGAAAATAATAACCTTACAGATAAAGTTTCAAATTAATTGTTAAAAAATCTTTGTCTGTAGTTTCATGTGTTAAATGGACACTCCACGGTTTTTGAAAATATGCTAATTTTCCAGCTCCCCTAGAGTTAAACTTTTATTTTTACTGTTTTGGAATCCATTCAGCCGATCTCCAGTCTGGCGGTACCACTTTTAGCTTAGCTTAGCACAATCCATTGAATCTGATTAGACCATTAGCATTGTAAGAGTTTCGATATTTTTCCTCTTGAAAGATGTAGGATTGTGGCCAAAACTGATATTGCAATCACAAAACTTGTGGCTAAAACTGGTACTGCAATCACACAACTGGTGGGCAATACACAACATGACAACATAAACATCAGTTGAGGGCTGCAACTCCACTTTTTAAATGACGATATCCTGGCCAGACCACTGTTGTGAGTGAAATAAGTATTTGAAATGAAAAGGATTTCTTAATGTCTAGTGACATATCAGGGCCATTTTATGATTAATTTATATACATTTCTTACATGCTGTTCCTTTAAAACTTGACTCTTCTGTAGTTAAATTGTGTACTAAGACCAACCGAAAATTAAAAGTGATATTATCAGGAGGCGCAATGATATTACACCACCTAAAAATAGTCCCCTTGGTAACTTTTAATAGCAGCACACTATTTTCGGGAACTGTGTTATATCAATGCGCCTTGTGCAGCCATGTTACAGCAACAAAGTCCTGGATTATTATGCCGGAATGAGAGTATAGTTCCTAGTCATATCGGCCTAGAAAATCTCAATTTTTAATTTTTCGTCGGTCTTATTACACAATGTAACTACAGAAGAGTTAAGTTTTAAATTGTTATTTTTGAGCGCGATGCTAATGGTCTAATCAGATCCAATGGATTATGCTAATTTATGCTAAAAGTGGTACTGCCAAACCTGGAAATGGGCTGAATGGATTCGAAAACGTTAAAATTCAAATATTTAACTCTAGAGGAACTGAAAAATGAGTGTCCAATTGTCCCTTTAAGGCTAGTGTTTCATTGGGTGTAGTAATAGTGTGGGATTGATACAAGTTGGAATTGGTTGAAAATTTATTTGCTAAACATTTGCAATGACATTAAACCATTAGATTTTATTTGTAACTATGTATTTGTTGTCTTAAGATGTGGGATGTATGAGATTTATTTCGGGAGGAGCTTGGTCATGTCATGTCATTTAACTAATCAACATAAAGAGGTCTCCATATTTAGCCATCCCTCCCTTCTGTCCCATTAGTTTTTGCAGCATCCCTCCTCCACCCCATTGCCTCACTCGACTAGTACCCATTCTTATTAAGAAGAGGCAGTAGTCTGAGTTCGGGTTAAAATGAAAGCTCTCACCTTCAACAGCACTTCAAATATGCTTTATTGTCATATGTGTTTAGATGTTGTTGTAAACTCGTAAACAGATTTTCAAATCATAAACCCTGGGACTGACCACTACTAGTAGTGATGCCTGCCTTAACAAGTGCATTTATTTAACATCTTTCTCTTCCATTCTTACATTATTATTATATGCAGTAATTTTGTAAAATGTGTTTAATGTCTCTTAATCTTTTGGTTGATCAGTTTCCAGTTGTTAATGACACATGTTTATGTTTTATGTTATAACTCTCTTCACGTGTATTACAGGTGGCAGACTTTGGCCTGAGTAAGATGGTCGACAGTCCTACAGATGGTGTCCGTAGTAGACTAACTCTGTCTTCTACGTGTGGCTCAGACTTCTACATGGCTCCAGAAGTGTGGGCAGGTCGTAGTTATACAGCCCAGGCTGATATCTTCTCTCTGGGTGTGCTATTCTGGGCCGTGCTGGAAAGAATCACATTCCTTGAGGATGGCAGCAGTCAAGAACAACTAGGTGAGTCAAAGAAATAAATTAAGGATAGTTCACCCCAAAATGAATACTCTGTCATCATTTACTCACCCTCATGTTGTTTTAAATCTGTATGAGTTTTTTTTTGTTCTGGTGAATACTAAAGAAGATATTTTGATAAAGGATGGTGGTACACACAGTTGACGGTACCAATTGACTTCCATAGTATTTGTTTTTCCTACAATGAAAGTCAATGGATACGTCAACTGTATTTAAGTTATGTTCACCAGGATGACGGGTGAATTTTCATTTTTGTGTGAATTATCCCTTTAAGATGACATTAATGGGGCGGTTTCCCGGACAGGACTAGGCCTTAGTTTAATTTTGAAATATAACTAGTTTTAACAAACATACCATACTAAAAACATTACTTGGACCGCTCTTACATTTATTTTAGTCTAGGATTAGTCTAATCCCTGTCCGGGAATCCGCCCCAATATGTTTTAATGTGTCACATGTTCATTTCATTTAATCATTTTGGAGATTTATGTTTCTATGATTACAATGAAATCAGTACACACGCATCCTGTAAAATTTTAGCGCAATATTCAACATCAGGTAATCTTAAAATGTGGAAATAAATTGAATTTATTCATGTCTCAGACATTGGATCTTTTGAGATGAGCAAAAGTAATAGTTTTTATAAAGGAAAGTTGAAAATCATTTTTCATAGATTAGGAAAATGTACCAAGTTTCAACCAGATTCTGAAATATCAAATTTTTCGAGTCATTATAAAGGACCGCTGGCTGTCACAAACCCAACAGAACATGAAAGTTAAAATATAAAAAACATCATCTTGTGATTGTCAGAACCGCATTACAAAGCCCAAGAATAGCAATTGTCCCAATTTTTGAAGCCTCATTTCCCTAGCATTGGCAGGCAGAGGGCTATTTTGGTTATTCTTATCTCACTACAGTAGCTACCTCATCTGGAGGACTTGAGATCGGTGGGAAAGCTGTGTTGTTGCGTGCTTGTTTTTAAGCGCTTAACTTAGTGGCCCATTAACTTGATATGTAATAGTTTTGATAATCTAGAGTGGTCAAAGGACTCAGGGTTTGGATATAGAGCTGTTCAGTAATGACTTTAACTCTGCTGACTGCACGATAAGTAGCAATACAGAAAGGTCAAATGCCTTTTCATTCAAAGGGCAATTTTCATCTTTCCACCGATTAACACCGATGTGTTATTGCCTTGCAGTTTTGTGAAGAATGATGAATATGCATTGAAGAAATTAGCTAGAAATTTCTCAAAATTGTCATTATGACCTAGCAGGAATAGGATGAATTTAAATAAGCACTTCAACAAGGACCTGTCAAAATGCTTAAACTGCTTTACATTTATGAACCGTACCCCTATATTGTGTTTTGATAGGAGCGTATGTGATGCGAGGCCGCTGGCTTGCACCGCTAGGAGAGGCGCTGTGTGAGAATCCCGACCTGCAGTTGATTATCCCTATGAGGGCACGACGCGCTCCCCCACTGCCGCCAACTCCAAACCCCACCATGTGCTCGCTGCTGCTGGACATGCTCAATTCTGACCCCGACACTCGGCCCAATGCCGACCAGCTGAAGAAGCGGGTCCACTCTGCTATACAGATGAACTGACCTCAGAACAGCATACCTGCACAAGAGACTCTTCTATTTTCACCATGAAGCCAATAAAAGTTAAAGCAGTTGTGATGTTGTATGTTGTTTGAGACTTTGTAAAAAAAGATAAATTTATATTTGTGTCATGTCACATTGTGTGTTGCGTATCTGTATGGTGGTGGTGGTGAAAGAATTGTACAAGCATATTATTAAATCTTTGCTGTATTATGATATTTTTTATGTTTTACGTATTTATTAAAGAGACTATTAAAGAAGAATTTAAGTATCGGCACCATCCTGTATAATAATTCTTTTCAATGAAAATAAGCTTGCATTACACATAGATGCTCAAGTTGTTTCAACAGCATTTACGCTTGAGGAAAGCCTGTTCAGATGTCATAATCAAGTTTTCGGTTGTGTTGTCAAACAACTAAACACACAAAAAAATGAAGGATTCGGGATGGTCACACTACAAATCAACACCTTAAAGCAACGGTTTAATTTAGAAAGCCACACTGACTCAAGCCTTTGAAGTTTCACTGCTAAAGGGATATTTCAGCTTCCCAAGTCTTTGAAATGTGCATCTGTGAAAAATGGCACACATCAATCATTCAGATCGCCTATTTTCCACGGACAAGATTTTCAACGCTTAGTGGCCAATCTTCCTTTTGTGATTTTACTCACACAAGACAGGAAATCAAATGGGTTTTTGCTTGGACAAAGTACTCCATCTTCCAGCAGAATTTGGAGTCTCCTTCTATGATGGATATAATAATATCCGCTAGGATTCGAACGCTATTTCAATTCAGTAGTTTCCTGACTGCACACCACAAAGCTCCAGTCCGACATTTTTTTTTTGGTTCTATATAAAATTGATCAAGTCGTTAAATGCAGTGTTGATTTAAAGGATGATGATGATGATGAAGATAAATGTGCAAATGGGTCATTGAGAGTGGTATGAAACCCTACGGCCTTCTCCGGCAATAATATAAAGCATCTGAGACTTTCCTAAGTGGATCTCATCTGTGACATTTCCATCTCTGGAGACACTTTGCCCTTTTCCTTACGCTTCACCGGTTTGCAAATGAAACACTGGGATTGCTCACCTCGACCTCCGCAGCAAAATATGCACATTATCTAAACAGCGCACTCATCCTCTAAGGTCATCATCTCAGATACACCGCTGTTAATCTGTATTGGAAAGACTTCACTCATGGGGAATAATGACCATACAATATCATAATAAGTCAGGGGCTGGCACTAGTGTGACTGGTTTATTGTTAACCATCAGGTTCCATCGAGTCACGACAAAGGGTATGTGGCGGGAAATTACGGGAACCATTGTTAAGTCATCCCTTTATTGTGGGTTGGAGGCAAAGCAACATCTCCCTGACGTAGAGGAACCATAGACTTTAAAAAAAATAGAGAGGAACATCTTGCAATTTATTGAAAATCATTTCTGTGACGACAAACCTCGAGTGCGTTCATCGGAGCTTAGCTTAAAAGGGCGGTCAGTCATCATTCGACTGACACCTTGGCTCACAAGCAGAGACAGCGATATAATCGGGTATTGCGATGTCAAATGGAGCAGTAAAAACCCATCAGCGGACATATCATGAGGTCTCCCGCTGTGAAGAGAACTCACCACGCCGGGCGTCATTTCTCAGAAATTGGTGGTGTGAAGACGGACATCAAAATGCAAGAGAGTACAGTGAAAAACGACGTGAAGAGAAACTTTTTATTCCCTCAAAAGTAAAATCAATTCGACTTCAATCATTTTGGCCAAATAGGAGAACATGGTGGATGATTTTTTACCCATAAATTATTCTCAATGACCAGTGATGGGTATATTGTGTCTATTCAACGCCATCCAAATTATTCTGCTTGTTAAGCCAATATGTGCTTTACATAAGTGTAAAATTCATCCCATATAAATATCTTTTATTAACGGATAAAAATAGCCAATGAGAACTTTCAATGCAAAGCCAAGACAAAAACATGTAATTGCAATCAATCTACAAAATTAACAGCATTGTAGTAAATGTCAAATAATCAAAATCCACCAAGCTGTTGGCATTAATTCCTCTCCGTAATCCACATAAAATGTGCGTTTCTATAACAGAGAGCCTCTGCATTTCCCCCTTTTATATCCAAAGTTCAGCTGAAGAAAATGAGAGCAATGTATGCACAGGAGAAAATAATGTAACTATAAACAAGCATAAAGGCATCATGATCTTCATGTACAGAATAGATTTGTTGCCTGATGGTTGCTTTGTGCTGACCACACACCACAAGTTCCCCTTAAAGTCAGTTAAAATTATACAATATCCTCTGGTTGCTTTTACACCATCAATAAAGACTTTTCACCATGTACGGCCCTTCCAGTTCATAACCCATTTTTCGGTAGTAATTTCTGGTTCCAACACCTGAAACAAATACAAAACATAAACAATTTATTACTTATTTCTCTACAGCATCGTGCCACAAGGCTTTGGCGTTCCTGTATATGCTTTTTGTTACACAAGCAAATATCACGTCGGATACTCGGAGACAGAATAATATAAATGCAGATTTTTATGTATTTCCCAAATGCAGTTATCTCTATCCTGCAGCAGATGCGCATTTCAGTATCTTATATTCGTTCAGTGTGAGCAAAAGGGAAAGAACCAACAAAATGCATGAGCTTTTTTCCATTAGCGATTATTTTTGATACCCGAGATTACAGCCAGTTTGCTTGAGCCGTGCTCATCCCTGGCTATTCTCTCCGCCTCCTCCATCAACATCATCCCGAAACCCTACAAAAAAAGCGCATGGGAGAAAAAACACAGTGTGAGGCTATGTAAATAGTCTTTGTAAAAGACAAAAGCCTTAAATTGCAAGAAAATGAGAGGTTTCTAAGATTGCCGAGCGATTTACATATTTCTCTGTGGTTTACTTCAGAAAATGACATGAGTGGAACCATTTTAAATTTACAGCTTTAAGCACTTATCGGCATATGACAGATCATTTTGTTAAAGCAAATAGCTACGGTTCTATCTGCAGAAATAAAGTGCCCCTTACCTGGTGTTGAAATTTGCTAGGGTCTCTGCTACTGACAGGGACCACGCTTCCGTAGACGTGGAGCTCTCGGACGATGGATACGCCGCCCTTCAACTCTGGCCGGAAGGACTGCGGCGAGCACCGGCGAAGACGCAGGAGACCAATTAAAATGTCCTGCTCCGGATCCTCGTAAGACAAGAAGGTCTCCCAGCCGCCATTAGCCACGTAGTCTCTGCGGATAAGCTCAACCTGTGCGAAGCGCACACAAAGCCCTTTTAGTTTATAACTGTGCATTTTTCAGTAACACAAATAACTTAAACGTGAATTACCTGGTATGGTCGAAGTTTGTGATGGATCTCTTGTATGCCCACCTCTCTGGTTCTTACATCTCTGCACTGCAGGAACCAACAACATGCTTAGTGCCTACTTATTCATACAACCAAGAAGCACATACAACTATTGATTCAAGTGATGTTACCTCAGTCCCCATGTCTTTCATTCTGGCCAATGCCAGCTCTCTAAGGTTTCCATGTTCCACCCCAGAGCTCACCAGTGGCATGGGGATATCCCTGAAAAAGACCAGAGATTAACAGCTTTCCTCTTAGATTTAAACTGAATGGTAATCAAAAATAGATGCAACAATGATTACTCAAGTTTATATTGAGTAATAAGATTGAGTAATCAATAGGGAAATGAGATATAGCATATTTGGCGTGCTGTCCAAGGGGAGAGCTCCAAGCTCTGAATTTTAGCTCAAACCGAGAGTATTTCCCCCTCTTTAACTGGGATAGATGTACTAGCTAAGAGTGAGGTGATGGGGTGGAGGAGGGATGCTGCAAAAACTGTCAGAGGTAAGGGACGGCGATATAAAGACACCTCTTCACGCTGATTGGTTGGATTACATGACCACACTCCTCCCGAACTTTAAATAAACTTTATGTATAGGTGTCAAGCCACCATTATGAGTTTCCTCTGTTTGATTTTCAGCCAATTGGTACATTTAGATTCTCTATTGGTCAACTGTCTTCATCCAACAATAATAACCTGGGCAGAGTTCACCAAACTTGAACTTAGTGTATGCTAAAGATAAAAGTTTGAGTATTCGCTCACATGCATGAAAAGGTAAATACAGAATCTGGTGTGACTGATCTTTTACACCAGGGTTTACCAAACTGGGGTTCGCGAATCCCTAGTGGTTCGCAAAGGACTTGCAGGGGGTTCGTGAGTTATTGAAAAATGTTTAATCAATTACTTACAATTAAATCACAAAATGTAAAAATAAATTAAAAAAAACACTAACAAAGTAGATTTTTACTCACAAAAGATACATTTTATTTGTTTAATCTGCATGTCATGTGACCATTACACAACACTACAAAAATTAACAGATAAGGGTAATAATAACAATACCTAAAATACTACTGATAAAAAAAACCTTGAAAAGATTTTAAATAGATACTTTTAAATATTTAATAATTTAAAAATTCAAATTTCATATCATGAAAAAAAGACTTTTTCCATATTTAAGTGCTATTATTGGGACCCCAGTGCTTCTATCAACCTAGAAATGTGAAAAAGATCAACCCAGTTTTGATAAACCATTCCATGCAAGCATTTGAAAAAAATTGTCACTGAAATTTGGCTCCCCCTGTGATGTCAGAAGGGGATAATACCGCCCCTTAATCTGCACTATTCAACTACGGCACTGCCATTTAGTGCAGAGATCAGCTCATTTGCATTTAAAAATGACACCCAAAACGGAACACTTTTGCCCAACCTACAAAGTGGCAATTTTAACATGTTAAAATAAATTATCTAGATGGTATTTTGAGCTAAAACCTCACATACGTATTCTGGGGACACCAAAGATTTATTTGACATCTAAAAAAACCCCTAACAATATGTCCCCTTTAAATTATTAAAATATTTACTTTAAATCTCAGGGGGTACTTTAAGTACATAATTTAGGTAAAGGGGTTTGAGTGAAAACCCCTCCTTTACAACACAAGTTTTGAACCTCTTACCTCTGCACTCGGTACACACGTGTCCACGGTGGGACCAGTGCAAGTATTCGTGCTACCAGGTCAACCAGAGCACTGGGAGAGTAGCTCTTATATCGGCCTGTTTTCCACAGCTCATACAGTCCAGTACCTCTGATCACCAAAGTAGGGTAAAGTTTTAACCCATCTGGCCTGAATGCGGGATTCTCGAAAAATTCCTGAACAGATAAACACAAAGGCAAAAAAAAGAAGTTTAATGAAAGAGTACAAAGTCCACTGACTTTGTGTCCTAGCTCAATTGGTAAAGGAATGCAGAAACTGACCATTCTTATTTTTTATGTAATATTGCAGTGTTTATTATAAACAAATTATCAGTGCAAGTCATTATTGTTTTAATTCATGTGCCCTCAAAAGTTCCATCAAAATCTGAAAAAAGAACTTCCAGCCTCATGTGACGATCATGTGTACTTTTTTCTCGTTGTGATGCAAACTAAGTGCTCTTCCGCAATACAATATAGTTCTTATTTTTATCCAGGAAAAAAATCGCCACGTTTTATTTTGTGCCACCATACTTACATGTAACTACTCATGTAACAGTCTTTAAATAGGGAAAACATGGAAGTGTTAGGTAATTTATCCCTGTTTGCATCCTAAGGAATTAATGAGGCTAGGCTAAATGCTAACACATTCTCAACGCACTGTAAAAGCATTGAAAAAGATAGGTATGCATTCATTTGTATTTTAATAATTAATAATTAAGTTGAGGTAAGAACATAGTAAAATATTGAAAAACTGTGGTATTTTCTTTGAACAAAGAAAGACATAAACATCTTGGATGACATGGAGGTGAGTAAATTATCAGAATTAATTTTATAGAGACAGAGCGCAACGTGTCATAACCTAAAAACCACGCCAAAAATACATTTTTATAAGCTGTCGATCCCAAGAAACGAATGTTTAAAGCCATAAAAAGTGGATACAGACAACTTTTCATGGTACTACTATTATGAGAACTGCACCCACTGGAGGGAAACGTAATCTGCGATCCACTTTTGTCTCCTTAAAGGCTGGGTTTTACGGCTCGGTAGCTTATAAAAACTTATTTCTGTTTTTTTAGCTTGTTAGCTGTACACCTTGTCACACAGCAGCTTTTAGGCATTATTCTGTTTTTTGTTTTAAGCCAAAAATGACAAGGAGGCAGCCTCTCGCAATACAAAGTGAATGGAGATGGTTGGATTGTTTTCCCCCGGTGGGCGTGGTTTTCCAATTAGAATAAATGCCCTATGTCTCTATACATGGATATCAGTCACTCACTTGTCTTCTGCCATTTTGAGGACCTGAAGTGGTCGCAAAAGAACTAGAAGCTATGCCTTCAATATGCTGTGAGCATCAAAATCGCTATTTTAACAACACTAAGAAGGCTCAACACAACATGATATTTTGCTCGAAGTATCGCCTATGTCTCTACAAGAGAACTCGAGCATTGAGAACATTCATTGTGAACAGAGAGTTAACTAAAAAGAAGGTTTTGAACAACTGACTTTGGATGATTTGGCGTCCGCTCGCCGCCTTCTTCCCAGTCAAGATGTATCGATCTCCAATTGCGACGTAAGGAGGGAGGATTGTGAAGATTGATATCTCCTAAAGCATAGTTCCATAAAAATGCACGGATAAGTCGTTGTTTTGTCGCAAGTGAAAAACAATATTGACCTTCTAGTTGAAAAAGGAGCCTCATATGAGATTCATTCATTCCCCTTCGGAAATCGATTATTTACGTCTGGCAGAGATGACGAGCGGACACCATAACAGCCAAAGTCAGTTTCTGACAAAACCTTTCTTTTTAGTGTACACAAACAATGTTCTCAATGCTCGCGTTCATGTGTAGAGATCCAGGTGATACTTCAAGCAAAGTTTCATGTTGGGTCACGGCTTCTTATGTTGTAAAATAGTGATAGTTCGGTAGCAGCAAACAGCGGCTGGAAGAACGCATCAGGGATCGAGTAGGCATCACACCCTAACCAAGATATATTTTTTTAAAGTATCGTTTATTTTCATGACAGTCGAGATGCAACATGTTGTCTTTCGTAGCCCTTTACTGTATCCGTAAAAATCATAGACAGTAAAAGATAAGAAATCCGTAAATCGTAGCAAGGTAGCCAATGCTTGTCAAAAACCTACTGGTACTCGGTAGGTCCTCAAGATGGCGGCATGACGTAAAAGGTCACATGACTGAAATCCATCTATATAAGTGGAGTATTCCTTTAACTCCGCCCCCTTCAACTGTCAGTCTGATGCCAGTTCCATTTCTGAATAAAACACTTACTTTTCTAAATCCAACCAAAGCACAGTGGAAAACCCAAGCCATTGTTTCACTCGAAAATATGCACAACCCGGAAGTAAAGTCGATCGCGACTTCCGATTCAAGGTGACTTTAAATGTGACCCTGTCTGTGAAATCCAGGCTAAAGCCTCATAATAATCTAAATATGAGATTAGGAGCATTTAAGTTTTATTTCAATTATTGATTGTACTTTAATTTTAATGTTTGACAAAGATATCAAGGTTATTTTTCACAGAATGGTATTTACATTATGTAGAAAACACTAAATCAGAAAAATGACTTTAGCTGGGATTTCAAAGACTGTAAGTCGATATGTGATTTCACTTCAATTACATAAAGTAATTTGAGAGTGATGTTATTGCAATGACTTATGACAGGTATTGGTAATGACTAAATAAATACTTCTGACCTAGGACATGGTTACTGCTCGTGTCCTTGGTTGAAACACTCCGTTGTGTAATCGTGATGAATTTGTTACTTAGATAGCTCCAGAGGTCATACCACAACACTTAAAATGTATCCATTATAATCAAAGAGACAACGTCGATGGTCACTAAATCATCACTGTCTTGATTCCTGACCCACAAGCAAATCATCAAACTGGACACTTGATGGATCTGAACGAAGATTGCATAAGGCTCAAATAGAGTCAAGGCAAGCAAATAAAAATAGTTTCCTTTCACAGACGAATTGAAAAGACGGATTGCTTGAGTCACGAATAGCCGTAGCATATGAGCTTTCTCTTACTCTTCCATAGAGGAATGAAATGAGACTTTTACTTTTTTATTTAGGGAGGGGAGCCTGCACACGGTCTGATAAGTAAGAAGTGCGAGTCAGACGACTCTGTAATGGGATTCCATTATCACAGAGCTACGCTCTTTTCCACCACGCACACCCATCCTGAGATAGTGCCGACAGGTCCCCGACTCCTAAGGTGTTTGGGGGGTACACGAGGTGAAGCGAGCGAGTAAATACAGAAGTGGGAGGGGAAAAAGACAGCGTAGGCATCAGCGAAAGCAAGTTAGGTGAGATAAACCACAGTTGAGGTTGTGTGGGCACACGGTGGAGAAGCAGTGCTGATAGCAGCAGGGTCAAAGAGCACCATCCAAAGCCATTAATCTCTCTTTCTTTCTCTCTCCGGTCTGACACACTACCTCCTTTAGGTAGTCTATCACAAAGATATCACAACGGGTATGAGTGGGGAAATTTTTATAAATGCTCAAACCCATGCGTGAAACGAATTCGAAAAAAGATTAAAGGAATTAAGCGGCGGAGCGAATAGCATTGTCGTCAAAAAAGCCCCACAGTGACGCAACTTGAAGGGTTGGTACAGGGTGCGTGGTCAGGAATATGAAATGACAGGCACTGCTTCAGGTCAGAAAGGATCATTTGACATGTGCCTTTATAGGTGTGACTCACTACAGATACCAATGAGAGGTGTGTAACTTCAAAAAAAGTGACATTTTATACCCTTTTTGTGGAAAGTGTCAGCTTTAAAAACACATTACATTATGTTTATATATCAATACCTATAGCATTCAACACCTTTGCTGTTCCATATGTACAACAGTGTGAATTACACTAGCATGCAAGGTTAGACAATCAAAACATCATTTACATACAGACATTTTAAAGGTAAATACATCTATCTATCTATCACCATTCAAAAGGGGCAGTTCACATTTCTCTTCCAAAACCACACGAAAAATGCGGCCGAGCCACTTTCCTCGTTCTTTTCAATGCACTATACCGACCCGATGTGCCAGGAAAAAAAGAGCGCCGCGACCGTTTTGCTCTCTGTTTGAGCGCACTTGCAACCATCTATATTCAAAATGATGTTTTTGTGCTCGCAAAAGACGCAAAATGTGGAAATCTGATTTATTCACTTGATTTTTATCTGAACTACATGAGCATTTATCTCACAAACCCAAATGTGCCATGATTAATGTTAATGTTATTTATTTGATGTTTATGCAAAACAAAAGTGCACTTGTAAAATCATTTTATAATCAAAATTTAATCTCTAGTTTGTACTTTGTTTAAATTTGACTCATGCTGTGTGATTGTGTCACTACTTTTGCACTTTAATGCTATTTCTGACAATGGATTTACACTTTGAATTAGGTAGTCTGTCATCAATGACAGCCCATTGGATGGAAATTGCAAGCCTGGCTCCGCCCTCCTACGTGCGTCCGCTTAATTTTCATTTCGCTTCAGCAGTACGTCTGGGATTGCTCTA
Organism: Paramisgurnus dabryanus; assembly: GCF_030506205.2. Classification (NCBI taxonomy): domain Eukaryota; kingdom Metazoa; phylum Chordata; class Actinopteri; order Cypriniformes; family Cobitidae; genus Paramisgurnus; species Paramisgurnus dabryanus. The sequence goes on from NC_133348.1 coordinate 13,181,952, forward strand.
TAGAGTTTCGTTTTCCCTGCAAAAATCTGCAAGTCCAATCAGTGAACAGAGGGGGTTGATAAGAACGATGACGTTGAGATCGTGCGTCAGTTTGAGTTGTGTTCAGTAATGGCAGCGGAGAAAGACGTGAGAAAATCTATTCGGTCCGTTGTTGCAAAACTGCCGAATATACAGAAGTTAAAGCCTGAGCAAGAACCAGGTTTGCTAAGTTTTGTTGGTCTGATCATTTGTACTTGTTGTTTCTGGTCGGTTTCGGCGAATGATATACGTCACGACCACATGTTAGCGATCGCCTATGGCAGATCCTGAGTGACTCTGGGCAGATCCAATAGTTTTAAACTTCAACACAGGACCCTCCTTAACGGAAGTAACGCTTTGCAATGGAGCCTGGCCAGACTCTCTGTACAAATGAAATGAATGTACGAGAGTCTGGTTGGACCAGGCTAGGAAATCTTTCAAACACGGTAAGGAGCGTCACATTTCCGGCTGACGTCTGAGGTAGAGGTCTTCTCGGGTCCAAAGAAATGTACCCGACCCGAAATGACCCGAATCACTTCATACCCGAACCCGACGTGCATAAATAAAAATTTTTTAAAGAAAGACCCGACCCGAGACAAACCCGAGAAAATTAGACCCGAGTCCGACCCGAACTAGTGAAATTTTTTTTTGAACCCGACTGGAACCGAATGCAAACGGCACTGACGTGTGTGCATTCTGCAGACCCACGCGCAGCAGTCAGACAGAAAGAAACTCCGGTGGCCTTGCAACCAATTTGGCGAGCTGCTTCATTCGTTTTACTTTGTTATCTGACGACGACACCCACGTAACCGCTAAAATGTACATTTATAATTGACTGACATGTTTGTCTCAACGAAAATGAACCTTCCGACAACCACACAATGTCGCAAGCGCTCTTGGCAAACAGATGAGAGGTTTGAAAAGGACATTAACGCACACAGGCGAGAGAGTTCGGGTCTTCTCGGGTCCGTTCAGAAAAAACACATTCATTTTTAAATTACCCGAGACCCGATGCCGCTATTATTGTACCCGACCCGTGTCCGAGGCACATGTGAAACTTTTAGACCCGAACCCGATCGGGTCTCGGGTCGGACCTCGGGTTTTCGGATCTAAGTGGACCCGTGAAGACCTCTAGTCTGAGGTATTCAGGCCAATCACAACGTACAGATTAGCTGGCCAATCAGGGACACAACACTTTTCAAAATCAATGAGTTTTGTACAAAATCAATGCATTTCAGGAAGACAGTATATCTGGAGCTACAAAAATGTATGGTATGTGGAAAATAGTGTGTTTTTTTAACCATAAACCACACAAACACTTTGTATTATACCAAATACACAAAATAACATAGTTCTTAGCAATGAAATTAAAAAATAATGGAGCTCAAAGATAAGTTATTTGTAAAAAAATACCACAATATTCCACAAATATACACAGAAATATGCACAAAATAACCTTTTTAGCAATGATTTAATTTTAATCTAATGACTTCGAGTTTAAGATGCGCTTAGTGCTAAAAGAGGTCAAACTAAATATAGATTTTTTCCAGAAGCAGACAGTTTGTTCTGAAAATTTTGGATACTTTTATGTAAATAATTCCTGCAATTTCTGCTGTATCTTAATAAAGAGCACTGAAAATAAATATGTATGTTATAAATGTTTTTATTTCATACATTCTTGATAACTAGGTATATCTTTTAAATTAAAGCTGATACAAACTGCAAATAAAAAACAAAAAAGCATTACCGACTAAATATTCTGAAGCTGTCAGTTTGTTGTGGAGGCGAGAAAGAGGCTCCCGGGGGAAATGAGGGAGGTGCAATGTGGGATTGGTACAACAATGTACAAATCTAACTAAATACATTTAGCTGCAGGGACCGCAGAGACTCTAGAGAGTTAATCGTTTCCCCACTATCGTTAAGTGACATTTATGTGACTGTAAATGCAGAAAATTTACTCTTTTAAATTAGTTTCTTATGCAACATTACCATCACCCTGACTTCATGTCTATAGGACCTTAAGGGAAATTATCACCCGCTTTAGTATCTGTAAACTCCAGGCAGTACTCGCTTAAGACATGAAAGAAACCTGTTGGCACCTGGATTGCTCCCGGTTGGTGTTTAATACAGTTTTCGTAGGGAAGCACTTTGAATGGGTTCCAGAGCCCAGTCGCCGATTGGATCTCCATGGCTTGGTAATGAAACCCACAATAATGAATGCTCTATTCACTTCACATAATGAAGCCCCTGATAATGTGAACCAATGCGTCACAGTTGGACACTGACAGGGGCTATAAAAGAGCAGCCTGCCATGGTACATCACTCCCTACTTCATTTACATTCAACTGTCATTCCCGCTATGTAATAATTAGCTACCGCGCCCGACAAAAACTGAATTTTCCCAAATCTGTGCTAGCTTGAGAGTGCTGTGCTTTAGTGTTCCTGCACTTTATGTTTCATTTACCGTATATAACATTTGCTTGACTATGTATTATAACCGTGGGCTTGTTGATATGGGAAACAATTTATTTTACAAAATTTACAAAAGAGCTGCTTTTCTCTAATATAATATCAAGTCAACGCTGCCTGTTAGTTTTTTGCTTTCAGTGAGCAGATAAAAGCCGTATGGAAATCATTAATATCCCAACAGGTTGACGTTGAATAATTAAACCTGTTTAGCTGATGAAACTGACATTTTGTAAACCAGGTGCACAAACTGAAATGAGATAAACCTGTGAGTGCAAAACAGGAGATAAATCACTGCATAAGGAATCAGTTGTTTCTCTCAGGTTCTTAGTTTATTTACATTAAAAAGCTTAGAGAATAAATCCTAAAAACGAACAAAATAAATATTTGCATAAATGTGACTTACTTGAAAGTCTAACTTGAAAAAAATCCTTTCAAATCCTGTGTTTATTACAGTGACACTTTTATCATTTTCTTTTTCTTTTCCTTTTTTAAAAGGAAAGTTCACACTCAGAACTTTTTCATTATTTTCCCTCACGTTGTTGACTTTTGCCGTTAGCAGATAAACAACAAAGGAAAAAATGAAATACTCACTATGAACTGCTCCACGTCTCTTTCCATGCCGACATTGGGTAAGTCTGGCATCATATGAGCTACAACTTTAAAACCAGCATCTTTAGCCAGATGAAAAGACTCACATACGGCCCGGACAGTGTGTCCCCTGTGAACATAGCATATACATAAACATTAACGTAATGTTCAATTTAGCTAAAGTTGACGCTGTCATTGTTCTTATTCACGTTATTTAAAACCAACTATAATGCCGGTCTATGTAAACTATGTCTTTATTGAAGCCTGACCTGTTGGTGTCTCGAGCTATATCCTCATAAACACTCTGTACGCCAATCTCCAGTCTGGTGCAACCGTACGCCAGCATATCACTCAAGTGTCTCTTCAAACAGTAGTCTGGCCTCGTCTCAATTGTGATGCCAACACATTTGGTGTTACTGCGTTCAGAGTACCTTGAGGAACAAAGACATTATTCAGTATAAACAGCTTATTATCATATCAATAACTACACAAAGTGACAATTATGACCAGGGCATAATATAATAAAAGTCAACAAAATGCAACAAATCATACTTCTTGAGCATGTTCACACAATTTACAGATTTAAAAGTTAAACGTCAGGCCACGCAAAAACAAACAGAGAGTGTTTTTATTGCTTGGAAAGTCAACCAATAAATGTTTTAGAGCAGTCTATGCAAATTTAAATTGTAATAAAAGAACTTCAATATTACAAAAACACACATTTCCCCTTTAGAAACACATAATCACATACACCAGAGGCCAAGGACCCCTTAAAGGGGACATATCATGAAATTCAGACTTTAAGTTTAAGTGCTATAATTGGGTCCCCAGTGCTTCTATCAACATAGAAAATGTGTTAAAGATCAACCGACTAACTTTAGTTTTTTGGTAAACCATTCTCTGCAAGCATGTAAAAAATAGGTTGCTGAAATTTGGCTCCCCTTGTGATGTCAGAAGGGGATAATACCGCCCCTTAATCTGCACTATTTAACCATGGCCTGCAATTTAGAGCAGAGATCAGCTCATTTGCATTTAAAAGGACAAGCCCAAAACAGCACACTTTTGCTCACACCTACAAAGTGCTAATTTAAAAATGCTATGAGCTAAAACTTCACATATGTACTCTGGGGACAAGGAAACTGTATTTGACATCTTAAAAAAGTCTTGTGAAATGTCCCCTGAAATGGATAAAGAAGAGGAGCAGAGACCTCAGTCCATGTATCAAATGAAGACAGTGTTATTATTTATAACACATACTTTGTTATGATGGTTACAAAGATATGCAAATAATACACTTAAAATATTAAGATATTAAAATATTAATAACAACTTTTTAGCAAACTACATAACATTTTAATTTACCTAAATAGAACGTTATGCTTTTCATTTTACATTTTTTATTATTAACGTATTAATGCATTTTTGTTTGATGCCTAATTTCATTTTCCCAAACATTATTTTGCATTCAAACAATGGCTGGTTCTCAATGTCAAGGAAGGATCCTCGGAAGCCAGAATTTCGAGGATCCTACGTCATCGACATCCGAAGGAATTGCAACCAAGGACTGAGTCCTTCGTTCGAAAAATATCCCATATACAGGAAAGGATGCATATGTGTATCCTTCGCGCTCTTCATGCTCTCAGATCACCCACAATGCTAGCCTGTTCCATTTACGTGTTCTCCAAATTCTAAAGAGGAGCCTCGCCTAGCCCCTGAAGGAAGTAACTTGAAAGGACCGGTCCTGCCAAGGACGTATCCTTGACATTGAGAAACAGCCAATATTTGGAGGACCCCCAGTAATACCACCACAGACCCCCAAGGGTGAGGACCCAGACCCCCTGTTGAAGATACATGACATACATTCTAAATAAGTGGATTGTTTCAACTAATAGTTAAGTAAAATACAGACAAACTCAAACTTTGGGTTAAAATTAACCTAGAAAACTCCCATACCTGACTGAGCCTTGGATTGAAACAACACAGTGTAGATTAATCTAAACCCAACATTTGGGTTCATTAAAATTGTACCAAACAATGTTTTAAAACAGCCCAACATTTTTATTTTTTAAGGAATGAAATGGCTAGACGATCTGATGATATTATGAAAATAGTTTTAAGACCTTAATTGACTGTAACTAATGAACTAAATTAGCTTGCATTAGTTTTTCTAAAATCCACGGTTTTTGGTTTCCATGTCACGCATGACATTTTTTTTTTTTTTTTAATGGACTAACTGTCCAAAATCACTTTGTCTCTGGTCAGCTTAACTTTGGTTTTCTTAATTTTAGCCATTATAGTTATAAAACCAATAGACTGTTTGTCATTTGTACTAGCATTTTCTCTCGTTCTCTTTTTCCTCTCTCTCTCTCTCTCTCACGCGCACACACATACACACACACACCCTCTGCTAAGATAAGAATTGTGGCTGAAATCGAACTGTTGTCTCCCCCATCTCTACCCGATTAGCAGGCGGAACAATTATGGCAATCGTGTCATCTTAACAAACCCGCTGATAAGCTGCGGTGGGCTGACAATCCTGCAGACCTCTGCCAACCAGCACGCGCTCTCTTATCAGGATAATTAATAACATGACAGACACGCCGACAAACTAACAGCGCCATGCAGTGGTCGTCTATCCTCATCTTGCAGTCATTTCCCTCGCCTGTCACTCTAACTTCAAAAAGTTGGTGCTGATGTCACTGGCAGGGTCTGAGTCACAGTTGGCCAATTTGGATGCAAGCAGCCTTTTCGAAAAGATAACAGGTTCAAGTAAATTAAGCAGGAAGAATACGATGTGCCAACCCCACCTTTGATACACAGTCTTGAACTTTCAAATACTTTATATAGTATAGTCGAGAGATAGGTATTTGTTAAGGTGATGTTTGAAATGTTTTGATGTAATAATGTTCTCCTATTTCAGTGTAGTATGAAGAGATACCTATAGGTAGAAAATCTATAGATTAATTAATTCCCCTAAAAAGTACATAAGGTGTGATGCTATCAGAACAACCTGACATGTCAAAACAAGTTTAACCAATCGCATGAGTTCAATGTACAAAAAAAGTCATTTTCACATAGATTAAAGGAAAAACACTATAATGTTTTAAGGATTTATCTCATCATTTTCCGATTTTATTATAAACTAGTGCATCACGTTTGTGTGGATTTTAAGGATCTCCCTGATCGCTGCTTCTTTCCAGTTTGCAGACATTTTTTTTTTTTTAAGCACAATCTGCATTTAATACCCCCATGTTGGGCCCACCACACTATGACACACTCCTTATGGCTTTTTGGCTGCCTTTGTTCACACGGGAAGCTTTCTGGGAATGTTACGGTCTCAGGACGTATTTGCATTCACACAAATGGCACTCTGGAAAATTTATGGCAAATTTATAGGATGAATGCACTGTGTGAAAGGGAAATAGTTTTTTCAATTACAACTGGTGGCATAAAAATGATACACTGAACATTTAAATTTAATAAAATTGTGGTTAGACAAATGCATAATTAAAAACAAGTTGTTTTGTGTCACAGTTAAACTATTAAAAAGGAGATGTGACTAATAGCACACTATCTTGTGACCATCATTAAAGGTCCCGTTCTTCCTGATCCCATTTTTTCAAACTTTAGTTAGTGTGTAATGTTGCTGTTAGAGCATTAATAATACCTGCAAAATGATAAAGCTTAAAGTTCACTGCAAGGCAATATATTTTCTTTAACAGAACTCTCCTTTCAAAGCCTACAGTGAACAGCTGGTTTGTACTACAGCCCTCTACTTCCCGGTTGAATGACGACAATAAAAGAGTTTTTGACTAAACTCTGAAATAGGGATTCATAGAATAAGGAAGACATCAGCCTGTTTTTAGGAAAATGAAAACAGCGGTATACAGGTAAGTAAATTGTGTGGAAAAATGCAGCGTGAAACATGAACACATGTTATATTGCGCACTATAAACACAATCAAAGCTTCAAAAACACAGAAGGAACGAGACCTATAAATCAAAGGCCGATCAAGACGCCAAATTCTCTCTTATTGTTCTTTGATTGTGAAGATAGCAGAACCAATGCAGCTGCTTGTAAAGTGGAAGACAGATTCAAAAGAAACAGCTATTCCTCCCAACACCGCCACTGTCCAAAATTTGCTCACCAGGGGGTTTTAACTGATCCAAAGATCAGTTTTACTTATTTAGAATTAAATTACTCGTGTACAACAAGCATCGATCTCAGGTCAGAGCTTATTAACAAGCATTTTAGTTTCCAGACAACACAGCTGCTCTAGTCTCTTCTGCCTTCATCTAACTCATGCACTTTAATTTCTGCACTTTTGAACTGATCTTAGACCAGCTACATTTTAGGTTAAAGACAATACATTTCCTAATACATTTGATGCACGCAAAGGAAAACAGACACCACCGTTTTTCAATATTTTACTATGTTCTGACCTCAACTTAGATGAATTAATACATCCCTATCTTCAATGCGTGCACTTAATCTTTGTACAGCGCTTTGTGAATGTGTTAGCATTTAGCCTAGCCCCATTCATTCTTAAAGCAACACCAAAGAGTTTTTTTTACCTTAAAATAACGTTTCCAAAAAAGTTTCAGTGGTTCATCCACTCAAAACAGGGTGAACGGCACTTTCACATTCGCTTTGCAGCCCTCTATCGGTCAAAACCGCACTAAAGAAGTTTCCAACCATCGGGTAGTGGTCCTGTAGTTCGAGTGAAAACTACAAAAACTTGCTTTACGGCAGACCTACAATCCAATCAGAGCCAGCTATGCTGCAGTATTTACGACAGTGGTAAATGAACAATTACGCTTCTAACCTGTAGGGGGAGCAAAGAGCAATAAGTCTTAAGTGTTGCTTTAAGGATCCGAATAGGGATGAATTTAGAAGACACCAAACACTTCCATGTTTTCCCTATTTAAAAGACTGTTACATGAGTAGTTACTTGAGTAAGTATGGTGGCACAAAATACTGACTATTTCCCCTATCGCTCAATATTCCATCACTATTACTGCACCCGAGGTCGAAGTGCTGCAAACTAAGCCCTCTTTCTCCATACAATATGGTTCTAATTTTCTATCCGTTTAAAAAATCGCCACGTTTTATTTTGTGCCACCATACTTACTCGTGTAACTACTCATGGAAGTGTTTGGTGGCTTTGTAATTCATGCCTGTTTGGATCCTAAGGAATGAATGGGGCTAGGCTAAATGCTAACACATTCACAAGGCGCTGTACAAAGATTAAGTGCACGCATTGAAAAAAGATAGATATGTATTAATTTGTTTAAGCTGGGATAAAAAATAGTTAAATATTGAAAAACGATGGTGTTTTCCTTTAATTAAGCTTTTCTAACTGATAACAGAAAACTCCTTTGGACATAACTTCCATTTTTCTATGACAATAATTTTCTAAATAAAGACCTTCCTGCTGATTTCTTTTAATCTTTTATTATGCAACAGCACAATTAATTGTGTTGCATAATAAAGATTGAAAGAAAAATTACCAAAATTGAAAGGTCGTGTGGATCTTTTTGTCTTTATTTGGAAAATATTGGAAATTTCATGGATCTATTTTTCTGCTATTAGTGAGCATAGTGATTTCATCTGTATTATTTCAGTAATTTTATAATATAGTTTTATTTGTTGATCCATTCCAGAATTTTACAATAAAGTTTTTATTTGATTCGATACCATTCATGCCATTGTTACATATGGCACAGCGCTCACTAGTAAAATGTTTCTTCCCCACTTCCACGACTAACAATTTGTGCTATTGAACTAATAATCAAGTGTGGCCTGATTCAGTCACTCAGATGGGTTTATTATGCATCTCTGGTACCTTACTGCCTCCGTGACATTGTTGGACGTGTGTCCTGACAGCGCATCATGGAGGTTACGGATGAAATAATCCCTGTACTCCTCAGGCAGTGCCATGAATGTGCCTCCCATCACAATGAACTCCACTTTATCCACGCTGTGACCAAGCTGTTTGAGCTAGACAAAGCAGTTTGCTCATATTAACATCATCAGAATGAGCGGAAATGACTGAGAACATCATTGACACTCAGCATAATGTGATCATAAAACCAAAACCATTATATAGCTTATGGATACTTTGTATTTTGACAATAAAATGCCGCTGACGGGTATGAACTTGGGTATGAAGATGACTCACTTGTTCCACCCTGTGTCTTGTCTGGAGATAGGGATCGTAGCGTGCACGGATGGCTCGCATTGACGTGGGCTGGGCAAGAGGGTGAAAAGACAAGAAAAATTATGTTTATTCTTTCGCAACATCAAGGCACTATTCAAACAATTGTGTGATAGTGTTGGTTTGAAAGACAGATGGAGAATAACCTCATATCCTGTATAAGATTGTGTGGAATATTCAAAATCTGAGTCTGGACCTCCGGGGCAATAGCTGTTTGAGCAAGACAAAAAAAAGAAGATCAGCATCGGAATCCAAGACACGTATTTTTACTGTTCATAAATTGCAGTCCATCTGTGACCAGTCATATCACTATTGTGTGCCCATAAAAATCTGCCCGCCTATTAAAGTTTAATGCTAGTTGCTTGAACCAGATGACTTACCACAGAAGTGCAAAAAGATTTTAATAAGATACAGAACAAGCTAAAACTTGTCCTGTTGAGCTAAACAAGTCAACATTTCTCAGTATACAGACACAAATTGTGGTGAAAACTGCATTTTTTTCTTTCTCTCTGCACTAAATGGCAGTGCCGTGGTTGTATAGTGCAGATTAGGGGGCAGTATTGTCCCCTTCTGACATCACAAGGGTAGCCAAATATTAATGTCATATTTTTCACCTGCATGCTGAGAGATGGTTTACCCAAAGTAAGTTTCTGCTTTCTTCTTCTTTTTTACATTTTCTAGGTGGACTTAAAGATGTAATAAGTCAGATTTTTCAGTATAAAATGTCCAATCCAATGCAATGCATCTTATGCATTCTCAGACAGTCCCATGCTCTAATAGTTTGAATAAAATATAGTTTTGTATAAGAAATACACAGAGACAGTAGCACTATCCTTCCTGGACATACTCACACACAGATGTTGCCGGTGAAACTGATATGTGGACAGCGATGGGGTTTACACATCACAGCAACAACTGCAATCTACACAAAAACATGACAGTCAGCATGAGTCTATGTAGTCGTTTCATTTCTGAATTATGATAATACTTTCTGATAAGAAAGGCAATGAAAGTGAACTAAGCTTGTGGTTGGCTTTCTTACCCCACTGGCAGTACGGATAGGTTTGGCTTTTAATTTAGGCACCAAGGCACGTCGATAGTGAGGTGGCACCGCAGCTATGATGTCCACCAGCCGTGGCTGTGCAGAAAGGCCGTATTTGGCTGATGTCTTTGTCTTGAGTCTAGAGTAAAAATCAGTTACAAACATGCTTTGGTTATCATATTTTGAGTGTCAAACATTTCTAAATTTGAAAGATTTGTCAGGGTGTATGAAAATGCAACTATCAGGCTTGACACATAGATTTGCATATTAATGACTTTATGAAAAACACTGACTTGTTAAGGTTAATATCTTTTCCCTGCTCGTGGGCTTCAACTAACTGTTTAATGACGTCTGCAATTGTCATCATCATCAGCTCTGCACGGCTGAAGTCACCTGATGAGACAGACAAGAAGTTCAACAAACAGGTAATGTTAAAGATAAACAATATATTTTAATATTTTACTATGTTCTTACCTCAACTTAGATGAATTAATACATACCTATATATTTTTTCAATGCGTGCACTTTTAATCTTTGTACAGCGCCTCATGAATGTGTTACCATTTAGCCTAGCCCCATTCATTACTATGGCTCCAACCAGGACTGAATTTGAAGCCACCAAACACTTCCATGTTTTCTCTATATAAAGTTACATGAGTAGTTACACGAGTAAGTATGGTGGCACAAAATACAACTTTTGTTTGGAGCCATAGGAATGAATGGGGCTAGGATAAATGCTAACACATTCAAGAAACGATGTACAAAGATTAAAAGTGCACGGATTGAAAAAGATAGGTATGTATTAATTCATCTAAGTTGAGGTAAGAACATAGTAAAATATTGAAAAACGGTGGTGTTTTCCTTTAAGGAAACATCATATAAATGCACCCAGATAAGTAGTGGATAGTATCTGAACTGGTTACTTTTTTAAAATAAACAACTTGGATTAATACATACTTTTACACTTCTTGTCTTTCAGAAAGTAAAATAAATCTCTTGCTTATACTTTACATTAAGTCAGGATATCCAAAAAAGTCAGCACTAAGACTTAGCATGATTCACATTTTTGTTAACTTTATTTGACAGTAATTTGAAAGTAGGTGACCAAGCAATATAAAAACCGTTGTTTAATTCTAAACTTAGATGAATTGTTCCCATAATTAAGATGTTAAACCAATGTTCAAGCCAATAGACACACATTTAAACATGCTGTCAGTAGCATTATATTACAAAATCGCGCCCTGTGAATAAAGTCATAAAATCAAAAAAGTAACGTTAAATACTTACTTTTCTTTTTAGGCTTTCCCATGTTGGAAACAATCTAAATATAATACAGTATACTACGGTGAAAACTCAAATATGTCAACAGCAGGCGAGCATGCTACATTCCGCCGTAAAGCGGAATCATTTGTCGTAAAGCAAAACTTAGCTTTTGTCGTAAAGTCAGCACGTTCACTGAGCCCTACAGCAGTACAGCAGTTCGTTCTGTAACGTTTGAGGACCTCTAGTGTTCATATGATACCTTTTTCTGTATATATAGATGGAAACAACGTGAGTCTTATCTAAAATAATTCTCAACAATTTCTGAAACAAATAAATTAATGACAGAATTCCAGAAAAGTATTTTGGCGACAGCTATTAGCATCATGAAAGTGTTATTGTTACCACACAGTAATGTTGTGAAAAATCATGAGCTTCAAAAGTGAAAAAAATACAAACTCCAGTCATGCATTGCTTCCTGACATTTTTAGTTTTTTATAATTCATATGCAAACTATGTTTACACTATTCATATCTGACTACTATGGTAACCTACTATATTTAGGATGGTGTGTAGGATTTACTTCGACAGCTGTTTAATAGACAAAAGGAAAGACTGAAAGGTTGAAGTTTGCAAGCAGCTTTACAGTCAGACAGTATAGGGGTATAAGGGGAAATATGAAAATAAATAAATGGTATTATTGCAAATATTTATATTATATCCCGTAGTGTCAATTTCTGAATGAAAATGTGAAGTTGATAAAGGTTTACTAAATGCTAAGTAATTCTTGCTAGCGAGAAGCAGTTGCGTTAAACTGGCTGGCAGGAGCCTGTTTATACATTGGGTGTGTCCCTCTGAATCGAGGAGGTACCGCAGGAAAAGAACCCAGCAATATAAACCCCTCCTTCTCTGAGGAGGCGAGGCTGAGTGTCTACAAATTAAAACCGATAGTATTGTTGAGTTTTTAACGATTATACAGGCAATAAATAATGACTACGATAGTCTGATACAGTGAGTGACTAGGGAGGTTCGGTGCCAGGCAACATCTGTTTTCTTCCGCGGTTACACTGCAATCTTGGGTCCCGTGCGGTAAAGCATACATACAGAATAAACATCGCGATGTATCAGGCTATAAGAAAATTCGTGTTTACCGACTCGCATTGCTTGGGGGATGAAAGCGCGAAAACTTTCGCGGAGTTATTTGAGAAGTTGGATGTGAATAAAGATGGGAAAGTGGATGTGTCGGAGCTGAAGACGGGCCTGGCTGCCATGGGCTTCTCTATGGGGAAAGGAGAAGCGCAGGTAAATCCAGTTTAACACCACAAAGGGCTCTGCATTACTTTATGCTGGGTCGTTTTTATTATATACTGCAGAGGCGTATTTGAGTATAGTGTGCAGTGTAAACCACACAAAAACCAATAAACCGTGCTGCTGACAGACGATTAAGATCTTATATTAGCCTCAATTTCCTATCAGGATAAATGCATTTAACGTTTGCTGTCTATGTTTAATTGTGCGTGCGTCAAAGATAAACCATTAAAATAAAACCAGCACAAGCTTAAAGATTTAATACCCCATCCCGTGCTAGTTGACATCCTCCTCTCTGACTTATATGCACGTGCTGTACTGTTCAAGTTTGAAATATAAAATGGCCATGGCAGCATGTTTAACACCCACAGATATACTACGGACGGCGGTTTGACATTCACTAAATCGAGTTTTATAGTCTTATAGTATTTGAACTAAACCGGAAGAGTGAGATTTTATTGCTAAGGTTAAGACACTCCTGTATTGCTCAAACAAAACCCACATTCCTTTACCTGACAGCTGATATTGACTGTGTATCAAAACCTAGTAAGCTGCCTTTCTAGACCGCCTTTTATGCATCATAAGAGATGCCTATAGTGCTGTCTAGGAAGGCAGGCTGAGAAGTTTTAAGCCACTCCACAAATAAACCTCACCCTACTTAAGGAAATGAGACGAGCAGGATCAAAGACAAGATCCCTTATCATACATAAATCTTTGCCGAATGCTATTTTATCATTAATTATCTTTGCAACTCATTAGGTCAAACAGACACTGGAAAAGTAATGACATCTGTTATGTTTTTCTTTGACAGAAAATTGTTTCCTCTGGAGACACTGATAAGGACGAGGGGCTGGACTTTGAAGAGTTTTCAAAGTACCTGAAAGAACATGAAAAAAAACTCATGCTGACATTCAAGAGTCTGGACAAAAATAATGATGGTAGGATTTGGAAGGACAAAAAAAATTTCTCCAATCATTTAGTCTCCTTAACTAATCCAAATATGATTTTAAGCATGTTTATATTATACTATTTTAAGTTAATATTTTGCACAACATAAACATAAATGTGTACACAGGTCGCATCGAAGTCCAAGAGATTCAGCAGTCCCTTAAGGAGCTCGGCATAAACTTGTCAGATCAAGCTGCAGAAAAGATCTTGCACAGGTAATCTTAAGCAGGCACTAAATACACACAAATAAACAAAATTGTTTCGTGATACACAAAATTGTTTCGTGCATTGTCATCGTAAATAAACCACAGCTATTGGCCAATCAGAATCAAGGACTGGGATTCACTTTTTTATGAGACCCATTAAAGGGATAGTTTACCCAAAAATGAAAATAATGTCATTAATGACTCCCCCTTATGTCGGTCCAAACTCGTAAGACCTCTGTTCATCTTCGTAACACAGTTTAAGATGTTTTAGATTTAGTCCAAGAGCTTGTTGACCCTTCATTGAAAATCTAAGCACAGTATACTGTCCATATTCAGAAAGGTAATAAAAACATCATCAAAGTAGTCCATGTGATATCAGTGGGTCAGTCAGAATGTGTTGAAGCATCGAAAATACATTTTGTTTTTTTCGAATTTATTCAGCATTGTCTTCTCTTCCGCATCTGTTGTGAAGCACATGCACGAGACTAAAGTCACGTGACTGCAGTGACGTGGCTGACGTGTTATCTGGTGCGCCCCAGCTGTTTTTTTTTTGTGCGCCCGGGCTTCGTTTACAGTCTGAGGACGACCCACGTTGTAAGTTTGAAAAAACAACAACTTCGCAAACGTGTCTGAGAATAACACGTCATCCTGCAGTCACGTGACTTTAGTCGGTATACTGAACATGGACAGTACGTAGATTTTCAATGAAGGGTTAACAAGCTCTCGGACTAAATCTAAAACATCTTAAACTGTGTTCTGAAGATGAACGGAGGTCTTACGAGTTTGGACCGACATGAGGGTGATTCATTAATGACATTATTTTCATTTTTGGGTGAACTATCCCTTTAACACTACTTCCTTTGATGCAACAGTCCAAAGAGACATGAAGGTTTGGTGAATTGGAGATGCCAAACTGTCCTTACCCAGCTTGTGTATGGATGAAATTGTATGTGGACTGGTTCTCGTCATGACTATTTCCCTAAAAAGCTGGAATGACATTACAAAATAAATAAATAGACAAAAAAACAAACTAAAATCTGTTTGGAATTGTGATAAAAGTATTGTAAAAAGAGTCAAAATGTCTGATAAGTTGCTGATTTTATGTGACCGATATTAGACAGGACAACATTATGTTTCAGGTTAAAGGTAGTTGTGAGTATAATGAAAGACATGAGTGTAATATTATGATGTATTTCACAAAGAAATGTCCTTATCATATATTAC
Source organism: Paramisgurnus dabryanus (assembly GCF_030506205.2). NCBI lineage: Eukaryota > Metazoa > Chordata > Actinopteri > Cypriniformes > Cobitidae > Paramisgurnus > Paramisgurnus dabryanus. Next base: position 13,197,232 of record NC_133348.1, read on the forward strand.
CCATAAATCAAAACATATGTACTGTAACTGTGTACTCTGCATAAAGAACATACTGCTTATTTTTAAGAGCATACAGTTTTTTCAATGCAACATTATTTTTAAGATACTGTTTTCTAGACCCACCCAAACCGTTATTTCTAATCTGACTTGTTATCTCCTGCAGTATTGATGTAGATGGAACAATGTCTGTGGACTGGAATGAGTGGAGACAACATTTCCTCTTTAACCCAGCAGATGACCTTCAAGAGATCATACGCTATTGGAAACACTCCACTGTAAGTTATTAAACACAACCACTCATATATATGCATTTACATCTGATCTGTGCAGCCGCTATTATTAATTTGCATCTATTGCACAAATTCTTATAGGCTGTAGGGACGACCTCTCATAGACAAACACACCTCTCACGATTTTTATATTTACAATTACATTTACTTTATGAAACCTTACCAACACAGAACCCTGTGTGCTGGATAAGGCATAAATCAAAATGTGACTTTGCTGAATTTGCCTTTCAAATAGTAAAGACCAGATGTCCTCACAAATTAGTTTTCAACATGTTTCACTGTAGTTGTAAGGATATAGGGCTGCACAATATATCATAATTCTTGCAAATTATAAAATGTTTATATTCCTTTACAGTTATGTAGAATCAGTGTTTAAGGTTGATATAGATAGCGGAGAGAGTGGCACACAAATGTTGGTGCCTGTATGTCTGTAAGGTGACCTTGTGTATAAGTACATATGCTCTAATGTGTGGAAAAATTGCCAAAAATTGCGTTTTTATGTGTATTTTAAATATAGTTTGCATAGATTTGAAATTAGTACAAATGGACAAACGTAATGCATTGTTGTATTGCATACTTAATATCACATTAGGATGTTATCAAATGTCACATTTTCGTTATAGAGCTATTGAAATAATGAGATTTGTATAGTTTTTTCAATTTAAGGGCTTTCCAGGGCAGAAGGCTTTGTCAGATTGAATGGATATAGTTCACCGAAAAATAAAAAATGAAACAATTTACGCAGAATATGCACCATCATGTTGTATTAAACCTGTAGGAGTTTCTTTATTCTGTTGAATACAAAAGAGATATTTTGAGAAATGATGGTAAGCACACAGCTATTGGTACCCTTAGACTTTAAAGTATTTGTTTATCCTACTATGGAAGCCAATGGGTACAGTTTACTGTGTGCTTGCCATAGTTTATCAAAATCTCCAGCATTTTTGGTTGAACTATCCCTTTAACTAACCTCAGAGGAGAGCATTTGTCCCTATAGCAAAGTCCACTCTTATGATTTGAAACGTAAAACAAGACTGATGAAACTTTACTAGTAAGTGTGAGGAGAGACTGGCCGACTTGCATAGCGCCGCAGGTTCAGCCGTCAACGTCACAGCCAATTGCATCAAAGTTAATTTAAGACCGTCTTGGGATTAGCCCTGGAAATACTCATTATCTGTCTGATGGAGTGATAAAAGAGGAGTGCAGGTGAACCAGCAGGTCTGTATTGCCTCTGTTAGCATTCATGAGGGATATCAGACAGACTGGCAGCAGTAGGTCGGCATGGGTTTGCTGCAGGAGCAGCCCAAGAGTGAATGGTTCGTCATTGATCTTGAGGATGAAGAGGCTATAGATGTGAATGATGTAGATATGGTAGGTTCTCGACAGTTCATTCATTCATAAACGCCAGAAAGTCTTTGACACATTGGTCAGTAGACTATATCTAATAAAAATGTTTGGTGGTAGAAGTAATTGTTTTGCATTTGTGCCATTGTGTTTTATTGAAAAATTGCTGAACTTCCTGTTTGAAGCAAGAAAATGTATTATTTTGATGTATTAATTTAATTAAATGTATCTGAAGGTTATAAAAAGGGAATTAATATTGTTAGGGTTCAGATATGATGTAAGTGCGATGCATGTAACATAACTTTAAATTGTAGTCTAAAATAAGTAGTATTGTGATCATATTAATTGCATATTTGCTTAAGAACCACAATTTAAATATTAATAATTACGTATAACTTACTGTTTACTCACAAAGGATAAAAAAATAAGTTAATCTGTATTATATTTGGTTAGTAGCTAGCTAACATCACCTCTTTGTGTGTTAGGTGTTGGATATAGGTGATAGTTTAACTATTCCAGATGAGTTCACCGAAGAAGAGAAAACCACAGGCATCTGGTGGAGGCAGCTGTTCGCTGGGGGCGTGGCAGGGGCGGTCTCTCGAACAGGCACCGCCCCTTTGGATAGAATGAAAGTCTTCATGCAGGTACAGTATTTGCTTTACAGAGCAGCTGTGTTTGTCAGTCTCTGTTTGCCTGCAGATGTTCATATCGGAAGCCCAAATTTAAAACGTTAACTACAATCTGGTACCTTTTACAGGTTCATGCCTCAAAAACGAACAATATCAGTCTTGTTAGTGGATTCAAGCAGATGATTAAAGAAGGGGGCGTGGCCTCATTGTGGAGAGGGAATGGAGTCAACGTCATAAAAATTGCTCCAGAAACTGCTATCAAGTTTATGGCTTATGAACAGGTGAGTAAAGCCGACCCTTAAAGGTGCAGTAGAATGTAAAACTGTTATTACCTAGGCATAGATGAATAATAAGAGTTCTATACATGGTAATGGTTGGGTATCGTAAGAAATTTTCCAGTTCCAGTTCTGCCTAACGATTCCCGGTTCCGATTCCGGATCCACATATCACATAGGGTTGGGTATCGTAAGAAATTTTCTGCTTCCAGTTCTGCTTAACGATTCCCATTTCCGATTCCGGATCCACATAGAGTTGGGTATCGTAAGAAATTTTCCGGTTCCAGTTCTGCCTAACGATTCCCGGTTCCGATTCCGGATCCACATAATAAAAGATATACAGATGCTCTGGAGCCCCCAAACGCTTTGAAGAGGAGGAAAGCAGCAGGGTCACATTTTCTGCATGGTTTTAGACATGAAATTTGAAGCAAATGTTAAGAAATTGAGTTGAATTGAGACAAGCACCGGAGCACCCACGGGATCAGCATCTTTGTGTGTGTTTATTGTATCACTTTCATCTGTGAAACAACACACGGTTCCAGTGAGGAACCTTTTTGGGGTTATGTCTCCAACCGCGATGAAAACGCATGCATTCTGATGCTGTACTGGTAGTGCATATTAATACTTTTTCGCAACCTTGACCAAGAGAGAATATCTTACCTCATCTTACCTCATTGAGTCTGGTGGCCGTTTGTGTTCACACAAACTTGAAGACATCTCATTGGGCAAAACAAAAAACTATGAAAAATATTTCTCATAATTTGTGACGTGCACACCACTGCGGGTCACAATATACCATCAACAGCCATAAAATCCACACTTTTGACTTTCTTTTAGACATGTATGACACGAAGTATACAAAGTGTACCTCAGCAGCGCGAGTGTTTTCTGCGTTAATTTGGTTGCATGACTGTAAACATCACATCGGAACCGCTTTTACAACCGAAACTTAAGAATTACGTGTGGTTCTGGTTCCTTTTAAAAAACAGAACTCGGTTCTCGGTTACCAACCCTAGTAATGACATATCATGAGCCTCAAACACTATTGTTTTCTCCTTCTTATGTAAACCTTGTGCATGCAAAAAGATTGTTGGAAAACAGGCCAATCTCAACATAAAACCAACTGTGACGCTACAGTTGTTATGTACTCCCCAACATTAAATTAAGTACAATGTTGTTATAATGCTTAAAACAAAGTTAGCGCTATATGCTAGTTAATGCTATACTCTAGCGTTTAGACTGAAGTTCTACTATTGACATTACAGTTACGTTTTGCAGATCCATATTGATAAAAACTAGGGCTGTCAAAAGATGAATCGCGATTAATTGCATACAAAATAAAAGTTTGTTTTTGCTAAATATATGTGTGTGCACTGTGTGTAATTATTTTGTATATATAAATACACATACATGTATGTATGTATTTATTTGAGAAACTTTCACGTGTGTCACAGCCCTAGAAAAAACACAAACTTACCACTGTTTACACACACACAGAGCTACTGAAATTAGCCGCTCTGAGAAACAGCCTATCAGAGCAGAGCTTAACATTATTATTCATGACCCTTTCAAATAAGGTAATAACAGACAATATAATTCTGGGCACAAATCATGTGGTTGTAAGACTTGTAAAACCGTCTCTGGATCATTTTAGCAGTCAATAAAGCCACATACCTTCTATGTAGACATCGGAGAACCATTTAACATATTGTATCTATGCATTATTTGGCACCTTTTAAAAACAGAGCTGTACAGGTTGTAGTCCTTTATAACCTTTATAATCCTAATGTAGCAATTTATGCACATGCATTTGTTTATCAGTATGTGTGTTCCCTGGGACTCAAACCCACAGCCTCTGCATTGCTAACACAATGCTCTACCAATTGAGCAACAGTAACACTTGATGTACTATTTTTGAACTTTCCGATACATTTTACAGATCACATTGGTATGTTTAGAAACTCACGTAACCATGAAACTCCCATCAACACTGAAAACCACTTCCTCTTTTAAATTCAGACAATATACTCTGTTCATTTAAAGTCAGTCCTCGTCCACTAATTGTATTGTACAAGCAGTATGCTGATATTATTTATATGACATGTCGCTGTTTTTTATCGTCCCAATTGTCTATATTCACAATGGCTCAGCAAGGAAATAAAGTTTCAAAAAAGCAAAGAAACCTCGCTTGCAGTCCACCCACACTTGTATAAGGTGACAGATCAGAAGTCAATAAGTAGGCTCAGTTTTATCAGTTAGGCTAAACACTATTACCTCGGTCTTAGACTCATTTAGAGACAGAAAGTTTCATGCCAACCAGGATTTACCTCCGGCCTGGGGCCTATGGCTGAGTCACAATTGATGATTCGTATAAAACAGTGTTCTTGCTTGTGTAATGTTGCTTAACTGTCTTACACAAGCAGCGTCTCAGTGAGAGCTTCACAGAAGAGACATTAATCCTCTATGGAGGACAGAGGATAACTGCAATTGAGAGGAATGTGTTTCTATAGCTAATGAAAACAGAACCGATATCAACCTTTTCAGTTTTGCTTGCATATGCCTTTACATGTTAAATGAGTGTTGCACAATGGGATTTGTTTTCTGTTTGACAGTATAAGAAGCTGCTGACAAAAGAGGGTGGGAAAATCCAACCTCATGAAAGGTTTATGGCCGGATCTCTAGCAGGAGCGACCGCTCAGACAGCCATCTATCCAATGGAGGTGAGAAGTGAGACATGTTGTATCATCTAGATGTACTTGGAGAACAAAGCACTGTTTTGGGCCTTACACCTGCTGTTAAAGGATTAGTCCATTTTCTTAAAAAAATCCAGATAATTTACTAACCACCATGTCATCCAAAATGTTCTTTGTTCAGTCGAGAAGAAATTATGTTTTTTGAGGAAAACATTCCAGGATTTTTCTCATTTTAATGGACTTTCATGGACCGCAACACTTAACAGTTTTAATGCAGTTTAAAATTGCAGTTTCAAAGGACTCTTTGGCAAGAAAAATAAAATATATGCACTTTTAAACCACAACTTCTCTTCCTCCGGTCGTGTGATGCGCCAGCGCGACCTCACGTAATACGTCATCACGTCAAGAGGTCAAGGATGAAGTATGCGAAACTACGCCCCAGTGTTTACAAGTGTGGAGAAAGAGGACCGTTCCGACGTTTCATATATGTAACACGTGACCTTTCCACGGCATTACGCAATTACATGAGGTCGTGCTGGCTCGTCACACAGCCGGAGGAAGAAGAGAAGTTGTGGTTTAAAAGTGCATATTTTTTATTTTTCTTGCCAAAAATTAAAATCTTTCCGCTAGATAAGACCCTTATGCATCATTTGAGATTGTTTAGAGTCCTTTGAAGCTGCAATTTTAAACTGCGTTAAAACTGTTAAGTGTTGGGGTCCATTAAAGTCCATTAAAATGAGAAAAATCCTGTAATGTTTTTCTCAAAAAACATAATTTCTTCTCGACTGAATAAAGAAAGACATCAACATTTTGTATGACATGGTGGTGAGTTAATGATCTGGATTTTTTTTTAAGAAAATTGACTTATCCTTTAAGATCTCTCTAAAATGTATCTTTCAACATCACCTGTATTCATATATCAATAAGAACAAATATTTAAATCAGTCTTTATATGGTTTTGTTAGATGTAGTGAATAATCCAGCACTAGGCCTTAGTTATATTAGGACATTTAAGTAATTTTTACAAACAAACCTTAAAAAAGCAATACTGGTGTGCATCTTGAGACAAATGATTGGCACTGATATATGTTAAGATATGTCGGTACAAGGTGTTTTTAAATTAAGGCAGCTCCAACAACATGCATTTTAGTCCGGGAGTATGATCAGCTCTGTCCAGGAAACCACCCTTATGTTCCGTACAGGATAAAGTCTCGTAATCGAATGATGAGATTAGGAGCATCAAAGTTTAATCATTGATTTCAATCTTTTACATGACCTTCCTCAGTCAATATTATAGAAATAATAATATAATGTACATTGACTTTGTAAAATGACTTTTGCTGGGTTTTTAATGGCAGGGTCACAAATGATAAGATTGATATTACATATAAACTGTTTTAAATGTCAGGTGCTGAAGACCAGACTTACTCTGAGAAAGACCGGACAGTATTCTGGGATGTTTGACTGTGCCAAGAAGATTATGAAGAAAGAGGGAGTGAAGGCTTTCTACAAAGGCTACATTCCCAATATTCTAGGGATTATTCCTTATGCAGGAATAGATTTAGCAGTGTATGAGGTGAGTAGAAGTAGAAACTTTCTAGAACATTGTGAAATGCCACAGGATTATAGGTGTTAAATATTTCAGTTCATTGGACCGGGGCATTCTAGCTCTAGTTTGTGATCTACCTTTTTTGACCAAAATGTTTAAAGTTTTCCAAATATAACAACAGATAACAAGTGCACATATATGTAAGCATCCAATAAAGCTAAGAGGAGGGAGACAACACATACAGCAGGTAAAATAAGTATTAAAGTCCCCATTGTTTTTATTTCTAAAGGTGTTATCCGGTTGTTAAGTGATGACGTAAGGAACACTGTTTCTGGGTCCAAACCTCCACTCATTTCAATAGAGGATATTATTTATAAAGCGATTATGAGTGCTATTTATTCATATCACACATTTGATCGGAAATTTTATAAACTCACATGTAAACTGCAGTCTCCATGCTCACATTATCCGCTTGTTAAGTCATGACGTAAGGAATACCGTTTCCAGCTCCAAGCAACCACATTCAAACAGCCATTTATGAGCACTATTTTTTCATAGCCCACATTTAAGTTTTTTTTTTTTTAAATCATGTGTATACTGCAGTTTCAGGCTACCAGAATCAAAGACAGCAAAATAGGAATAATTCATAAAAAATTCACGTCCATAAATCCATGTCTGGTCATCTCGGTTTTTGTTATGGAGATAAAAATTAGGATTGGGTGTTTTAGATTAGTTTTTCATTATGATACAAGTGTATCATAGCCATGATTTTTTTGTTATTTCTCTATGACATCTGTGAGTGGTTGGACACGGAAGCAGCGCATGACGTCAGACTTAACAACGGATAGACATACATTTTTACCAGATATTAAAAAACAACATATACAATTCACACATTCACGCATTTACAAGAGTAACGTCCCTAATCCTCATGCTGGGTACAAACCAAAAGATTTTTTACATCTTATAAGATTTTCTATATGTGACATTTAAATCCTAGATTTAACTGTTTTGTTCCTGTAGTGTGTGGTGTGCCATGATGTGTCAACAGATTTTCAAGCAGAGTCTCAACTGTGAACACAAGAAATCTCACAAAATCTCTAGGCTAGCAAACCGAAACAACATCTATCATTCATTTTAATCATGACTTGTCTCAAGCATAAAAGAAGAAAAAACGAAGGAGACGAGTACCTGGCATTTGTATTTCCAGCGCGATTTCTCTCCAGGCTGCTTCATTTTTATCCTATACAGTGGCGATGACACATTGTACAAACACTCTTTATGTTTCCGTAACTCCAAAAGTTTCTCTTTCTGCAGTACAGTCTATCTGGCTCTTTTTGACATTTGTCTGTGTTGATTTGTTGTTGTCGCCACACTAATTGCGTCATCTGGTTCTGTGCTTCTATTGGGTCTTGATTTGCCGGTTGTCATAGGGAGATGTCACATAGCAGGATTGTCTCACAAAATTTCTGACACTGCCAGAATTTTGTCGGAGGATAATTTTGATTGCAACGGTCATTAATTGGCTGTCTGTGAACATGTCAAACTAGCGATCAAAGACGGCAGATTTTAGCCTAGGATTCCAGAAATCTTTTAGGATTTCAAAATTTGTCCCAGACAGCTAAATCGTGGCTAAAATCTCACAGTGTGCACCGGGCTTAAAATAATCTGTAGAACCATCAAGATAATCGGGACATAGATAGGATTGTCGGAAATCTTTTAAGATTTTCAAAATGTGATATACAACAAACATAAGAATAAAAAATCCTAGATTTAACCGTTTTGCTCCTATAATTTTGCGAGACTTTAGAATAAGCATGGCGGACGATATGCAGGAAGAAATTCAGTGATGTTGTTTGGAATGATTTTCACAGAAAATTTAAGGAAAAAAAGAAAAGGGTTTGGGTGAAGTCTTGGAGACAGCGGGAATATGGTGCATCTCTGCTGTATATATCGACGGCACTTTGTGCTGCACCATGACTGCTTCCGTCTTCCATCATCTCGCTTTCTGATTGGATATTGTTTCGTTTCGCGTGATAATCTCAAGAGCATGCGCACGTTTGTTCTTGCTGTTCCCCCCACACATCAGGATTTCTGATCATAAATATTAAAGATTTTTTGGGGGGAACTGCTAGGACAAATGCGCTTCATGCTCATGAGATTATCACGATCGGAGCGGCTCCAACATTCATCCGAGAAGGTTTGGACACTCTTAACACACCTCACACCAAGAGAAAATCGGACAGGATAATCTGTTGAACCATCAAGATAATCGGGACATAGCAAGGATTGTCGGAAGGGGGGAAATCTTTTGGTGTGTACCCAGCATAAGGGACACTCTCAATTTGTTTCAGAGAAAGAAAATAAAAAAGATGCAAGAATGGCTCAGACAATCACCTGACTTGAATCCCATTGAAAATCAATGGAAAGAACTAAAAATCAGAGTTCATAGAAGAGGCCCACAAAACCTTCAAGGTTTAAAGACTGCGTAGAAGAATCAAAATGTTGATTTTCAATACTTATTTTATCAACAACATCTAAACAGTTAGATCTATGGAATAAGCGGGGTGAGCGAAATAAAAGTTTGTGACCTACTTTATGTGAAAATGCAAAAGATTTCTCTTGGTAGTACTCTGTGTACAGCAGGGGTAGGGTTCTGGAGTGCCGATGTCCTGCAGATTTTAGCTTCAACCCTGATAAAACCTTGCCTACCTGTAGTTAGACCTTGATTGGCTTGTTCTGGTGTGCTTGATTAGAGCTGGAGCTAAACTCTGCAGGACATCGGCACTCCAGTACCGACGTTGCCTACCTCTGCTGTACAGTATGCGTCCTATATTGGGGGCATGATTTAGCGGGAATTTAACAAGCCGTGATCAGAGCAGGAACCTATTTAAAAGTTAAAAACGTATTAAAGGGGCGAGTACCAAAACGGACTTGTAGCCAACCATCAGCAGTAAGGGACGTATCTATTAACCGTCATTGTGCCTGGGTTGCATATGTGTGGGGCGGGTCTATCAAAAGAAGGTCCAGATTCTATTGGGGTAGGGGCGTGTTTGTTTAGGTGAATTCAAATGTCAACATTGGCTTTCAGAGATCATGCCTTTAATGCAAAACATTATGATTTTACTCACTCTGCAGACGCTCAAGAATACCTGGTTGGCACGCTATGCTAAAGACACTGCCAACCCAGGAATACTGGTGCTACTTGGCTGTGGAACCATTTCTAGCACATGTGGCCAGTTGGCCAGTTACCCCCTCGCCCTGATCCGCACACGCATGCAGGCCCAGGGTAAATACGGGCCACTCGGGCCAAAATATTATATAGCCTATCAATACTCTTGCTTTGCTTTTGTATGTCTTAAATGTTTAATGTTAACTGTGTTTGATATCCTCTTCTCAGCGTCTTTGGGATCAGAGCAGGTGTCCATGTCCAAGTTGGTGCAGACTATCCTTAAAAAGGAAGGATTTTTTGGACTGTACCGTGGGATTTTGCCTAACTTCATGAAGGTCATTCCTGCTGTGAGCATCAGCTATGTGGTGTATGAGTACATGAGGTCTGGATTAGGCATTTCTAAATGATGTATCTCTATGTATGTGAGAGAGGAGTGTGTGTCTGTGTGTGAAGTCTTGCATGTGTTTACACGCGCACCAAAAACCAAAGCATATCTGTCCAAAATATCTCCATAATGGTGTTTTACACTGAGATTGGTGCACCGAAAATAGTTCCTGTTTACATTTTATTCATTTTTTTTTTGTCACATTGTTTGTTGATGCTTTAGATATATATTAAAGCACCAGCTAAGACTTTTATGACCCTGTATGCTTATCAGGATTAGAATCACTCTTGAAATAATACATAAACCAAAGTATTATTGCATTCACACTTAAACAGGGACTATTGAAATAAATAAATAAATAAAATTAAATATCCCTGTTTTTTATAATTTACATTGTTAACTTCGTTTCCACTTAGTTATTTGTACAAACAAGGGCAACAGTCCAGATTGTGCTGTCTGTACTTTGGATGGGAGATGGGTGTGATATCAGTTAGTGGGTTCATAATTTTGTCATTTTATTACATGTCAGACAATGAATTGTTTTGCACACTACGAAACAAAGAGATGTGCCTTATAATTTGTTTTACATGCGGGTTCCCTTCGACACTGTACATTGGGTGTAACGTGTGGCCTTTTATCCTCAATGCTTTGCTGTTTAGAAACTCCTGTTTATATTAAAGGTTGTATTTTAATAGTTTGTTGTGATGTTTTTTTGCACATTTGCACAAATCACATTCTTATTGGCATAATACGAATGTTAAAGGAATAATTTACCTCAAAAGAAATAAAATAATCCATACTGTTATTGTAGTGGTTAGATTTTGATGGATTGGTGAGCTTTTGGAGCTTTAAAAAATGGGGCACTATCCAGTCCTATTATATAGCTAGAAAGAGTCAGACTTTTATTATTATTTATTCACAGTAACTCTTACTTTGTTTTGGCTGAAAGAAGAAAGTCATATACATCTTGGGTATCTTGAGGGTAGTAAAATATGGTTTAATTATCATTTTGGGGTGAACTATCCCTTTAAGTGTGTAAGGTCAAAATGAAAAACAAAACGTACATTTTCTAGGTTAATGTAAACTAATCGTTGGGTTTGTGGGTTGGAAAATACAGAAATTTTAAGGTTGTACTGTAACAAAGGATTACAAATTTTACAGTAGACATCTAAAAGCACTAGATTTCTCAATGTGTATGGATTTACTTCAGTGCAGTACAATACAAAGCATTGCCTTTTGATAAGAGCTTGACTGAGAATATTAAAGGATTAACTAACTAGTTACTCTACACAGTACAGTGTGTTTGTATGTAAATCATAAACAAAGGTCCGAGCTATGTTAATGTTTGAATGATAGCCAAGATTAGATAGTGTAACCATATCATCACAACTAATGTATGGGCAACGTGTTAAGCATATCATAAGACCTGATATGAAGTAAATATATACTGTGCCATCTGCTGTTCCAAATATGTAATATTAAAATGAATGAGTCAACTGTTCAAGTCACTTTGATGAGTGGCAAAAGTGCCCAAAGGGGTGGTTTCCCGGACAGGGTTAGATTAATCCAGGACTAGGCCTTATTTATATTAAGTCATTTAAGAAGTTTTTACCAACAAACCTTACAAAAAACACAGGTGTGCATCTTAAGACAAAACTATGTCACCGATATATGTTAAAATGAAACCGGACACAGTCTTTTAAAATAAAACACCTCAAACATGCATTTTATTCTGGGACAGGGATAAGCCCTGTCCGGGAATCCACCCCTTAAAGTCTGTGTAAAGTCCGATATTAAATGTGTTCTTAGTTAGTTTGACACCACAGAAAAATGTGATAAAAAACGGCAAATAAATAAGTTATCAAAATTTTAGAAAAACAGGCAGGATTGTCTGTTTCAAACGCCGGGCATGTCCGATGTGTAGGCGCTGAAACTACGCCCACTCGCGGGAGAGCTGCCTTATAGGTGCAGTGTGTACATTTTAGCAGTATCTAGCAGTGAGATTGTGAATTGCAACCAACGGCTCAGTCTACCGGTCACCAGAACGCATAGAGAAGCTACGGTAGCCGCCCAAGGAGAAACATGTTGTTGTCTGAGACAAAATAAAAATGTGCTCTGTAGAGCAATTTGTCCGTTTAGTGCTATAAACATGGCGGCACAAAATGGCGACTTCCATGTAAGGGGACCTAGGGTGTATGTAGATAAAAACGGCTCATTCTAAGGTAATAAACACATAACAGTTCATTATGTGCGGTCTTAATACACCACTGATAATATAGTTATAAATATATATATAATATAAATATAATATAAATTATATTGCATTTCTGTCAAGAGATCCTTCTAAAAGTTACACAATGCACCTTTAACTTTCAAATACAGCCGGATTCTCCCGATTATGTAATGGGCGGGGCAATGCGCGGTGGCTCCAGTGCATCTTCAAGCCACCGTTTTAGCCCTGCCCAAATAATCCTGGAGACAAATATGGAAAAACTGTTTAACGGCGTAACTCCACAACTCTGTCTTTGTAACGTATTTCAGCAATAAATTTCTTGTGTTTAGTTCTTTGAAATGACTTTATCCGAACTTTAAGAATATATTTTAAAAGGGAAAATGTTCTTATAATTAAGATGTTTTGTCAACGAAAATCTGAATAAAACTGATACATTACAAGTCAAGCAGTGCTTAAAACTTTAGATCCAGCAAAGTAAAAAAACACATTGACCATTATCTGTATAAGATTCCCTTTTTATTAAATATTCCCTTTTTAATGAGTTACCTCAACAAGCCTTTCACTCATATACACATGCATTAAGTATGAACAGAGGCTTTTTTTAACAAATCTCTCAATTTACATTGCTTTGCAAAGGGAAATGTAAAATCAAATTGTACAGTTACTGCATTTCCAAAAAAGATTACAAATATCTGAGTTTGATTGTCATAGAAACAGAGTTTGACCTCTCTCGGTGCATCAGAAGTAATATAACATTCATTTTGTTGTATGCCTGACCTTTGACAGTAAACACCGACTCGCTGAAATCCTATCCCGACTCACAAACAAACACATAATATACATAGCAAACAGCCGATGAGTTGACATACAGATGAAACCCCAATACATTGCACTGAAATACTGAATAATATGATGTAATACTGACATACTGCATATGAAAGCCTGTGTTTATGTGGTTCATGCAGAGGCAACAGGCATTTCACATTGCAATCTGTTCATTGCACAAAATGTTAAAACCGATAAGCTACATACATGAAAATACTATAACCAGTGTAGTGTATGACATCTAAAATTTGCAAAATCATCTGCAATGTCTAATAATTTGAAAATAACAGCTGTAGTGAGACATTGTTTGTTTTGAAAAATAAAAACAAAAGGAAACTAAACAAATTAAAAATAAAATGGTCCATCGGAAAGAGCTGATACAGCAAATAGAAATATAAAACAATGACCTTTTTTGGACCAAAACCGAAAGATAAAAAAAATATTAAATTCCAGTATTAGGAAATAAAAACAAAAAGACTGGGTTTAAATGGACAAAACATTGCAGAGGATTAATGCTTCAAAAGCAACACTGACCTTTTTTGGACCAAAAGATAAAAAATATTTCCTTTGATATATTTCAGTATTAGGAAATAAAAACAAAAAGACTAGGTTTAAATGGACAAAACATTGCAGAGGATTAATGCTTCAAAAGCAGTCTGGCTTAAACATAACATAAAACGAAGATTTTCTCATTGATTGTACATCCCATAAAAATATTATTGCACCATCGATCTTCAGCTCATCCCTGGGGTGACTTAAGGTTACAGTGTTGTACAGTCTTATCTGGCTGGTAACTCAGTAGTTGTTATAATTGCACATTATTAGTGTTGCAGGTTTAATAAAACCCCAAACACACAACATAAACCCATGAGAAGTTACTTTGGTTTAAAACTCGATTCCTAATCCAAATGTCTATAACACAAATCCATTTAAAACCATGCATACTCTGTATACATCACTAAACTTTTAGGGTGACTTAATTTGACACCTCATAAATAAACAGCAGCATCAAATCTTGGTTGTGCTCTATAGGACACCTCTAGGAGGCGCTGTTCATCACTCCCATAAGCATTCCATGGTCTGCCCGTCATGTTGTTCTGTTCCAGTGTGTGAGCGCTCATGATATCCCAACCAAAAGAGGCGGCGTGTTTGCCTGAGGCTCGTGCGATCTCATCTGAGTATGGGAGAATGGGAGAGATTATTTTAATGTTGCATAAATGATTAAGAGTTACACAAACTGAGGACAAAGATAGAGTGATATTCTTTATTTAAAGGTGCAGTGTGTAATTTTTTAGAAGGATCTTGTGACAGAAATGCCAAATTTTATACAAAACTATATTATCAGGGGTGTATAAAGACCTTTCATAATGAACCGTTATGTGTTTATTAAGTTAGAACGAGACCTTTTTATCTACATACACCCCTTTGGGTCCCCTTACATGGATGTCGCCATTTTGTGCCGCCATTTTTCCACAGAAGCCCTTAACGGACACATTTTTTACTAAGTTGTCTCCGACGATGACATGTTTGTACGGTGCTGGCTACCATAGCTTCCTTGTGTTTCAAAAGCGAGAGGTGAGCAGTGGACTTAGCCGTTGGTTGAAATTCGCAACCTCACCACTAGATGCCGCTAAAATTTACACACTGCACCTTTAATTTATGGTAAGTAAACAAAAACAAATAGTTATTTTCACTCAAAGCAAAGAAAGGACAGCATAATGTCATTGCAATTCCAATCTGCCTTCTGCTTTGTTTCTGCAAGTCATTGCTCTTAGCTTTTGAATGGATCTCTATTAAAAAGTAATGATAGAACTACAGTCCTTCAAAAAACGTGATTATGCGATCACACTATTTAACGCATAATCAGCCAAAGTCCGCATATTTATGCGAAGGCTGCATTTTTTCAAATACGCCGCACTTTTGCAGCACAAATTGCAGATTTCCATGCGCAAAATATGCAGGGCTTGCATGATTTCATATTGTATCAATAATCACATATCTTAGCAGAAAGTTAAAAAATGTTGCATTTACTTTACACAAGCGTAGCCATGTCCCCTGTTGCCATGGGAACGTTATAAAGTAATGTGAATATGTGATGTGAACATCATTGAAAAGCTGCAAACAGTTTTTCCCTCAATTTCATTGCATAAAATTGCATAAATATTCCGCATATTTCATCACATTTTTTAAGAAAACATGGCGCAAGATCAAGTATTTTTGCCCGCAACAATCACAAAAAAACACAGTTTTTCTGGAAGGACTGGAACTAAAACCTTTGCACTACCAGCTGAGCTACAGGAGCACAAGTCGTTGCACAAGTCAATACAAAATCTGGCATGCACAGATTACTGGACAAACACATCAATGAACTGTAAAACATGGGTTATATGCACACAGACAAAGCAGGGTACAGGCCGGTACCTCTAGAAGGTTTGGAGGAGAAGGAAAAGAAGGATGGAGGGAGAGAGGAGCAGCCTAGAGAGGAAATCTTGTGTTCATTCTTCTGGAGTAACTCAGAAGACAGAGACAGATGGACGAGAAGGAAATTATCGGATGAGAAAGCGAGAATCTTTAATATCTTTAAAGGTCTATTCCCCTAAAACCAACTACAAATATGCATTGGGCTACACCTATCCTACAATAAAATAACAAATGAGGCTGGAAAAAATAGGGTGAGTGACACCAGTGGGCGTGCATGATATGAATAAACTCACCTCTAGATTTGAGCGAGCTTGTTTTAACACATCTCGCGTTCTTGAGACTGAAAATAAACAAGAAAACTGTGAAGATTGGAACGATAACCGAAAATAGATGAGACGAGATCAGAAGAGGTCGCTCACGTTGATTGGCAATGAATTGCTCCATGCCGTCTTTAGTGCGAGTGGCGTTTCTTAGACTCTCCATCGTGTCCCTGAGTAGCAGCTCTTGCTCCGATAGCTTACGCTTCAGTTGAACAACCTCCTTTTTCAGAGACTGCTCCTGCACAAACACACACATAGTATTGGTAAGTGATGTCCCTTACTGCAAAGATACCGAAAGATAGACATGGGTGATGTCATAAGGTCCCTCTGACCTTTTTGAGGTGTTGGGCAGAAGTGTCAGTGGTGGGTAGGGCAGCCCTCCAGAACATTCTCAAGAGAGAGCTCGTCTCATCCAAAATCTGCTTTAGTGTCTTTGTGCTGGGGTACAAGGTTCTCATATAACCCTATACGGAGAAAAAAACAGAACGTGAAAAAAGACAGAATGCTAAATTTTACACTGGATAGTATCTTTCAATAGCAGGGGACTATTTTCAGGCACTGCGTAATATCATTGCACTTGCTTGCAGCAATGTTACGGCAGCAAAGTCCTTAATTATTACGCCAGAATGAGAATATAGTTTCTAGCCATATATGCCTAAAAAAATCTCAACTTTTTTTTCCGTCGTTCATCGTACACGATGTAACTACAGAAGAGTCAAGTTTTAAATAGGAAAAATATCAAAACTCTTTGGTTATTTTTTAGCCCGATGCTAATGGTCTAATCAGATTCAATGGGTTATGCTAAGTTATGCTAAAAGTGCTGCCGCCAGACCAGGAGATTGGCTGAATGGATTCCAAAACGGTAAAAATCTAATGTTTAACTCTAGGGGAGCTGGAAAATGAGAATATTTTCATAAAAGTGGAGAGTCACTTTAATTCAAAGCGACTTACAGTGCTTCACAAAGTAAACATGTTATGTGTGTTCTCTGGGTTTGAACCCAACAATGCTTTACCAATAAACTATATATATTTATTATGCGTCCCAACTTATACTGACCTCCGGCAGGGTCCGTTCTGTGTTGGACTGCAGCGCTGCCTCTATCTTGCGTATGATAACTTTTCCTTCCAATAGCTGCTGCTGAAGGGCACTGAAATCATCCACATGACCGATCACATGACGCCCGGTCCTGCAGGCGAAGGAGCCATCTGGGGCCTCACCTTCAAGACCTTCAGTGCCAGGCTTACATGAGTCTAACCAGAACATATACATGTTTACATGAGGGATAGATAGTTTAAAGGACACAAAATTAATCTGTGTACTGTGATAGTAGCGGTTAGCATTTGTTTTATATGACTTACCACTAGCAGTTGACTGTGGGTCATCAGGTTCAACCGCCGGTGAAGCAGGGCTGGAGAACCCTGTATCTCGAACAGGAGGAGATGGGGTTTGGTCTATAGCAGACGGGATTAACAAAATATAATAAAAATGGCGTCTGTTTAAGTCGTTTGAATTCATTGAACTAGTTATCCATGATACCCTAAACCTCATGAAATTATGATCATGATAAATTCATTGTCATACCATGGAAGAGCTGTTTCCTGGCTGAGAGGCGGGGCATACACTGATCCAGCTTCTCCCTCAACTGCTGCTCCAATAAATGCATGTTAGAGTCTCGCAGGTCAAAGGTTAAACTCAAACCTGAGCCATAGAGATGAAAAAGCAAGATAATCAATACAAAATGCCTTATGTATCCTAAATCGACATTTTTTTTACAGTTGTTTCTTACCCGTGCTGCTCTCGGTGGTACCACAGACTCTTTGGTACACCTGCAGCTCACATTGTAGTTTGTGCAGCAGACGCTGACTCTCACTCAACTGCTGCTGGAGAACATTCACTTCATGCTGTAGCCTGTTTACAGACCCATACATATGTACACACATTAAATTTCAACCAGATCTAATACACATTTAAGTGCATAGTGTAGGTTTAGCTGTACCTGGTGCTGTTGTCCAGTTGGTTCTGTTTGTCTCGTTTGAGCTGCTGTATCGCCTGAGTCTGCTCTCTAACTTGAGCCTGCAGTTGCCTGCATTGATCCGCCCACCGGTCCGCATCAAGCTCCGCCTGCTTTAACTGGCCACGCCCAGACAGAACCGTCTCTCTCAGCCGCTCCATCTCTTTACAGCCATCTGGAGGTGATAAATCATGGTGATATATATTGGCATACTATTTTGAAGATGACACACAGTACATAGCAAGACTGAGATCTTACCAGTCCTGGCTTGTTGGAGTTGTTTCTGCAAGGCATGATTTTCCTCTTTCAACATTCGAATCTCATTGGAGAGCTGGCTTACGGAGTCGAGACCCTGAATATAGATGTTAGTGGGTGCTGCTCCCCCTGCTGGAGAAAGGTAAACGTTAACAGAGATTGTGATGCAACATAATGGGTTATTTAATTGGTGTATGGAACAAAATAGCATCAGCAGGGTTTTAAATGTAAATGTAGGCTTTAATGCATTTACACTGCGGACCCACCGATGGGTCCAAAACTGCATCACCATATAATGATGTTATACCAAAAAAAGTTACACTGCAGAGCATAGGCTTTCTAACAGAAATATGAAATATTTTTATTATAAAAACTACTGCTGTCAAACGATTAATCGCAATTATTGAAAAAAACAAAATAAAGGTTTATGTTTGCATAATATATGTGTGTGTCCTATGTGTAATTATTATGTATAGAAAACCACACACATGCGTGTATAAATTTAAGAAAAAGGGTTTTTATATATAATATTATATATATTATTTTATATATATATACATTTTTCTTTAATAAAAACATGATTGTGTATTTGTATATACATATTAATAACACACAGGACACACACATATTTTATGCAAACATAAACTTTTATTTTGTATGTCATTAATTACGATTAATCATTTGACAGCCCTAATAAAAACATGAATGGGTGATTCTCGTGAAATTAGACTTATGAGGTGTCATGAAACATTTTGATAATAAAAGTAAATGCTATCAAAATTAGAAGCATACAGTTAAAAACATCTCTTCATGTACTATTTTGCACATGATTTCAAATGACATACAAACCAATTTTGTTGTTTTTTCCACATTTAAGGGGAAAATTTTCATTACCGCAACGTGTCCATGACTGGATTTGGGTTCTTTGACATGGAAATATTTATAATTAAAAACTCTAAAAAATAAAAAGCTTCAGTGCATGTTATATTATAAACATTTACCGTAAAGAAACATGTGGTATTTGGTGATAATTGGTAAATGTAGAGACAATAATAAGGAATATAAATGTGTCCAAGAAAAATTTTCTCAAATTTTCAATCATTGTTTAAGCCCTCAAGAAACATTTTCAAAAAAAAAAAAATTTGTTGGAAGGGACATAATTGACTGTGACACTCAAGATGGCTACCAGGTAAGCAGTTCTTATTTTTTCTCTCCAGATAAAAGTTGAAATTTTCTTTGTCATAGTACCTAGACAACTTTTTAGTTCTCATTACCGAAACATGAGTTTTTAAATGAATATATTTTAATGTAATATCATGTTGCGGTAATGATAATTTTGGATAATGATTTAAAATATTGATTAATTTAAATAATTCTATAGGAAATATTTTTAAAATCCTCTAAAAGTAATGGTTATAATAAGTTCAGACCTTAATCTTGTATGTAAAAAATTGGCTTTAAGTGCTTTTAAAAATTCTGATGCTGGACACCTTCTAAATCTGGTTGTCGTGAGATTCACCCGTATGTGTTTGCTGGTATGAATGACAAGTTAAGATATTACAGCCTATAGCAAAAACACACTGTTGAGTGTCTAACCTGTGTTTCGTGCGGAAGAAGCCAGTCGTTCCTCTAGTTGTTGTCTCAGACGGTCATTGGTCTGGATAGAGTCTTCTAGACGCTGTCGCAATGTGCGAATCTCTCGGAGGTGCTCCTCCATCAGGTCTGCGCCTATAGCGAATTGGGAAACTTCATTCAAAACATAATTTACATAAAGCATGACACAGCAACTTTGGCTCTTTAACATCAATATAATAACAACAGCTTGAGTACCTGTATGTCCTGACAGATATCCTGAAGAACCAGAGGACACATCTCCATACACTCCTGGTCTTAACTGTCTCGGGTCGTGCATCATATCCCACATCGCACTGCTCTCCAGAAGGCTTGCCCCAGGTTTTAAAGCAGGACTTGCGTGCAGACTGCTGAGAGGAGACTGTTGAAAGCCATGATGTGACAGCAGGTGTAAGCTGCCATGGTCAGGCTGCCTATGAGAGCCCAGTGGAAACCCAGGCAGAGGTTTGACCTGAGGACTGTGGTAGCCTAATAAGGGATAAAAAAGCAAATATTAATAGACAAAAATGAGAAGTATGTGTGAGCAAAGGTCAGACAACCAGGTGTTTTTTAAGACTTTTAATTTTACACGCCACAAAGTCAAGCAGAGTGTTGTGAATGATCAGATAACCTCCGTGAAACCTCAAAATCATGCACACAAATGTGTTAAACGGCACAATCCATTCCTCTGTGAATCTCATCTACTGTACAGTGGAATTATTTAGTTGGTGTTAGTCATTATCAGCTACACTCGAATGCACGCTCACTATTTGCAAGTTGTCTCTGGAGAGTTTGAAGCTCTTGATGAACCTCTGCCAATGAGAACCCTCCACCGTAATGGTGACGGGTCCTTAAGGGATGAGTTTGAGGGTCAAACACAGGTGGACAGGACATTTGAGATGAGGGGTTGAGGACACAGTGAGAGGAATAGGAGGAAGAATGGGAGGTGGACAGAGGTCCAGTTGAAAAGCCTGATGGAAAAAGACAGAAGATAGGAGATCTAAAAAAGATTTTTGATTGACTGAGAAGCAGACTAAAGAAAAAAAAAGAAAAACTTTTTCAATCACTACTTTATAAATAATAATTGAATAGGTAAATCCATATTTTTGTTGTTATTGGTGATGCTAATAAGGATACCTGTATAAACCTGTATGTGAGTAATCAATAATCTGTGATTTCATACCATTCTGCTCTTTTCCTACAGTACCTGTTTGTGCTTGGGTTTCCATTGGCCTGTGTGTTGTGCAGTGCATGCTGGGGCATGTGTTGGAGGACTGGCGGCTGTGAGAGGATGTAATGGATGGTGCACGGGATGGATGTAATGAAGCTGTGCCTCTATGACTATGTGAGTCTGAAAAAAAAACAGATGGAGGATGAAAAGATGAATGTTGGATGTGAAAATGTAAAAACCGTAAACATACAATCAAACATAAGCATACAAATATATTTTTCAAAACCTGTGGCACTCCTTGTTGCCCCCTCTTGGCCATATTCGCTGGCAGCATCCAGTTCAGAGCACAACTCTAGATCCTCATTGGTTGAGCCGTGGTCATCTGACACAAAAGAAGTCCTGTCTGATTGATCTGTTGGCTCGGATAGGGCGTTGCTGCTTGCCGGTGTATCCGATCGCGGCTGTTGCTGGTCGAGTTTAGAGCGCAACGACTCAATGAGTTTGTCTTTCTGTTGTAGCTCTTTACTCAACCTGAGAGCAGAAACACAGACTATTATAATATGCATTATAATGAAGCTGTATCTGTCATTAGACAGATCAAAAAACATATATATATATATATATATATATATATATGTTTATATATATATATATATATATATATATAATATTTAGTGAACTAGACATAATAGTTCATAATATAAATAATTTATTCACATTGTGTTTCTAAATCTGAATATCTTCATATTTAGCCACCAAACATAAGCTCAGTATCTTAAAACAGAACTTAAATATCTAACAATTTAATATCAAGTGCTGTACGAGTAAGTAATGTATTCACTCAACTTTCAAAGCAAACAAAACACACAAAAGAAGTTTTTCATTATTGCTTAACAAAAATAAGTGATATCAAACAAAATGATAATTGAATTTATGTCATTGTCAAATATAATTGAATCATCTAGCTCATCTAAGCCCATGCACCTGGACCCAACTTGGGTTGTACATGTAAATCTGCAGCTTAGTCTGTGCGTTTGGCACATGTTCACAGTGCATCCAGTATGCGGTGCATTAGGCTAATTTTGTACCCACATTTTGTAAGCTAGATTAATTAGGGCCTGTTTGTGTTTAGTCTGAGCTGAAGCCAGATCACACACAGATAAGGAAACACCACACCAGCGTCTATCATCTGTCTCACATGTGCTTTCTCTGTCGTTTTCACAGTTCACATGCTCAAGAGTAACAGTAATAACATCAGCAAATGTGAGACATTATGTTGAAAATCCAAGATCAAGATTTCTTTCATTTAAACCTTTAGGATTTTAAAAAAGCATGATGTAAAATTTATAAATAATTTATATTATGCACTCTGATGTCTAGTTCACTAAATACATGAAGAATTAATATATTTGTCTTGTTTTCCAATACAGATTATCTAAAATCATCTTAAATTCAGATAAATTTACTTGAGAAGGAAAATGACATAAAATATTACATCCTAAGAAATAAATATATAAAAAATAATTAATCCCGTTCTTTCTGTGTTTTTGAAGCTTTGTTTGTGTTTACAGTGCGCAATATAACATGTGTTCATGTTTCACGTGTAAAAAAAACGTGGTATTTTTCCACACAATTTACTTAGCTGTATAGCACTGTTTTCACTGTCCTCAAAAAATGTCTTCCTTGTTCTATGAAGTCTCTCCTTCAGAAATATGTATCGAGTTTTGATTGTGTAGCTTGTTTAGTGTGTTGTGTGATTCGATAGCAGCTTAGCTTGCCGTTAGCTTAGCTGGCGACTGACGTATTCCTGTGGGCGGAGTTTAGTAAAAAAAACTGTTCTACTGACATCATTAAAGCAGGAAGTAGAGAGCTGTAGGCTTTGAAAGGCGAATTCTGTTAAAAATATATATTGCCTGGCAGTAAACTTTGCGCTTTATCATTTTACAGGTATTATTTATGCAATTATAGATGAACGGAGGTCTTACAAGATTGGAATGACATGAGGGTGGGTCATTAATGACATTATTTTCATTTTTGGGTGAACTATCCCTTTAAAAACTAAATGAAAAAAGATGTATGTTGCGTGCATTTCCCTAAAGCCTAAATTAAATATTTGGGAATATATATTTTTATATTTAATTGGGTACTTTGATAGGGTTAAAATACGTAGGCCTTGATGTACCCAAACCTTTGGCCGTACGTCACAAAAGCGTCAGCTCGCCCTGCCAGCCACGACAACAAAACAAACGGAGAAGTGAAGATGAAAGACGAGGTGCAGGAGAAATTAAGGTCGGGAATTTGTGAATAGATAATACAAACGCTTATGTATAAAGATTAAAATGCAATAATATATTCGTTTACATTACAAATGCCTAGTATGTCTATTTTAATGTTCGCTGGTAAGGGGTGGAGCGAGTTGTAAAAATAGATACAATGGTGTGGGGAGTGACAAGTATTTCATAAAAGCGGGACCCGCAGGTTGGAAAATACCCGACCCGCGCATAACTAACACCAAAGGTGCTCTTTGGAACATAAAAATGTATTTGTCTCAGCACTGAAATGCACAAATTTTTGTTTTCCAAAAAAAAACATAGTCAGCATTTGTACTTGCACATCTAGACCTCAGAAACCCCCACAGTATATAATAATTTATATCCAACAAAAATAAAAAATAAAATCCACAGGAGCTACCAGACAAAGTGACGAACAAATAAACCGCTCAACTTTGCTCTATTCCATACCCAACAACTAAAGCAACTATCCCCAAAAGTTTTTTCTCATATATAGGCCTACTGGAAAATTCTATCTACAAAAGTAAACCTTTAAAACCCTACTGACAATTAAAACTCTTACTTCTCCATCTGTCTGTGCAGTTGTTTCTTTAAAACTGACAATTCCCTCTTCTGCACCTGCCATTCCCACAGTGAAAAGGAAAAGAGCGATTCACGGTATATGGGGCTGTTTTTGGACAACATGGACCTCCACAGTGGGGCCATGGTCTCACGTCCAACCTGACCACCTGCGCTCCCCTGGGACCCGGTTATAGTCACTTCATCTCCACCTCCAGTATTCAATGCCGACTGAGGAACGCAGAGCAGCAGATCGGGGGCCACCGATCTGGCCGCCGGCGTAGCGTCCGTCAGCTGGATCTCCGTTGTAACTGAACCGTGATCATTCACGTAATAAGATCTGGGGGGTTGCCCGGATAGCGTGGATTAGTGGGGGAGGAGTTGGGAATCTCCAACAGGCAGACAGCAAAGCAAATCCCTAGATTACACAAAGTGCCGATTTCCAGAAAGTACTCCGTTTGTCCAATCCCCAACGGAGAGTTTTACTAGATACACATCCACAAAAATGCAGAAACAGTGATGTCCAGCATAGTACGTCTCCTATTTAGGTCCTTCTTTTAAGAACAATCCAAAGCCTTGAAAAATTAACCTTCACAAAGCTTGCTGAAATTCCTAACGTCTTGATTAAAAAAAAAATTGAATGTTCAGAGTGTACTTCTCTTTAGAAACCAGTCCCTTTGGAGTCCTCTATTTATTCCCAAAAGAGGAAAAGGCTAATCAAGAGTGTCTTCCTGAAACGTGACGTCCTTCCCCATGAGCTCCCAAACACAACAAACACAAAGTGTGTGTCTGGATCCTTGCCATCGGGCTGATGTGTTCCTCTACGCATAAATGGGTACTACAGTCAAAAGAGAAACATCCGTTCTGCAGTGATCAAACATAAAGCATGTTCAACCTTTTACGTAATTTTGAAATCAGTCAACCTTAAAAAAAAGAAAGATTTTTTGGAAAAAAAACAGAAAGGCAAAGTATAACGTCTGTACTGATTTTGTAAGTAATATTTCACGTTCATAACATCCTTACTGATAAAACCTGATCCAGCACCGTATCCAATAAATGTCCAAATGACAAAAAAAGAAAACACAGGGGAATCCTTTTCCACGTGTAAGTTAATACTGATGTTTCCCTCCTCTTTTGCCGTTCAGTCACATGGTCTTTCATGCTGTCTTCTGTATCTTTTCGTTGCACTCTCTCTTTCTTCCTCTCTCTCTTTCTCTTCAACTGCCTCTGACCTATTTCACTCCTGAGGTTTTAATAACTTAACCTGATTAGTGCACTCAACACCCAATCCAAAGCCTGGTGCTCACAGCACGACAACCAACCACACGACGGCTCCGTCCCATGGCAAACGTTTATGGGAGATCACATTAAACCAATGCAAATCTCTCTCAATTACAAGCTCCAACTAAATGAGCAGATGGGCGACAAAATACAGTTAAGTCCAGCCATGCATCTGGTTGACAATCTGTGCACTCTCTCTCTTTGCAATCTCACAAAAAACAGATACATTTCCACACAGAGAATTTACAAGCTAGAAATCAATGCTGTCTGTGTGCTTCCCTTATCATGGCTATGTATGATGAAATGTGACCCTGGACCACAAAACCAGTCGTAGGGGTCAATTTTTGAAATTGATATTTATCCTGGAAAACAAGACAAAATACTAGTTAAGACATTTTAGTATGATTCTCATAATTCTTCTTCGTGTACGTCTTCATCTTTTGCTACGGACTCAAGTGAAGCCACATGATGGTAAAACAAAAATAGATATAGCAGTGAATGGGTTCTTATTTGCTTTATTTGGTATTACAAAAAAATATTCTCTCTCTCCACATCTCTGTTTAATACACAAACACATGACCCTGTTCATAGGCAGACTGCGCAAATCTTTCCAGCTCATGCGTGCCTAACCGGTGACTGCCTCCCAATACAATGCACGGTTGACTGGAAAAATTAGGGTCATATCCTATCCTCTGAGGCTGCTGGGGGGATGGAGTGCTGGAATGGGGTCATAAATGTCCCATGCGTTCTGAACGCTCAAGAGACTACAGCCCTAGAACCAGCGGTGACATTATTGTAGCCAACTCCTGACAGTTTACATTGGCATAAGCTTCCAGCATTACTGATCTGGGCCCGCAGGCCAAAGTCAAATATGTGCACTTCATGAAAGTAATGAAATAATGAAAGAAAGCTTTCTTCTTTATGGCATTAGAAAATAAAAAACTAAGTGAATTCTGCAAACAAATTACGATAAACAAAAATTTGCTTATACTCTCAAGGTTGTTTTTAGTTTATGAAGTCAAACCCCCTCAACCTCACACGTGTCAACAAAATGTTTAAAGAATGTTTGTAAAGGTCACTGACGTGAGCATGTCTCATTACTAAAATGATCACATTGATCAGAGATTTACAACACAGACCAAATGTTTCCATGATGCTGACTGGGTGAGAAACTCATCACAGCTGATGTCTGTATCAATACAAAGGCACAAGGCTCTGCGGTCATTCAATTTAACCAGACCAGCATAAAACATGCTACTAATGTAACTGAACACCATGAGACTGAATTGAGAATTTAGACAAATGCTGAGTTAAGACACTGCTCAAATTACATAGGAAATGATTGTATCACTACAGTAGGGCAATAAAAAGCGAAGATCAATCAACGTGACGGCATATGCTGTGGTCATCATACGTTCTGGCTGACAACAATCAATATTATCTTAAGGCTGATTGAAAAGAATATGAGAGGAGTGTGTGTGTGTATGTGTGTGTGTGCGTGCGTGCGTGCGTGCAAGTCTGTCGGTCTGTCTGTGTTCAGTTGACTCACCGTATTGCAAGCAGTTCATGGCCCGACTTATCATCTGGAAGTTCAGAGTGATCACCTGTAGCAATAAAACATTTTAATGCAATATTATTCTTTAAGAAAGGTGCATCGGTGAATGTATCGGTGCACGTGTCTGAGCATGTATATCGGTGCATGTGTCAGTGCATGTGCATGTATCGGTTGCGTTCCTCTGTTTATCAGTGCATGTGTCTGTGCATGTATTAATACATGTATCAGTGCATGTCTCTGTGCATGTATCGGATGTGTTCTTCTGTGTAATGGTGCATGTGTCTGTGCATATATCGGTTGCGTTCTTCTGTGTATCAGTGCATGTGTCTGTGCATCTATTAGTGCATGTTTCGGTACATGTATCAGTGCATGTATATGTGCATGTATCGGTACACGTATCAGTGCATGTATCGGTGCATGTATCAGTGCATGTGTCTGTGCATGTTTCTGTGCATGTGTTTGTGCATGTATCGGTACATGTATCATGTGTCTGTGCATGTATTGTATACGTTCTTCTGTACAATGGTGCATATATTGGTTGCATTCTTCTGTGTATCAGTGCATGTGTCTGTGCATATATCAGTGCATGTGTCTGTGCATGTATCGGTACATGTTTCAGTGCATGTATTAGTGCATGTTTCAGTGCATGTATCTGTGCATTTGTCTGTGCATGTATTGGTGCATGTATCAATACATTTATCAGAGCATTTGTCTGTGCATGTATTGGTACATGTATCAGTGCATGTGTCTGTGCATGTACCGCTACATGTATCGGTACATGTATCAGTGCATGTGTCTGTGCATGTATTGTATGCGTACTTCTGTACAATGGTGCATATATTGGTTGCGTTCTTCTGTGTATCAGTGCATATGTCTGTGCATATATCAGTGCATGTGTCTGTGCATGTATCGGTACATGTTTCAGTGCATGTATGGGTGCATGTATCAGTGCATGTTTCAGTGCATGTATCTGTGCATGTTTCAGTGCATGTGTCTGTGCATGTGTCTGTGCATGTTTCAGTGCATGTTTCAGTGCATGTATCGGTACATGTATCAGTGTATGTATCGGTACATGTATCAGTGCATGAATCGGTGCCTGTTTCAGTGCATGTGTCTGTGCATGTATTGTATGCGTTCTTCTGTGTATCAGTGCATGCATCTGTGCATGTATCGGATGTGCTTTTCTGTGCAATGGTGCCTATATCGTTTGCTTTCTTCTGTGTATCAGTGCATGTGTCTGTGCATATATCAGTGCACGTGTCTGTGCATGTATCGGTACATGTATAAGTGCATGTATTGGTACATGTATCAGTGCATGTGTCTGTGCATATATCGGTACATGTTTCAGTGCATGCATCGGTGCATGTATTGGTGAATGTGTCCGTGCATGTATCAGTGCATCTATCTGTGCATGTATAGGATGTGTTCTTCTGTGTATCTGTGCATATATCAGTGTACTTACGGCCGCTGATCTTGGTGTTGACTCTCTGGGCAAGCGAGATGCTCTGAGACAGCTGGTCTCTGAAGCTCTGGCCCATGTAGTAATCAATATCATTGGAGCGCAGCAACTCTTCAAAGACCTTAGTGGTGTCTCCCAGGTGCTGAGTCAGAATGTGGCAGATGCCACGGCCCTCCCTCATCTTCTGACGCAGGTGAGACAGCTCACGGGCCTGCGCTTGGATCAGCGTGTCAAACTTACTGCATGAGGGCCAGAAAAAGTAACATTTACATATCCATCTCGCTTAATGAAAATAAAAATTCTGTCTTAAAAACAAAAAGTAATTGTTTATTCATCTTCATGTTCTTCAAGTGTTTTCATTTCTACATTTTCTTTAAGACCCCTCTGTCTTAACCACTTCTCAAAACTTAAACATGTTTCTGTATCCTTTAATTGTGCAAGAAAAAAGCAAGATAAACATTCATACAGGTTCGGAACAATATTTGGTTGAGTAAATGATGATTGTACCGTTTTAGTTAACTCTTCAATTTGCACAGACTATCACTTACCCTGTTTGCCAGTTTCCAGATTTGCCATCTTCTGCATGACCTTTACTCTTCCTGAGCTGTTCTTCCAGTGACGTCACACGAGAGACCAGCTCCTGCAGCCCTCTGTCCTGCTTGGGCTGGCGGGGAAGAGACCCAAATCCGTCTGACGACTGCCAGCCCTCGTCCTCCTCAGCTGTGCTCTGTGCCTCAAAGTTCTCCAAGCCCCAGTTGACCTTACGGGGAGTACTGCCCGCGGTGTGATCACGAGTTTGGGCCTGCAAGTTACGAATCAGAGCCTGAGATCGAGACAGCTGACTTCGCAGGTCCTCGACTAACTGCTGCAGATGGGTCACGTCCTGGTCCTTCTTCCCAGAGTGCAGAGGGGCAGAAGCTCCCCACCATTGAGATGCTCCATCACGATAGGACAGAGATGTGCACAGCTCCAGGTCATCAAACTCTGCAGTGGAGAAAAACACTTATAAATGATTAGCATATAACTGATGAAATTCACTGTATTCAAACAAACAGCGTTAGAAATAGATCCAATTCATTCTTAGTGAATTTCCCCTTTTGATTTTAACATGTTAACGCCCCCTGGTGGTCACAAAAGTAAGTCACCTGGGCTACTGGCGTCTTCTCTCTCCACCTCGTTCTCACTGCGACCACAGGTCTCGTAGCCCATATCCTGAAGGTCCACCTGGATCTGCTTATTGTGCTGCTGTACTGATGTTTCCGCTAAACAAAACAGGACGGAGAGGAACGTCAGGAACCGAGCCAGTCCAGGTGAGGCTTTGCTTTTAAATCGTATGATACTCACTGAGCATCTCTCTATAGTCTTTGATTTGCTCGGCTTGGGCTTGAACTGTTGCTTCTGATACCATGAGTCTCTCCTGAAGCTCTTTGGTCTCCTGCTGCACCTGCTCAAGGTCAGACTTCAGACGTACTGTCTGGTCCTTTAATGGATTCCGTCCAGATTTAGACTCATTACACTGAAACACACACACACACAGTGGGGTCCACAAGACTGAAACCACTAAAAAAGAAGCTACTGTTAAAATATATATAGTACCGGTCAAAACCTTTGTAAACAAAAATACAGTTTTTCTTTCTTTCATTAGAAAACTAAAATTTTTGTTAAAACATCCATCTCAAGGTGAGACCTCCAGAAGCTTCTTTACATTTTGATACACAATAAAAACATTATTTATAACATGATACAAATGACCAAATTTGTCTTATCTTTATAAGGCCAACTTACCCCCATACCAGCTGCATGCTCGAAATGTACATCAGACCCATCTGGTATGATCTTCTGATCGCTCTCAGATCTTCCTCTGATCATCGTACTCCTGAGCTCCTCGTTCTCCGAGCGCAAAGTAAACAATGCCTTCCTATTTCAGGAAATATACAAATATTAAGCACTTTGATTGACTTTCATGTTTTAAGTACGCGTTTGGTGTCTGAATAACTGTACCTCATCTGAGAGAGAGATGAAAAACCACTCTTCTCCAGCTGGGATTTGAGCTCCATCAGTTCTCTTTCTACCACGCCCTTCTGCTCCACCAGCAGCTTGACCTCGGCCAGCCCCTGACCCTCGACTACAGCATCCTGACAACCTTGAAGTCCTCTGTGCTGATCACAGCTCTGTAAAAAGAAGAAGACTGCGATTAGGCAATGTACTGTATTGTATAGCATAGTACAGTGCATAACTATATACTGTAATAACAGCAGATTAGGGTATTAGTATATAGAATAGGGTTGTCAAATGATTCATCCTGATTAATCGCATACAAAATAAAAGTTTGTATTTGCATACTATGTATGTGTGTGTACTGTGTGTATATACACATTTATGTATGAATTTAAGAAACATTCACATGTGTATATACAGTAGGCTACTGTGCAAAAGTATTAGGTCACTACCACCAGACTTGTTGTTTTAGAAGTTTTATGTCCATCCATATTTATTTTTCAATCTATTTTATTAAGATACAAACAGAAAATACAGGAAATATGTACAAAAAAATTATTTTCAGGACTAATGTCTTCTTTAGGCATCGTCTGTGTTTAGTGTGACCTCTCTTGGCACTAAACACATCTTGAGCGTTTTTGAGCAGAATGAAGTAAAATACTAATTTCTTTAAAATTAGAAATTAGGATTTTATTTTATTTAGGTTTAAGAGATCCTGCAGTTTCCTTCTATTGCTCAAGTGAAAGGGGAGTTTACTCTTAAAACTTGACACATCAGTTTACACTTTTATACAGTTTTTAATACTATATACACATTTCCTGTATTTTCTGGAAGTTTTCTATTAAAGAGACTGAGAAACAATTATATATGATCACTATTACATTGCAAAAACAACTAATCTAATTCTAAGACTTTTGCACAGTACTGTATATATATTTATTTATATTTTAAATTATATATAAATAAAAAAAATGCAAACACTTACTTTTATTTTGTATGCAATTTATCAAGGTTACTTGTTTGACAGCACTAATGTACAAGATCATGTACTATGGCGCTGTATAGTATAAGGTTGTTTGAATGCTGCAGTAAAATGATGATCTGGTATAGTATAGTATAGTATACAGCAGTTCGCCCTACCTGCATGCAGAGCAAAGACTGAGCAGTCAGTTTAGAGATTTCCTCATCTTCAGCACTGTCTGCAAACTCACTGTTGCATTCTTCATCCTCCTCCTCCTCTTCTTCATCATCATCTAAGATGAAACCTGGAGAAAATATGTGGCACTGTCAGTACAGAAACACACCTAACCGCATTTACACACAGACATTGTGCTCTGACTGTTGCATGTATCTCTATGGAGACTAGTGAACATAAAACTCAAATGAGGCTCGTCTTACTAACAGCAGGCTCTTTTATATGAGTAGGTTGATTTTTTAAACTATTTCAGGATAATTTTGACTCTCAGTAGCAAAAAGCAAGTGTGCAAAAAAAGGCAGAAGTAATTTTCTAGATAATTTTCTGGCAGCATGGTTACGTTATTGCACAAGTTAATGTTGTGTAGGTTAAATTTTGTGGTACATTAAACTTTTTTCCTGCTTATATGACAATAACAAGGCTTAGAAAATAAGAATGCACTTATATTTATTCTAAATAAATTCAGTTATCATTAACATCCCAGTTGTATGTATAAGTATGTTGACAAATCAATGCTTTCATATTAATGGCAAATTGCATTTATTTAAGAATGATGAGCAGAGAAATGCAAGGGTCATTTAGTGTTTTCTGAAAAGCTTTAAGAATTTTAAGTGTGGGTCAAGAGCATTTAAAAAGCTTTCTTCTTGGCATTATTTTGGGATAATCTCTATTGTGTATGGGCATGTTAAGGATTTTGTCATTTTTGAGCACCCTTGCAGGCTCTCCTGATTTTGCCATGTGGTTGATGTCCTCAGGGCAACATTATGTTGACCCTGGACAACATCTCAATTAACCAATCAGATTTCAGAAGTTTTGTTTGTTTAAAGTTTAAGATTACAACCAGGATCAGCTGCTTCTACACTGAAAAATAATAACGGCTGCATTTACTTAAAAATATAATGCATAATTTTTGCATCCATTTTTTTATTACATGGAGTAAAACTTCAAGTAAAAGTGGATGCAAAAATGATGCACTATATTTTTAAGTAAATTCAGCGTATATTTTTTTTTACAGACCATTGTTTTTCACTTATCATTTCCCTTTGATTTTATGGTTCAGTTATGGTTAGTGGCACTTGCATGTGGGGGTAAATTGTGCTTGTGACTTTAAAAAGATGCCGAAGAAGAGAAAGAGGGTAACTTATTTTTCACCTCAAGTATTTTTCAATAAATAATTTACTGAGAGTCAAAATAATCCGGGTAAAGACATACAAAAAGTATTCATTTTATATAAGAAAGCAGACTAAACAATCATTTCTCTGACTTGCAAATGTTCATAAATGCATCTGTTAGGCAGCAACACAATGTATGCAACTCACTTGGTATAAGTGCATTACAAACCTCACGTCCTGTTACTTTGCATGCCGATGAACAATGCTGTTATTATACATTAGGCTAAAGGCTATATAATGGCTTCTATTAAATAACAATTATAAATAAAGCCCTGGCAATGAAACAGTCCTGTTTAAGTAATACAGTCATGCACACATGCTATCTAAATATATTGAATAGATAAATGTTGTCTACAGTCTAAAGTGAACACAGTGACTAAAATATAATAGAATTTTTGGTACAGAATGAATATATTAATGTTGTTTTGCTTTTATAAATTGCAGTTAATTAGATGACAACAATGGCATATATTAGTAAAAATTAGACAAAAACTTAATTACAAAAAATTTTCTAGGTTAAAAACAAAGTATCACATACTGTAAAAACCTCATGCGCACAGGTAAGTGAAAGCACAAACTAGTTAAACATAACATTATTAGAATCCTACAATCATTTCAAACACCCTAGTGAAATAATTCATAAGCACTCAAATATTATTATTACTTATTTGTGACTGTGAAACACAAGCTAAAGTGTCATAACCTATTATAAGATTGCAATCTTTGACATGATCAATATTAAAGATATCAAGGTTATATTTTCACAGAATGTTCTTTGCATTACATAAGATGATTTTTTTGTGAAAAACAGTAAATCACGAAATATGACTTTGCTCGGTTTTCACAGCCTGGGTCACAGTTAAGCTTTTCTTCATATCCGAACATGCTCGTCTAGCTAGCAAAATATTAATTCAATGCAATGATCAAAGCATCAGTGTTCCTCTGCAGCCTGGGAGGACACATTACAGACCAAACTTCAGCCCAGCCCACCTCCAAATTCAGCAAGAGGTTTGGCTGCATGTCCCGTATCCATGGACACCGATGGATCCAACACAGCCTGCTTAAAAAACAAGCAAACAGTACATATACGAAAATTGGAAACGGTGCAGACATATCATTTATTTATTAATTTGCCAAATTCATTGCAAATTTGTATGGGAGTCCTTTTTATAGATGCCTTGACTTACCTTGTGATTAATGCAGTTGGGCTCCTGTTGTCCAACTCTCTCTTTTAGCTCCTGTAGTTCTTGGCTCAAGCGCTCGACCAATGGCAAATCCGAAGGTTCCACGAATTGCATTTGTAAGTCCTAAAAAATGAACTTTACTAAATATATTGTCTATCGCCTCTAAAATGTAATGTATAATCATATGTGACCCTGAACCACAAAACCAGTCAGAAGTTGCATGGGTATATTGGTAGCAATAGCCAACAATACATTGTATGGGTCAAAATTATAGATTTTTTATGCTAAAAATCATTAGGATTTTAAAGGAAAACACCACCGTTTTTCAATATTTTACTATTTTCTTACCTCAACTTAGATTAATTAATGCATACCTATCTTTTTTCAATGCGTACATTTAATCTTGGTACAGTGCATTGTGAATGTGTTAGCATTTAGCCTAGCCCCATTTATTCCTTAGGATCCAAACAGGGATGAATTTTGAAGCCACCAAACACTTCCCTGTTTTCCCTATTTAAAGACTGTTACATAAGTAGTTACACAAGTAAGTATGGTGGCACAAAATAAAACGTGCCGATTTTTTAAGCTGATAAAAAATGAGAACTATATTGTATGGCAGAAGAGCACTATGCAGCACTTCAACCTTGGGCGCCATAATATTGACGGAAGCTTGAGCGTGAGTGATGATGTTACTGCACGTAAAAGTCGAAGATTTTCAAATAGTTGTATCTCAGCCAAATATTGTCCTATCCTAACAAACCATACATCAATAGAAAGTTTATTCAGCTTTAATTAAGACCCTTAAGACTGGTTTTGTGGTCAATGTTCACATATACCCAAGACCAGCTCACAAACCTTTATGATTTCCTCCTTAACGTTGACGGTCCTAGCCAAGGCCTCTAGATCTGAAGCCTGGGCCTGAAGTTGATCTTGGTTGGATATCAAGGTACAGCGCAGGGTGGTCAGCTGATCCTGGGCCTCTCTTTCTCTGCGCAGAGCCAGCTGGAGCTCATCGCGGAGCGTCTGTGTGTCATCGAGGATCGACCGAGGGCTCGTTGACCCAAGCTGTTTGCGTAGCTCCTGCAAGCGAGAGGTCTGCTCGACCATCACCTGATCCACACGCTCAGCAGAATCCTAGGAGATACGGTGTTATAGATGAACACATATATTATCACATATTATTATAGCATCTCTTATAATAATACTGATAGTACTGCAGTTTGGAGATAAGTGACGGGATGTTACCTTGATGTACTGCTCTCTGGCATTGAGGGCGTTTAGCAGATCCTGGACCTGTTGGTGGTGCTCTTGAGTCTGCCTGTTGCAGTCCGACAACAGCTCTTGAAACAAACGCTCCTTCAGCTGCAGACGAGACTTGAGCTCTTCGGACACCTCGCCGGACGGGACCGACACCTTACTAAGCAGAACCGCAGTCATCCCCTGCAGGAAAACAGTTGTATTGATATTTGATCTGAAGGTATTTATTAATTTGTGTTTTACAATATAAAAAAATAATGTGTTTACCTCCACCTCTTTGGTACGTGTGTGCAAGGACGTCTGCAGCTGGCCGATGAGATTGTCTCTCTCTCTTAGACTGCACATGTATGACTCCTCTCTTTCTCGCTGACTAAACTGAGCGCTACGCCAGGCCTCAGAAACCTGCTCGAGCTCCAAACCTTTACCACGTAGCAACATCTCCAGACTCTGTAAAAACACGTCATACTTGAATTCATGTCAAAATACTTCATACCGATGATCTG
Source organism: Paramisgurnus dabryanus (assembly GCF_030506205.2). Lineage (NCBI taxonomy): Eukaryota > Metazoa > Chordata > Actinopteri > Cypriniformes > Cobitidae > Paramisgurnus > Paramisgurnus dabryanus. The sequence continues at coordinate 13,232,870 of NC_133348.1, forward strand.
GTAATGATAAGCAGTTTTAGTTGCATGTAAGTGTGACATCAGTACCGTGATGGTTTCCTCATTGTTGGACAGCACACACTGAAGTTTCTCCAGGTCTCTGTCTTTCTCTCTCAGCACCAGATGCAATTTTCGCACCTCGTCGTCTTTCTGTTCGACGCACGCAAACTTCTCATCTATCACTCGCTGAGACGACAGCAAGCAAGGTACTGTTAAACACTTGTTATGCTGTATATTTAACAAAACGGTTTGTGACGTCTGTGGGTATTTACCTCCAACGCTCTGTCTCTTTCCTGAATGCGTTGTTTGAGCTTGTGAAGGAGGTTGTCTCTGTTTGCAGCTGGCTCAGTCACCTCATTGTAGTCCTGTCCAAAGATTGTACATAGAAACAAGAGATTAATATTCTTACCGTGGGTTCACACCAACCGTGTTTGAGGCGTCAAATTCGCGTCTAACGAGTTTAGTTTGCTGTTTGAACATTTTGTGTTTACTCGCTTCATTTGCGCGTGAAATTCTAGTCATCGAGACATTCACGTGGAAATTCACTTTATGGGAGGGGCTTCTGCGACTTCGCTCGCTTCCTGTAATCACATTACTACTAGAGCAAGCTCCTGATTGGTTAACGCAGCATGTTTTTCCGGCAAAGTTCCAATTTTTTAACCAAAGTGTTTGCTGCAACAACGCTCAATGCGCGAATGAGGCAGAATCGCGTCTACCGCGCAGCGCTAAACGCCTCATTCCGCCGCGAGACCTCCAGACGCGCGTCAACGCGTCTTTACATTGACTTAACATTGAAATCACTCGCGCTTGACGCCTCTACCATGGCTGGTCTGAACGCTGCATTAGGATTGTGCCCATCAAAGTGTTTACACGCGGCTAAAACGCCAGGCAGATGCCAACTGTGGGTTTTTTCAGCTGGGCACATTGGTTGCTATGATACTTCTGTTTTGTTTATCAGTCGTTGTACTATGCGCCGGTTGGATGTTGTGGTATTTGTCTCACCCCTCATCCACTGTGATTGGAGGGCCAGGTGAAAAGTGAGATTGCCGAGCTGAGTGTTTCGCCCAAAGTTGAAATTTTTTTAACTCTGGGCGCTTGGCGCGAGAAAAACCCACCAGCTGCTGGCATTTTGAAAAGCGAGGCGCTTCCATTGCAAACATGCCCGCTTTACTGTATAACCTCCAGTATGCTTTGTTTTACCAACTGGCATTGCTAGAGGTGAGTGCGCTGCCTTTCAAAGTATGTTCCATTGAAACCAATGGACTCACGGACCACAGATGTGCATATGGTTTAAAAAATGAGATGTAACAGCATTAAAAACTGATGCTATCAGTATCATAAATGGCAGTGGCATAAATGTGTGTCTTACTTGTATCAGACGTTCTTTGTTCTCTAGTGACGTCTTCATCTCACGGATGGTCCTCTCTTTCTCCTCGACCTCCCTCTCTCGACCACTCCTTTCATCTTTTAATTTCTCCTCCGTTTGCTGGAGCTCAAAGCGAGCCGTCTGCAGAGTGGCCAGCAGATCCTGGTTGTGCCTTTCCGTGTCCTGCCTATGCTGCAGGGCTTTCTGCAGGTCGGCTCGGAGTCGCTGGATCTCGCGGGCCAAGTCGTCTTCTCGTCTCTGGGCCTGCTGCTGTGATCTCTGGAGACCTTGCAGTTCCAGCTGGGCAGAGAAATGGGACCCCTGGAGGTCCAAGAGATCTGCCTGTAGACGGCTTGGAGCTACTCCAGATACCTGCAGGGACACGTGACACAAACAGTCATGATATGTAACTACTACAATGAGACTGTGGTTGTGATCTTTGCGCATCAATTGAGGGCTCTGACCTGCTGCTGTTGAAGTTGGTAATGGTTGTTTTGTTGCTTAAGAGAACGTAAAAGCTCCTTCTGTTCTTCAATGAGCCGGTGGAGATCAGTGATCTAAGAGTGAATAAAAAGCAGTATTTGTACTGAATATAAAATTAAACGATACATTTGTGAGAAAACTATTTATGTATTGAGCGAGGGCATGTAGCGCTTGAATAGATGACTGTACGCAAGATGATCATTGGTTCCTGCATGTCCTTTGAATACGTGTTTGTCACTGGGCATATGACGGGTAGTCAAGAGACTCGTGCGAGCCAATGACAATCTTACCAACATAGAGCCGGCGTGGGAAGTCATATCCAGTACACATAGGATGGCTCACATACAGCTCATAGAATCTAGGGTCTCTAACATTTTTAAAAACAAACTAACATTGTGTTTTAAGCCTGTGGGGAATGCATAATATTCCAGTCAGCCCTTCAGTTTAAGACATACCTCGGAGTCTTTAGTGTTGAGCGAGTCGCTCAAAGTCTGTATTGTCCTCTCCTGACCACATGCTGCTTCTCTGAAAGAACGTAGTTCATTTTCCATCTCCCCGAGCCTCTGCTGTAGCGTCTGTGCACACACATGCAAAACAAGCGCTTTGTAAAATAATGATCTAATGATCCTCATGCCTCCTGGGACATGACCATAGCAACATACAAAGCAAACAACATTACACGGAGCATTACAAAAAATATTTGGTATTTGAGGTTGAAGGAAAGAAGTCTGACGATACCTTGTTGTTGGTTTCACTCTCTCTGATTTTGGCCTGCAGGGACTGGACCTGCTGTTGGGCTTTCTGCAGTTCACTGACACACTGACCTGCTGCGTTCTCATACTGCACCAGCTGAGATTGCTGTTCTTCAATCAGACTCTGAAACACACACAGAGATCAAATAAAAATAAACACTTTGGGATATTGTGTAGATAATCTAGTGCACCGCACGACTAAGCATGGGGGCACAGTGCTGAACAAACAGTTCTGGCCAAAGTTTCTCTCTACAACTTCCTCAGGAAGTTTGGAAGATTTCCAAAGTGGCATGTCGTTGACTTCCTTGTTTTCATTTCTCTTTTTGTTTACTAATGGTTTCTATAAATAATTAAATCTTAATTAAATATTTATGTTTATACATTTTTTTGAATCCACAATGAATAGAACAAAAAGTATGGTACATAAATACAAATAATGCTAGTTAAATTGGCTTCTGGCTAATGTTTCTAATTAAGCCCTGATTAAATGGCACGGTAATAAAGTAGTCCAAGACTGCTAACATTTAACTCTTTATCTCGTCAATTAAGAGAAAACATTTGCATAAAAAAAGTGTTCCTGATGAGGTTTTATATTAATCTGTAATACCGCGATTATCAACTAGATGACGCACTTATCCAATTTATAAGCAAAAAAATTATTTACTAATTTTAAACTCTGTGTATATTTTGATAATCGTTCTGAATCTTCACAAAAATGTAATTATTTCAGCGTTTTGCTAAAAAAAAAAAATATTTTTAAGAAAAATACCCATATTTAAGAGTTTATAAGCAGAGCAAAAATATAGATAGGATGAAACTTTTTTTCCCTTTTTGTCTGTTTGAAAGCAGATCGTATGTTCTTTCATTTGATATATTTGTATGTTTATATATTTTTAGAAGAAATTTTTCCTGAAAGGCATTTTGTGAAACTTTTTTGAAAATCACAAAAAACTTTTCAAAAAATGTCTGGCAGGGAATGAGTTAAGATCAAACTGGAGGAACAACAGTATGAGGATCCTTTTGAAAGTGGTTGTTCACACCATTAGTAGCTTAGATAGGCAAACTACTGTAGTAAGATGAGGAATTATTAACCTACATCTCTAGTTTGCATCCTATACATTTTTCTTTTATTTTTATAATTATATTAATACAAACAAGTTTAAAGGTGGGGTGCATGATCTCTGAAAGCCAATGTTGATATTTGAAATCACCTAAACAAAAATTATGTCGGTTAATAGACACGCCCCTTACTGCTGATTGGCTACAAGTGTGTTTTGGTACTCGGGCCGAGTCCCTTTTCTAAAGTGATTATAAAAAAACATGCACCCCCCCTTTAGACAATCCAGCTTAAGTCATTTTTTGATTTACTGTTTTCTCCATAAAATCATCTTGGATAATGTTAAAAAAACATTCTGTGAAAATATAACCTTGATATCTTTATAATTGACTGAGTAAAGGGCGATTTATAGTCGTGCGTAGGACCTCACAAAATTTCTAACAGCGCGTTGGCTATACGCGCGTCGGCTCTTCGCGGACCGCAAGCACTGTGATTGGTCCACCAGAACCCCTCCCGTCAGGTAAAAAAACTGCGTCATAGGTATTTCCGTTTGAGACGGTGAAAACAAAGATGAGCCAAGTTGAGGCGTGATTTAACTCAAACTGCAACATAAGTCGCTGTTTATTTACTTCCATCATTGCTGGTCTTCTCAAATTATACACAACAAGTTGCTATTTCTTCTTCGTTTGTGAGTTAACTTCCCAAGCTTCTTCTTCTCTGACCGCCGTGCTGCTACTGTGGTTACACGCGTGGATACTGCCAACCAGCGGTTTCGCGTGTGTTTGCACGTCGACGCGGAGGACGACGCAAAAGTATAAATAAAAAACCGATGTGGAACCTACGCCGTCGCGGCTACGCCGTAGGACCTACGCACGATTATAAATCGCCCTTAAGGTTGTCAAAAATTGAAATCAAACTTTGATGCTCCAAATTTGCTATTATATTATGACTTTAGCCTGAATTTCACAGATAGGAGCACAGTTCGTCATTTTGATCCCATTGTTTTCTTCCAAGCACTGAATAAGTTGCACATGTCAAAGTGATACGAGGCCTTTGCTGGGCATGCAGATTTTTTTTGTGTACCTTCTGAAGGCCTAATGGTCTGCACTGCATATAATCATCCATCCACAGGTTCTCCATTTCTGCCAGCTCGAGCTGCAGATCCTGCTGGATGCTGGAAGAAACATCTTGAAGGTTTGGCGAAAGTGGACATGCGATCTCTTTGGGAGGTACCTGTAGCAGGGGGTAAAGACTCTCCACGGATGTAGCGTTGGGTTTGACGAGCACAGGAATCCGACTACCTCGAGGGCTCTGTATTGGGTGATACTCATAACTTCTAAGGAGGCTGAGAGCCTCCTCCAGTCCACACACAGAGCCAGGTCTCCTATTGGAGGAACGTTCCTCTTCAGTTTCCTCCTCAATAACATTTTGAACTTTTGAGTCTACAGCAGTGTCCAAAGACTCCACAGACGTGGCAGGACTCACGCTGGTGTGCTCCGGGTCACTGGAATGGCGAGTTTGGTTATTCTCAGCGATCTCTGGAGCAGTTGGCACAGACTCTTCAGGATTGTCTAGGGCACTGCTAGAGTACCGTGTAGAGGGACCACAAGACGTGCTTCGGCCTACTTTTCTGGGAACCTTGCAGACGGCCTCGTAATCTGAATCGGCTACTCGCAGTGCAGCACAACCCTTGCACTTTCTAGGACGGGGTCCCGAACTGCCGTCCAGTGCGGCGGGGCACTGATGATGGTGTTGAACGGGGTGGTCCTGGGCCTGCTCTTGAGGGCTTTGTTCGGCCCAAGACTCATAGACAGAGTATGTGAGATCTTCCTGCAGCAGAGCACTGTATTTAGCCTCGGTCAGCCCAGAGAAATCCACCACAGAAGAGTCTCCGGCACCCACGTCCACTTCCGTGAGCACCCCAGAGTCATCTACATTGTTTTTACGATAAAGTCCACCGATGCACTGTCTCAACCTGTCTTTCTCCAATAAGAGCTTATGCATCCGTTCAATGGACAATGCCTCTACCCTGGCTATCACGGTGTCAAAGCGGTACATGCGGTCCAGCATGAAGGCACACTTGCTGCAGGCAAACTCTCCCCGGCCATCTCTGGTCATCTCCCTGCCCAATGCATAAGACAACAGCACCTGCAGGCTCAGTTTGGCAGTGGGGTGGAAGATCCATCGCCGTTGGTTACCATACAGCTCCCTCGCACATATACGACAAACGTCCTTCATCTTTGAGTCAAGCATTATAAATATTCAATTTACTTATGATATATAGCAGTTTTTGCCAAGGTATCAAGAATATACCAAGGCTGGATTGAAAATAACGGACATGTCATTGAAAGTTCCCAAATCCACCATCAGTGCAATTGTGTAATATTAAAACACAATGTCACGTTGTCTACTTAAGTTAATTTATCCCTTAGGTATATAGATGTTTTGCTGGAGGTACATATCGAAATAATAGATTGTCGCGATGCTTTCTTCTTGTTGAAATAAGGATGCGCGGTTTCTCCTTCAGATGTGTCTCATTGGTTTTCGTCTGAAGACGCCGACATGACAGGACCGCTGTCATCATTTAATTCCCATCGCCTGACTCTACATCATTTTTATATAACCGCCATTACACAGTTTTTACACGAAAATGATATTTAAAATATCCATATTAAAACAGTCGATCTAAATATATCACTAGATTTCCATTACCGGGTTCTCAGTATATACAGACAACGGGAAGCGATGTGGCAAGAGCGAGCTGAGGCAAAAATGGCGCGTACCATTTTACAGACAAAGAGGGGTGTTTAACATTTTTTTTGATTTACGATGCGTGTTACTCATTTAAAAGCAACATAACCCCAGCTTCGGTACCTTTTTATATTAAACTACCATAATCATCGTTACATTTTTTGTGTCGATAATTAATATGCCATTTATCAATTATCCGATCACCCCTCGAGGTATTGCAGTTGTCCTGTTCCAATGCATGGCAACAGGCCAACAAACAAAAAAAAATCTAAAAAATCTATCTATCTATCTATCTATCTATCTATCTATCTATCTATCTATCTATCTATCTATCTATCTATCTATCTATCTATCTATCTATCTATCTATCTATCTATCTATCTATCTATCTATCTATCTATCTCAGTGTTTAGTATCCATTACATACTAAGCATCATTTCATCATACTAAACATAATTTTCATCTATCTATCTATCTATCTATCTATCTATCTATCTATCTATCTATCTATCTATCTATCTATCTATCTATCTATCTATCTATCTATCTATCTATCTATCTATCTTTACAAATAATCAGATTTGCTGTCATACCCCTCACAGCAACCATTTGGACACTCTTTAAAACAGACCAATCTTTTGAATTATTAATGATCCCATCGACCATAGAAAAAAAATAAGTGGTGACATATGCTTTCTGGGGATATTTGCACAGTCTGGCAGTCTGTTTGGTGTGCCTGTGTGAATTTGTCATTCACATGTCTCTAGAATTTAGACAAAGTGGACAGAATACCATAACAGCACTAAAACAAAAAACTCCCCTTAATCAAAAACCTATTTATTCTAATCAGGCAAATGTAGCATTATCTCATTGTTTATGTCTACCAGTCACTGAGATGGCAAAGATTTGCTGACAGTCAGACCCAGTAAAGTTAAATGAGTGCGTTTCCGTTATTACTCTACAGTATGTACAGTACCTCACCAGTATTGAAATGTTTATTTGTAAGCTTATAATTGAAATATTAACTTTAACGTTGTAATACTTGGGTTGACTCTGGAAAGAAAGTGGTAGGATTTTAGAGAAAGATGACGTCATTTTGAAAAGCTAATTAGGCAAGACACAGAATACTGCATATTTTTAAACTCTCTCGACTGACTGATGTTTTATAGCATTATGACATAATCGTTTATCCATTCCAAAGCAAAAACCAGGAGCATAGAAAAAACATAATATGGTAAAGAATGAAATAGTTATGAAATAACTCCAGAGAACTGGATGAAATGTTATGTGAACTTATTTAAAATACAGCTAGGTTCATTTAAAACGTGGTTTTGGTTGTGAATGTGTATGCTTGGTTGCGTGCTATTACTCTACACTGCCGCTAGATGTCTCTCTCAGCCCACTTTTAATTGTTTTAACCACTTTCCCCAAAAATGTATGCTTTATTTATTTATGCTTATGACAATATAATTAAAGTATTAACACACGAAGAGCATTTAGTAAAAATTCATCTAATAATAATAATGTTTGTATTATCCAAATAGTAAAACATTGAATTCACCCAAAAATTAAAATTCTCTCATCATTTACTCACCCTCAAGTTGTTACAGACCTGTATACATTTTTTATGTTCTGCACAAGTGCTACAACTTGGTAAAATCCATCTCTCCTTTTTAAGGTTTATGTATATTTTACACTGTCCCTGTTTAAATGAATAAAAAATAAATAAAAGAACACAAAGGCACTTGCATAGTATTGTTTTCCTACTATGGAAGTCATTGATGAACCTGCATCCTGCTTAATTACAAATATTTATTTGTGTTCACAGGAACAAAGAAATGTATACAGGTTTGGGACCACTTGAGGGTAAATAAATGTCATCATTTTAATTTTTGGAAATTCATCTCATCCCTTATATATAGCGGAAAAACATACTTGCATCTCCTTCTCTTTGCTGTTTTTTCCATGAGCAATGTCTTCTCGGAGGTCCTAAAAATTCAAAGAGAGAAAGTGAATTTAAAGCTCCCTCTTTTGGTTTGTCATTCCCTACACTGTAAATATTCTATTCTGGAATAAACATTACATCACTCCAGAATTTGCCATCATGGTACTGACCCATTTATAATGGCATGACCCTGAGACCCTGTGTTTATAAATACAGTCGGATATCTGAACCTATTTTCTTTATGGGGTTGACTAGGGGCCAAAAGACAATGTGACCTAGTTAGTTACAGGCCAGTCAAATTTATTTACAGTAGAGCAAGACCTCACATGCACATATCCCAGATATCAGCTTTTTAGGTTACAGCAAATAAATTAGAGGCATAGATTTAGGTGTCACAAGGACAATGTCCCAGTGCTATAAATACATGCCACCAATTATTTTAAATGTACATCTATAAATACATGGCATGACCCCATTACTGTTATATTCATAACTGTTATTACTTTAACTACAATTATGATTATTAACAATTATATGTATAATCTCTATTATTAGCACAACGTCTATTTATTCAAATGTTTATGCTTAAAAAGCACAACGTGACAGCACACACTGTCTGCTTCAGATGTGACACAAATTAAATTAGGTTAGAAAAAAACTGCAGTGGTGATTCGTGGTCTCTGTTGGACACAATAACAGCCCAATTGTACAGTTACCTGCTCATGTTTGACTTTCTGCTGGAGGGGACCATTTAGGTTCTGCTGTTGTTCTTCCAGCTGAGTTACTTTGGCAGCAAGAACATCCCTTTCTGCAATCAGACCAGTTGCCTCCTGTTCTCTCCTTAATAATGTTTCATTCAGTTCCTGTATCAGCCTAACAGAAACAAAGTAGTTACAGCATTAAGCATAATTTATCCAGATATAAACAGAAGTTATTTAGTTTTATAAATGTGAATGTAATTGTCTTTTCAGGGTACCTGTTCTTCTCCGCCAACACTTCCTGTTGTTCTGTGGCAGATGATGGTTCATCTCCTTGCATCTCCATCATCATCCTTCTTTCTAGAGCCAAACAGCGCTGGGACTCCAAGTCAGCAAGGGAAGCCATTTTTTCTGCTTCGGTTCTTGCAAGCTGAGCTTCCTGAAAGAAAAAATTTAAAAAAGTATTTTAAAATAATTATTATAAAAAAAACTTGTGGTCCGGGATGCTGAATGGTCCATACAGTGTTCCACTTTATATATTATAACATATATTACACTAAATAAATGTTTACATATCAGATGTTAACCTTTTAAACTGTACTCAAATTTTTATTTTTCAACATAAATGCCATAAAAGTTGTCATTTATTGTAATTGCATAGAAGATAACATCGCCTTAAGCCTTCAAAACTTGTATTTATTTCACAAAAAATAATAAATGTTAAACTGGTTTGAAATGGATTAAGGATGAGTAATTTTAGGGTGAACTAGTCTTTTGTTTCCATTGTACACAAAGTTTTTATGTATAAGTTTGCCTGCTCCTGTAGCTCAGCTGATAGAGCATTAGCAGTGCAAAAGTTCATGGGTTTGATCCACAGGGAGTATGTATGATAATATGTACACCTTGTAATCAGGGCTGGAATTGGCAGAAATTCACTGGGGGACTCTGGTTGGGGGGGGGGATTTTAGATGACTTCTTAGTATGTTTTCTTAAGTATTTAAGTCACACAAACTTTTAACAATTTAATAAATACATTTGTCCTCGAGTTAAAGAAAAATATTGTAATGTGACAACTTGGAAATTTAGTTAATGGATATTTTAAATAAGAGGAAAATTCTGAAATGAAACCGATACATCAGTCATACAGTGCCATTGTGACTGTAAAGTGTCATGTGACAAGCTTGATGATGCATTATAAAATAATAGTTTTAAATAAAAAAACTCATAATAGGTAATCATTTTAAATGCTATTAAAGGGACATTCCACTTTTTTTGAAAATATGCTCATTTTCCAGCTCCCCTAGAGTTAAACATTTGATTCTTACTGTTTTGAATCCATTCAGCTGATCTCCGGGTCTGGTGCCACCACTTTTAGCATAGCTTAGCATAATCCATTGAATCTGATTAGACCATTAGCCTCGCACTAAAAAATATGGCTAAGAACTATACTCTCAAACTGGCGTAATAATCAGTGACTTTGCTGATGTAACATGGCTGTAGCAGGTGTAGTGATATTAAGCACTGCCCGAAAATAGTCCCCTTGGTTACTTTCAATAACAGGGGACTATTTTCGGGCAGTGTGTAATATCGCTACACCTGCTGCAGCCATGTTACATCAGCAAAGTCACTGATTATTACGCCAGTTTGAGAGTATAGAGCGTTTCAGCAGTAACAACATAAACACGTAGCTTTCGTGGTCATTACGTAACTTCCGGTAAACTCTGCGAAGAATAAATAACAACAAAGACATTTTAAAGTAGTTTATTTCTATGACAAGCAAAATAAATAACACGTAGATTACATAGGAACCCAAAACATTTGTTATTTTTGACAAGGTATTTGTTTAAGAGTTCAGTTTCAGCAACTAGTCAGACCATTAAACAAACAGAAACCTGGAGTAAAGTTCGGACTAGACGATTATCGTGTCACTGCACGTGCACACCTATGAAACGGTCTATAGTCCTAGCCATATCTGCCTAGAAAATCACAACTTTTAATTTTCTGTTTTAAATGGGAAAAATCTTAAAACTCTTTGATTATTTTTGAGTGCGATGCTAATGGTCTAATTAGATTCAATGGATTATGCTAAGCTATGCTAAAAGTGCTAGCGCCAGACCCGGAGAACAGCTGAATGGATTCCAAAACGGTAAGAATCAAATGTTTAACTCTAGGTGAGCTGGAAAATGAGCATATTTTCAAAAAAAAGTGTAATGTCCCTTTAAGTTGTTTAAATATAATTTCACTATTTAAAATTTTTTAACCAGTTTGAGAATTCCCCCTCTGCATAAAACAAAAACTCAAAATAAATAAACAATAAAAAATGTAAACTTGTTGAAGTGTTTTGCATGTTTACCTCCTGCAGAATCTGGATCTTGGTCTCCAGAACCTCTTGGATGTGTCCAATCTCCTGCTGCCCTTCCTTACAGCGACATTGCCCCTCCACTTCATGTTGACTAACGGCTGAAGTTCTGAAATAAGAGTAAAAACAAAAGTTTAAGTGAACTATTCAAAAAAGGATGCATACCAAAACAACCTACCAAGACAAATGAAAGGTACACTTTTGATGCTGTTTACCCAGATGGATTTTTCTCAAAGGACCCTTAGATGAGCACATACAGTAAAACTCCAGGTAGACAGAAAAATGCAGTTCTTGTCATCTATTTAGCTCTTTATCGGCACATAATTTAGGACCACGAGGGTTATCCCCCCGCCCAATGTTAAACACCAATGTTAATTCTTGAAGAAACAGTGAACCCAAAAACAAAATAATCCAGTTTTGGATATTTAAGAGGAAGACTGTGATATTGTATGTAAGCAAGTAATGCATTACCTTGGCTTGCCTACACAAATCTTTAGTATTAAGGATAAAATCATGTTTTTAGGTATATATTACACAGATCATTCTCAGTTAAATGAGATTTAATATTGCCTTTGAAAAAGTCTCTCCTACTCCTTGTTGTCATGTTTGATTTATTTAATCTTTGTCCTCATACCTTTTACACTCAGTAAACCAGTTTCGTTTCATTTCTCAATTCCTCAAAGAAATATTAAGTGTGAAAGCAAACGAAAAGGGTCCCAATGGGAGCAGTAACAATCTTTGTTCACCTCTCTTTTGGGATGCTTAATAGTCCTCTGTGTGTGCGAACGGTGTTGTCCTGACACTGTAAGTATTCTGGGGTGTCTTTGAGGGTCACTCACTCAACACACCGATCGAGAACTAAAGAGTGGCCCTCTTGAGGGCTTCATAACAGCTTTTCCAGATCCCATGCTCCATTGCCGCATAGCTGTTTTTAAAAAGTGATGATTGCTGCGGTTTTGACCCCGCTGTAAGCGTTTGATCCAGAGCAAACAGCACCTCTGGGTTTTTGACTACCTCGCCAGGACGTCCATTTATGCGAATAGTGGTTTAAGCCAGTCACTCACATCAGCAGTTAGTGTTACTTATCGCAGCCTACAGAGATGTCATTTAGTTCAGAAGGTAATGTCATTGAATTCTGATCAGTTTTTAGTGTTGAGTATTAAATGTTCGTTTTGAGGCTTAAAGCGACAAGCTTCAGAGGAAGCTATGAAGAATACAGAGGTGAGGGGAGTTTTGTTTGGCACTGGGGTAGACACGTCATCAGATATGAACAGAGCTTGTGATGGAAATGGCACAAAGCAAACCAATGAAGAATGATGTCACCCAAAGAATAACACAAGGGAAGGGGGTCTCAAGCATAGGTGATGTGGATCCGACTGTAAATTTAAACATCACTGACATGTTTTCACCCAACCATACAAGATAAAGCAAAGATCTTCCATCAAGCATGAACTCGATCCCGTCATTGTGGTATATTTTGAAGAGAATGAATTGCTTCTTGACTTTTTATAGACACATGGCAGGTGACTTTGGACCATATGCATGTTTTAAAGTGTATGATGGCATTCAACCTGAAGATAAGTGTCTGACATAAGTGGAGTCTGGCTTTTTGCATTTGGCAGGTCAGATAGATAAGTCACACATGTCTGTTAGCTATGAGAAGCAGGTATGCAGATAGTGGGCCAGAAGTCGGAGCAAGAGAAAGGATCAGCACACTGGAGAGCGGATAGATTTACTGTACTCTTTACAGTTTAACTGCTTTCCTGATGGATTTTGTGTCTAGGTTTGGCCTCACCCCCTGTGCTAAATACTATTATTTTACTTTGTTTATTATAGTAAATGTATGTTGTGTTTATTAATGTGATGCGTGTCGTTTTTAGATGTTGAGAAGTAACTATAACAAAGCCATTTTAAGTTTAATCTCCCGTCAACAGTATAAACACTACGGTTCAGAAATTATGCACATTTCATAGCTCTAAATGTGACAGACATGAATAATGTGTGGATATATGAAGACAGAAATCTATATACTTACAGTGCATTGTCAAGTTGCTCGTGTTTTTCTTGGAGCTCCTGTTTCAAACTCTCCACCTCGACCTTCAGCTCAATGTTCTGAAAAACAACAGGATTGCTTTTTAAAGTCATGAAAGTCACATTCTGGGGTTTTCTTGCAACTAAACTGGGGCCATAATATCTGAAAAATAATCTTTTATTATGATTTTATATCATTTTAAACATGTCCAACACGTGTCGCACATTGCACAAGAGCTTAAATTAAAACAACCTATTTGAAAGTTTGCATGAGGATTAGGTTTAGTGATATAGTCAGGTTCAGGGTATAACCATTACATCAAACATCATCATAACTGTGTACTATGGTAGTATATAGTCTGTGTGTTTGTGTACGTGCATTCTAGAACATAGGCCTGACATGCCTGACATTTGTGCACTGTGTGATTACAGCATACTGTCCATTTCACAGTCATTAAATGCATCAACTAGAAGTAGCTTTCATGGTTTCAAGCTGCATGGTTTAAAGGGACACTCCACTTTTTTGAAAATATACTAATTTTCCAGCTCCCCTAGATTTATACATTTGATTTTTACAGGTTTGGAATCCATTCAGCTCCGGGTCTGGCGCTACCACTTTTAGCATAGCTTAGCATAATCCATTGAATCTGATTAGACCATTAGCATTGCGCAAAAAAATAACCAAAGAGTTGACTCACTGTAGTTACATTGTGTACTAAGAATGACAGAAAATTAAAAGTTGCCATTTTTTTAGGGAGATATGGCTAGGAACTATACTCTCATTCTGGCATAATAATCAAAAACTTTGCTGCCCTTACATGGCTGCAGCAGGCGTAGTGATATTACGCACTGTCCAAAAATAGTCCCGTGCCATTGAAAGTTACTAAGGGGACTATTTTCAGCTGCTGCATACTATCACTGCGCCTCATGCAGCCTTGTTACAGCAGCAAAGTCCTTGATTATTACGCCAGAATGAGAGTATAGTTCCTAGCCATATCTGTCTAGAAAATCACAACTTAATTTTCTGTCGGCCTTAGTACACGATGTAACTACAGAAGAGTCAAGTTTAAAATAGGAAAAATATCAAAACTCTTTGGTTATTTTTTTTAGCACGATGCTAATGGTCTAATCAGATTCAATAGATTATGCTAAGCTATGCTAAAAGTGGAAGTGCATGACCAGGAGATCGGCTGAATGGATTTCGAAACTGTAAAAATCGAATACTTAACTCTAGGGAAGCTGGAAAATTAGTATATTTTCAAAAAAGGGGAATTTCCTATTAAGTCAATCATTTTGATTCTCTATTACATTTATTTTTTTAGAAATTCATGCAAGTTTGGCTCCGACATTACTCAAAACAAATGTAACTACAGCTAAGAGGCTGAAAAATGTTTTTTTTTATAAAGTAAATACTACAAATTTCTGTTAAATAAGCATGCAAATGATTATGGGTTCAACATACATACTGATTAAATCTATACCTAGTAATGCACTGTTAAAGGAATAGTCTACTCATTTTCAATATTAAACTATGTTATTACCTTAACTAAGAAGAGTTGATACATACCTCTATCATCTTAGTGCGTGCACGTAAGCGCTGGAGCGCGCTGCGACACTTCGATAGCATTTAGCTTAGCCCCATTCATTCAATGGTACCACTCAGAGATAAAGTTAGAAGTGACCAAACACTACTTCGACTCGGCGCAGTAACACCCTCCCTCTCCCATTATGAGAGGAAGAAGGGGAGCGGATTTTTCAGGCGAGTTGAAGTACTCCCAAAAGTGCTGTTCCGCCATACAATATAGTTCCTCTATTAAATCCGCTTAGAAAAGCGCTAAGTTTTATTTTGTACCACCAAACTTGGTCGTATAACTACTCGTCTTAAATAGGAAAAACGTTGAAGTGTTTGGTCACTTCTAACTTTATCTCTGAGTGGTACCATTGAATGAATGGGGCTAAGCTAAATGCTATCGAAGTGTCGCAGCGCGCTCCAGCGCTTACGTGCACGCACACAGATGATAGAGGGATGTATCAACTCTTCTTAGTTAAGGTAATAACATATTTTAATATTGAAAATGAGTAGACTATTCCTTTAAGTCACTTTGCATAAAAGCAGTACATTTATGCCAAATTTAAGTAACAGATAAATTTACTGGCCGACTGAAAATATGTTTCAGCCGTTGCCGGGAAAAAATCTAAATATCAGCCGATATATCTGCCATTGCAATATATCGGCCTATCACGAATGTCCATGTAAAACATTTAATTGCTAATAATCTCTGCAGAGGCAGCCGTGAGCCCTCTGCACATACAGTTGCAGTCACATGGATTTGCAGAGACCCTAAAATAGACCAACAGACAAGCACCTGTCTCGCTCTCTTTGCTATCGCTCTCACATGCACCCCCTGTACTCTTCCCTTCCCACAATGCACCAGGCCTTAGCAACTACGACTTTTTTTAAACTCTTAACACCAGAGATTCAACATAGCTGGCAAGTACCCACTTATGTGAATATTACAGGTATGTATCCCATAATAATCCTCCGCCAGTAAACTTTGATGAATGACAGCAGTGAGGAACAGCTGTAATGAATAAGCCCCTAATGTAGTTAATATGGGTCAGTGGGACTAATATTTGTTTATTCACAGCAGGTTCATAAAAAAGTGTTTTCTTAGCAGTGATACTGTTTCTTTTGGTTACACACAAATATTTCAGCTGTGATTATTATTAAAACTGAGAAGCAATGCTAATTGAACCCAGAGGACAATTTCATTGCTCAGATGTTGCTCTTTCATAGCTCAGGAGATTTGATGTGGAGTTCTCAGGTTGTGTTTCATTTAAGCATCAATCTAATCTCAGACGTTTTCCTTAAAATTGCTTAGGAGAAATAAAAGTAGAAAAAAAATGAAACAATTGTTCAAATATTTTAAGAGTACAGAGTTGTAAAAATGTAAAACGTATAGGTAACACTGTCTGCAGGGTTTCCCGCAGCACTTTGCAGTTCGGGCAGCCCGCCTAAGCTGGGAAACCCTACCACCTTAACTAGGTTGTCCCAAAATAAATAAATAAATAAATAAATAAATTAGCTGCACAAAAGCCCGTCAAGTGCATCTTGCGAGCGGGCATGCGCGCCACACGGCCGAAATGAGAAAGACGTGGTCCGGACCGTCACTGTCTGGCCAGTTGATAAAACATCTCGGAGAATAGCTTGGACGCTCTTCACACCGCGAGCGTGCACGCGTGCCACTTGGCCGAAATGAGATAAAGACGTGGTCAGTCATGTCTGGAGGATAGCCAGTTGATAAAAAGCGTGTCCATGAGAACTGTATTTGCACTAATGTTTTGGGGTTATTTAAGCCTGTTATTGTATTAGTCTACAGTTCTTGCAAACTTAAATAAGTAAGCTGGTGATTTTGTTGTTTGAGCAACCTGCTAGCTAGGTTTCACGTGCCTGTTGATTAGATATAATTGTTGAGCGCTCTTGCTCACTTTATTTATGAGCATTATTTACACGCTACAGTAGTAACACTCCTTTAAGATTAAGTTTTATTTGAGTGTTTTAAATAAAAATATTTTAATTTCATCATGACGCGTACATGACGCAAATGGCCCGGCCCTTTGATTGCCACGCCCTTGGCCCCACCCAACCCTACCAGCTTAAATAACACATTTTCTGTGGGAAACCCTGATCTGGATTTGGGGTAAACCTGAAGAGAAATCTTCAATAATATTGACTTTTAAATGCAAATCTGAGCTCAGTTTGTGACACTGAGATCTAAACTTTAATAGAGATATGTGAGATTTCTTGGCTTTTCTTCAGGAGAAATATTTGAGACACGGAAAATGATAATTCTGTTATCATTTACTCACCCTCAAGTTATTCCAAACCTGTATGAATTTCTTTGTTCTGCTGAACACAAATTAAGATATTTAAAAATGTGTTAATAACCAAACAGATCTGTGGCACCATTTACTCCCTATTCTTTTTCCTACTATGAAAGTCAATGGTGCCCCAAATCAACTTGGTTACAAACATTCTTTAAAATATCTTTTTATATTTGTGTTCAGCAGAACAAAGAAATGTGTACAAATTTGGAAACTTGAGGTTGAGTAAATAATGACAGAATTTCTATTTTTCTGTAAACTATCCTTAAAAGCAAAAGCATCTCACTGATGTCCAGGAAAATTTTTAGATATTTAAGAGATCTCATCTGTGAATTCTCTTTCTCATGGAGTCCTGTTTTGCTTTTACTCTTCCTGTGTTCCACATTGGTACAGTAATACACAGACAACAGCTGTTAAAGAGTGTCACCTTTACTTCCCTCCAGAGTAACCAGAGCCACCCAGAGTCAGTCAGTCTACCACACCACCCATAATGATACTCAGTTTGTGGCAGGTGTGAGATATTGCTGATCCATATTAATGCTGCTTATTTATATAGATTCTTTGGTAGCACATATGTAGGTTGCAGTTGTTGTTCACTGCCTATCTTATAGATGTGTTTGTGTTCTGCTCTGTCTTTAGGATATTTTAGGGCCTAGCATTTGCCAAGCCAGCAAAACAAATGCTGTAGCATTACAATATAAATATGTTACGGGCGGCGTATAGTCGCACAAACCAGAAAAAAACTAAATACATTATAAATAGTCATTATAAATATCTATTGTTATAATAAAATTACATTTATGCTTTTGGTGGACACTTTTACCCAAAGTGACTTTAAGGTATACATATTTAGCAGTATCCAGGTTCCCTTGGTATCAAACCTACAACCCTTAGCACAATGCCATACCAGTTGAGGTACATGAACACTAATAATTGGTTTATTATTAAAATTTTACTGGTTTACTTTTCCCAGGCATCATTTAAGTCAACCATTTTTCTTGTTTTACCCCACACTTCTCACCCCTTCATTACATTGCCACTCACCCTGCGATGGACATCCTCGCTGCTGCTGTCTTCAAACTTCTGCTGGAAACGTTCCTCCAGGAAGTAGATGCGAAGCTTGAGGCTGAAGTTCTCCTTCTTCAGGTCATTGAGGTGCTGTGAAATAGTACGATAGCCGTTAAACATGACCGCTTTCTTCACCTTGGGGTTCTCAGACCCCTCATTTCCGCTCCATACTGACTAAATCACACGTTCACATAAAAACGCAATTAATCAAGATCTACTAAGATGTAGCCGGTTCTCCTAAACTACAACCACAACAACATGAACTAAATGAACTATAAAGTGACACTGAGGGTCCTCCTCCCTGAGGGGTCGACCCCAGTGTGGTGCGGAGGAATAAGGAGGAGGTGTCACAGTGATATGGGGGTCTTTTTTTACTTCAACAGCCAGCCTAGGAATTAAATGTGAGGATCACTGGTGCATCTGAAGCGTTAGATGACCCAAATATTAAAACGGAGGCAAAAGCAGATCCAGCTAGATTCAACTGGATCGACTGCCCTTTAATATGCTCGAACCTGACCTGTGTGAACACATTTGTTTATTTAAGGAAACATGCAAATTAGGTAACCTCATAATAATATCCAAAACATTGACAGTTATTACAATATTTTCCAAACTATATTATTTGTTTGCTGGCCACTTGAATGTACAGAATCACTCCAAAACCGCAATACAGTCACCTAACACATCTTGACAATACAGTCTTGTTATATGACCAGTTATACTATTCTTCTCCATTTTATTAACAATTTTTCTATGATTACACTGGAAATTTACTGCATAGGCACACACAAGTGTAATATTACATCACAATCTAATTTATTACAGTAGCATTATTTATGTTAAGCCAGCACTATTCATCTTAAATTCACATGCACATTTTATTTGTTTATTTGTGAAAATGTTTAACCATAGGAGGGCAGTATGGCTCTAATCTGTGGGTAGTGTGGGGTGAGAAGGGTTATTTTTGTGAGGTATGTTGCACCAGCTGTCACTGAGGCATTCTGTAGTGGGATCCCTGTCTCTCGTGATAATGTCAACCTACTTGAACGTCAACCAACATACACATATCAACAAAAACACTTCCACATTAAGATAGATTCACTTTTTACAAATGAAATCCGTTTAGAAATTGACTTTGTGACAGATTTTAGTAAGAATGCGTAAATGGAAATGTACAGTTTGCAAGTCATTATGGCACTATACAATAAATACCAACCGGGTGATGAGGACCCTAGAAATGATCAAACAAAGAAACAGTTCACTGGAAAATGAAAATTGCCCCATCATAGGTGTATACGTCTTTTTTCCTGTGCACAATCGGAGTTGTAAATACCCTAGCTCTTTCTAGCTTTGTAGTGGCATTGAATTGTGGGTTTTGAAGCAAAATATATAAAATAGATATGTCAGCAATTGTAAATTCAAATATGGCACGTCGGTAACACTGAATCTCATTGGTTCTTGCATGTCTCGTGATTAGCTGTCATATCGGTGTTTCATCACAAAACATGCAAAAACCTATGAAATTCATATGTAAATACAAGCACTGATTTGTATGTTTACACAACGTATATGCATAAAACATAATAAAACAATGGCATATCATTCTCACAAACCCAGTCCAATAAAAACCTTTATTTGAGTCCTACTAGAAAACAATGTACTGGTAAAGGAAGCCCATAGATAAAAACTAGAGATGCACCAAAATATCAGCCAATAATCGGTATATAAAAGGAATTGTTTTACAGTTATCGGCCGATAGTTTAAAAACAGATGATAGTCATGGCCGATATATCCTGTCAAATCAAAAGAGAACAGGAAAATGCAATGAATTTGAGCTCTGTGTATAGAAAATGTAAAAAACATTACTAAAGTTCAATGAGTTTAATGTTCAATAATATTAATGGTCATTATATGAATGAATAACATTCAGAAAATGCACTCTTTAGAATTTAGTTAATGCAAGTTAATATAACCACCAAATTATCTGTATCAGCATTGGTATCTGCAAATCTCAGTCGGAATAATCGGCCATCAGAAAAAGGTGGAAAATTTAATATTGATGGATCTCTAATAAAAACATCTCAAGGGTCCTGTAAATTAAAGGGGACATATCATGTAAATCTAACTTTTTTCATGTTTAAGTGTGATAATTGGGTCCCCAGTGCTTCTATCCACCTAGAAAATATGAAAAAGATCAACCCAGTAACTTAGTTTTGGTAAACCATTCTCCGCAAGCATGTGAAAAAAACAGGTAATTGAAATTTGGCTCCCCTTGTGATGTCAGAAGAGGATAATACCGCCCCTTAATCTCCACTATCCAACTACGCCACTGCCATTTAGTGCAGAGATCGGCTCATTTGCATTTAAAAGGACACACCCAAAAACGGCACATTTTTGCTCACACCTACAAAGTGGCAATTTTAACATGTTATAATAAATTATCTATATGGTATTTTAAGCTAAAACTTCACGTACTCTAGGGACACCAAATATTTATTTGACATCTTAAAAAAGTCTTGTGAAATGTCCCTTCAAATCAACACTCCTTTATACACTTACTGTATAAATTTGAACTTAGACTCACTACTACCAACAAATGCATACAGCTTCCTATAAGTGCAATAATGACTCTGTAAATAGTTATTTTTCCTAGCGCTTGTGCGTCTGTGCCTGGTCTCACGAGGTCGATTGTGCTGCTCTGTCTGTCAGCGAGAGATCCTGACTTTTGGAGGTCTGAGGTTTTCGGTTGTGGAGGGAAAATAGAAGGTCTGACATATTTGTAAAGAGACACATCGGCGTCTGGACTCTGTCCTCCTGTCACAATCTAGAGAGCAAGTCTGACATAAAGAGAGTAGAGACCAAAGACAGTCAGCTTCTGTGCACTGTACACACAAATTCTCCATTCACTCTCACAGAGGTTTGGGGTCAGGACTCTTTCTCAGTACTTGAGCTTTGCTATTAAAAGAGCCCTAATGTATACTGGCTCTAAATAGTAATTTAAAGAATTGCATACGTCTAATAAATTAGCTTTAACAGTAATTTCAAACGACAGATGACACAGTTCAAATAAGGTTTTGTTTGAAAGTTATAAATGACATTATAATATGGCTGCATAACGATTAATCGCGATTAATCTATTGCAGAATAAAAGTTTTTGTTTGTATGTGTGTAAACTTTGTATAATAACTTTGTATAGATAAATACACATACATGCATGTATATATTTAAAAAAATGTTTACAAGTATATACATTTTTATATTTATGTATCATTTACATTATATATAAATATAAATACTTAATATAAATATTTTTTTTTCTTGAAATTATGCATGCATGTGTGCATATTTATATATACATAATTATTATACACAGTTCACACAAATATATGATGTAAACAAAAACTTTTATTTTACAATAGATTAATCGCGATTAATCGTTATGCAGCCCTACATTATAATATCAATTACTTCTAGGATTAATCATAATTATGCTAATGCATGAAGACAATGAAATATATCTCACTCTTACTCATGTTTTATAAGATGTAAGTACCCAAAACAGTATTTAACACCCAAGCTTGATTCATTAAATTTATCTTGGTATGATTTTAGTCAGTCAATAATAAATACACACGACAAAACAATAAAGTACAGGAATTTTAACTACAGCCAGAATCATCCTTGCAGAAATGTATTCATGAATAACTAAAATGTATTTTAAAAATGCAAATTAAACATTTATTAAAAAAAAAACTATAAATTTACCTCAGCTATGAAATATACAGCTATGAGTAATGCAATATTTAAATTATTAAATGATAAATAAGACAGCAAGCTATCCTCAGCCAATACAGTCTTGGATATCCATGTGAAATGCTTTTTAGATAATGCTACAAAAACATATTAAACAGCCTGATGTGCTATAAAAAAACAAATCAAAAGGCTTGTAATGTCGTTCATCCGATTCAAAATAAACCCAGAATTAACTGCAATTTTACAGCCCAATAAAACCATCATTTTTTTTTCCAATTTCTGTGTTTATTTAACTTTTCGTATCTTGTAATTATGATTATGACATGGTTCAAGTGTTTCAGCTGACATAGTCTGCGCCCGAGAGGGTTGAGACCTCAGCGTCTACGCTCTATTTAACACACACATAAATCAAGCAGAAAATCAACAGTCACAGGCACACCGCACACGACCATCGGTGCACAACAAAATAACCCACAAATCTACAACATCCATCATCATTGTTGCACTGCTTCATGTGAAATCTGATAATTGTGTCCATGTTTTAACTTTGTTTTGTGCCGTTTACAGGGTTTCCTTAATAGCTTAACTTGTAGAAGCCCAGATTTGTGAGCAAATCCTTCTTTGGTTGCCATGGTGACAAAAAGAAAAGATGAAAGGGGGGAACAGAAATCTCCTTTTGAGTTTGGTACAAGTTGTATATTTTTATAAAAATGTTTAAGAAATAATAACTCTGGACCTCATTTCTGTCCTCCTCAAAATCAACTCTGTCTCCGATGTTCTTTTGTTGTATCTGTTGTGTCACTTTTTTCCATTTACAATCCCCCCGTTCTCTCTCCCTCTCTCATTTGTAAATTATTTCCAGATGTGATGGCACAAGATGGTGCTGCTGGTACAGCAGAGCTTTGGCCTGTGTGCCAGCATCACACTGAGACGAGGGGAGAGCTTTTCCATAAACTATGCCAATCCCACTAACATGCAAGCTAAAGCATGCAGCACATACAGGCACGCAAGCCACGGGATACAGACTTAACATCTCTCAAAAAACTACTACTACAAAATACAGGTTTGCTATCACAGCCACCAGTTCCTTGTTGTGGCAACTACTGCTAAAAAGGAGTTCATGTGAAGATGGAGGGGTCATAAAAGCATTTTTCAGTGGACAAAGAATCATTTAAGAGCTAACATGATTAATGATGTCCAATGTAAATGAAATAAATGTATTTCTAAAATGAGCACAAATGTTCGGAGAGTAACATTTTAAGCAGTGCTTGCTGAAACCAACCAAAAACTTCCTAAGATGCCATGGTCTGTGATCCATCAATGACAGATACTAAACAAGCCAAGGTACTTTTGAAGGTAGCAACAGCTCAGCCAATTTCCAGAGGCCGACCTTTACAAAGCATTCTTTGCAGGAACTTCTAGCGGGAACATTACGTCCTGGTACAATTTAAGAATCGAAACCATACATTTTAACAGTCAAATTACTTTTCAGGTTGACACTGAATACCAAACCAGAGCTTTCTTGGCTGAAGATCTAATGTTCCTGCTGGAGTTCCCCAGCCCTTGCAAGGTTATGATACTTAACCGAGGGAAATCTGTACATCGCTGAGCAAGGCGTGTTACGGATGGTGCTCGTATTCGAGCTCACATCCACACAGCACGGCGATACTCCCAAAGAGAGTCCTGGCTTCATTTCAGACCTCGGGGTATACGACACAATAAGGGCTGCTGGAATGATTGCGTCGAACTACACATGATGATTCAGTCTTCATTTCTTTACATTTGATTTCATCTTTTTATTCATTTCCTCATAATTTAGCCAAAGAAAGGAAGTTATATTTAGTTATATTTATCACTCATGTTGTACCAAAACCATACAATGACAGTTCATGTTGAAAATCATCATAAATGCACCAATAAAAAAATGGAACAACATATGGAGTAAATGATGACATCATGTTAGTGTTTTTTTTTTGGGGGGGGGGGTGACTATTCCTTTTATGTTAAATCATATTCCCTTTGCTATGCCTGACACGAAATACATCATACATCATCACTTCTATGACATCACAAAAACAACTATTGATTATTTCCACATGTGTTTTTAATCATGAGATGCAGGACAGTAATCTGAGTTTAAAAGAAAGTTTCAGCTACATCATAAAGCCATGAGGAAAAACCTGAGGTCAATTCATCTTTGACAGATCAAAGCTCTGAAAAAGGGATAACTGCACTCTGTTCTCTTTCAGCACATTCTGGCAACAATATTCAATGTTATTATGTGAAAGCACCAGGTATAGTAGTAATAGATGTTTTCTATATGCTGCTTTGGTCATATCTCCTTCAGTTCTTAAGAAGGAAAAGCACATGAGAGAAAAACAGAGACTAGATGTAAGAGAGAGATTGAGAGTCTTGCCAAGGTGTTACTGCACTTATGGAAGATCTAAGGGTCTGGCGCGCTTTCCCCCTTTAAATTCTTCTCTACCATCCATCTCTTGTGTCAGCTAGAAGTGCAGGTTCTGAGTTCCCGCCAGAAGAGGAAGTGACCTCAGTAACATGTTATTGGAAGGGTTCACCCATCTTAGATGGCTTTATTTGATGGCAGGTGCAGCTGAATCAACCAAAGGGTCTAAGTTTGTATGGTTAGCATGGGTCAGGTAGCCTCTCCTGGTGGATGCAGTTGCTACAATTGACAGGTGTTTAAACAAAGCTATGTGCACAGATAAAATTTTACAAGCGCATCAGGAGCATCAATGTTTGATTTTTATTGATTTCACACTAAATTTAAACTTTGACATGGCTTTACTCAGTCAATAGAACTTTGTTTGGGTTTTCAAAAGCAGGGTAACATACTGCTAATCACGGACTGGTTACTTGACATTTAGCATCAGTGATGTCAAATTATGATGATGAATCTTGGCACGCCATATCTGTATTTGTGTTCATGTATGTTACATAATTGGACCAACGTAAAATGAATGATGCCAAATTTTTGCTGAATATGTTCAAAATCCTAGATATCTGATTTGAATTGAAAATAACTCTTGTTTATGTAGGGGTGCGCAGGGCAAAAACTAACGCGAGGTTAGTTGTAACACAAGGTTGAGCGATTTATTTTCCAGTATTTTGGAAATTATTGGAAATGTATAATGTTTTTCCAAAGAGTTATTGATGAACAGTGTTTTGGTGGCATGTAAGTAATTTTTTTGTAAGTAAATATGTTTTTTTCGGTTTCTAAGTTGGGTGTGTAAGATACCAAATCCAATGCTGTGTCATATTAATCAGTGTCTTGTTGATTAAACATAGCATCGTTTTGAAATATGTCTGCAGCTCTTAACAACTTTTTTGGTGGGCTAGAAAATATTTTGACACAGCAGGGTTAATTGTAACGCTGTGTTACAACTAACACCTCAGCACTTACAATATGAAAACCGCTAACGTTAGCGTAATTCTTGCCGTTGTTTTAAATAGGCTACACACGAATGATTGCTGGCTGCCAACATAAATGTGCCTGTCTTATTAAAAATTGTGTGTCAAATTTATTTTTGTTCATATCTTTAATATTGATTGAATAAGGTCACGTAATAAAAAATTAAAATCATAATAAAATGAATGGCTAAAATCAGACTTTGATGCCCATTTATAATTGAACTATTGTTAGAAAAGTGCTGCATGAATAAATACAGTGTGGATATCTGTCTATTATAGACAGATATATAAACAATATCCACTTCAAGTATATAGATAAAATAGTATTGAAATATTTGCCTGCAAACTTATTTTTTAGCAAGTGTTACAACTCACCCCCTGGCTGTTACAATTAACCCCACCTATGGGGTAAGTTGTAACGTTTGCACTTCCGTCACGTTTGGTGTAATTGTCCAAGAATGGTAAGTACTAGAAACAAACTTCAAATGCTCATTTGTAGCAGAGATGTGTGTGTTGCTTGTGTAAAAATATAATTAATCAAACTCAAATATTTTTTTAATGATTGAGCCAAAACCAAAAAGCATTAGGTTGTGCCCAGCACTCCCCTAAAAAGAGTCATAAATCTCACTGTGATCATACCAACTTTCCTAAAGGAAATACAACAAAATGACTACTGTGTGATCTGTGACAAGCTGTCCGGCAAGGCATATTCCCAGAGCGAACCATAAACACAGCGTACAAGACCTCCTCTGAGCAAACATTTTGTGTTTCAGGACGAATTCTGTTTTTTTAATCGCTGTTTTTTCCGATCGCACTTCAAAGACTTAATCTGCCTTTAATTCTTTGTGTTTATGGTGAGGCTATATGATGGGATCAAGTTCAACCAATTCTAAAAATCTCTGCCAATTGTTGTGGACTTCATCCTCAGATGCCATTGTCCAAGAGTGACACAGAACAGAATTTACCCCAAACGTACTTTTCCTTGGCGCACCTCGTTCTCTCTGTGTTTTTCTGTCTACTTTTGCTTCGGTTTCTTACCATGATTGGAAAAGTTGCTTCAAACCAAATGGAGCTCAGAAACAAAGAGCGCAGTCATTCTTCAAAACAAGAAAAAAAAACTGAAGCCAACATCCAGACCTCCTCAGGTCACTGCAGGCTTCCAGCATCTGCATGAGAAATTACAGGGATTTGAAATATTGTCAAGACTGAGTTCTGCTGTTGGAACAAACGAGTCCTTTATAGCTGATCTGAGTACAGTGTCTGCATCTTACTTACTGTACTAACTTGATGCTTTACATAGAAATTTAAAAAGCAGAAGGTACCAAGTGCTTCTATTTCTGTAAAAGCTGAAATTCATAACAATGTTTTTCTATATTGAGCATGTACATAAACAGTCAGGAAAACTGTCTCCTTATCCTGATTCACAATGGTAAGCTTATAATAATAATTTCTAATTTACAGTGTCAGGTCAGATTTAATGGGAAATGCGAGTTGTGTTTGTTACACATAAAGATTAATGCATAAAGTAACCTGCAATTTCATGTTTCAAACAGAAGAGGTGGTAAAGAGGCAAACATGCATTGTGTTTTAGGTTTTTTGTTTTTTGAGGCCTTCTTGACAGAAATGCAATATAATCAAACTTAAAAAAGTAGGTTGAATTGACTTGCAAAACATAGTAGTTTATGCTGCATTTTACAGTGCACTATCTACAGGTAAATATATGTTATTTTAAAATGCTGACTGAAGCCATAATTTGGACTGGGACGTTGGCTGTGGTAGTTCATAATGTGTTTTGTCACTACTTTGTCTCAGATGATGGCGTGTTTGTCCTGTGGCGGCTACCATAGCTGTACTTTGTGTTTTGAAAGGGAGGGGTGACTTGTGGACTGAGCCGTTGCTTGCAATTCACAGTCACACCACTAGTGGCAATTTTAAACGCATTTTTTTCCCGCTTTTTTATTTAATCCATTATGCAAACATTTAACTCTTTCCCCGCCATTGACGAGATATCTCGTCAATTAAGAGAAAACGCTTCCCCGCCAATGACGAGATTTTCCGTCTTTCCGCAATACCGCCCTTCCGCAACTTTTTAAAACCGGAAGTATTGCCCTATGGCAAGCTGCTGCATGTCCGTGTCTGTTTTAAAGATCGCTCTGAATGGGATCTCTATGAAAAATCCGTCATAAAAATGGAATTATCTCTGCTTTTTGCTCAAAATATGGTGTTTTTGCAAAAACCTACCCATATTCAAAAGCTGATTGCAAAAGAACCACTAAAGGTAGGATGAAACGGTTTTTTTTGTTTGAAAGCAGAGGGTCTGTTCTTTCATTTGGTATATTGTATGTTTATATATTTAAAGAAGAACATTTTCTGGAAGGCATTAAACTTTGGTGAAAATCATGAAAAACGCTGGCGCTGGCTGGCAACTTTTTTTTAAAAACGCTGGCGGTGAAAGAGTTAAGCAATAGTTAATAGCCTCAATAGTTAACAAAAGCCTGTATAAATCCACAAATTACTTGCCAGCATATTCTGTGTCTGTACGCTGGCAACTACGTCAGCGGGTGACGTCAGCAGCATGCGCTGTAGTCTGGTCTTGAACGAGCTCTGAACAACCAAGGAGGAAAACAAATTGTTGAATAAAACCATTTTTTTGTTTTCTTTGTGCACAAAAGTGTTCTCGTCACTTCATAATATTATTATTGAATGACTGTTGAACATGGACCTTTTTGGAAATAAAGTCAATGGGACAGACAGGAGCATTGGGCGATATTCCCCATTGTGAGATTGTCCTATCATCAGCCTGTGAAATCGCCGATGCACGATAGTATCAGGGGCGGGGCAATGGTTTACTAATTTTTTTATTTTTTACTCATTTATGACAAGTCATTTGACTGGTGGACAAAAAAGAAGCTGCCTTGTTCTAAGGGCAATCCTTTCATGACCGCATTAAGTCCAGGTGCGTGCAAGACGAAACCAGGCACGTTTCAAGCGTTCTCATGCAAAGCATGCAATGCGCATGTTAATGTGAAACTATGATGATAAAAATAATAACTAATCGCCAACTATCGTCACGAATGCCCACTAACAGCGATATGTTTGACGATCGTCGATACACGATACTATCGTCTATCGGCACAACCCTTCCTCCTGGTTTTCATAAAAAATATCTAAAAATGTGTTCTGAAGACAATCGGAGAACTTGGTGGTTTAGAACGAAACAGGTGTAAGTGATTTATGATAAAATTATCATTTTGGGGTAAACTAACCCTTTAAGTTATGGATGTATATTAAAGTTACAAGTACCCTCTCCGAGCACTGACAAAAACAGCAGTATATTCGGAAAATAAAATTACATGCATGGGTTTGTGTGTACCAGCATGCTGTCCATTTATATATAGGTAAATGGCAATAAACAATCACAGGCCTTGCTTGAGGGTAGAAGTTAATGCAGTAACCCACTTCTGTGGTCTTGACCACAAAGGATTTTTATAGAGAACAGACCACTGTGGAAAGACTTGTGTGACCCCCATGTATATATAAATATATTTGTTAAAATATAATGAAAAATAAATAAACACAGACATATACATTGCACAGGACGATGGTGTCTGTCTTATTTCAAACCTTACCATATATCATTACATCAAATTACAGAGCAATGCTTAAAGGCACCACTGTCAAACACTATGTATTCAAACGCGCACCAGAGAAGCGTAACATCCGAATCTTTTGTGGCTTCCTTCTTTCAAGCTTTTA
Source organism: Paramisgurnus dabryanus (assembly GCF_030506205.2). NCBI lineage: Eukaryota > Metazoa > Chordata > Actinopteri > Cypriniformes > Cobitidae > Paramisgurnus > Paramisgurnus dabryanus. The sequence continues at coordinate 13,262,200 of NC_133348.1, forward strand.
TGATCATCAGCAGTCAACACATTCAGCCAAGTGCTTCTGGCCGTTGCCACAAAGGCTTTTTGAGTCTGGGTTTTGCAAAACTTGTGATAGTGCAGTGCTGCTACCCCAAAAACACTGTTTACAAGTGGTTTACATGACTAAAATACAATCGAGTTTAGTCCTTGGTCAGTAACAAGACGTGGAAATAGCATGACGGGTGGTCATAATTAATTTTTCTGCAAATAAAAAGGGTTTTACAGTTTGTAATGTTTTTAACTTTTTGACTGTTCATATGCCCTTCTAGTGATGAAGGACATGAACATATGAATGTATCTGAATGTAGCTAACATCATTGTGTATATTTAAGCTTCAGGAAACAATTTAACAAAATAAAATATAATACTAGACATGCTAGTTTTAAGCATTTAAGTTACCTAAACCTTAAATTATTTCTCATATTTCTTTCGTAAAGAACTTGATCTGATTAATTCAGTCTCGGTTGTATGCTTCGTTTAAAAGTTGAAAAATAGCCTTAAATCCAATTAGACGAAGTTATTCGACCCCTGGCATTTCCTGACGGTTCTAATCTTTGATTATGACCTTCAAAAAATAACACAAGCACGCTGGTATGAGAGCTCCATACGGACTCGGTGCGCTCGCATGACTGGCTAAAGCAGAGAGATTTTCTCTTCTTAATTTTACCTTCCTGACAAATTAAATAAACGCTCATCTGGTTCCTATTAGTGCCGCATTACCGATAATTGGAGCGGTATTTACAAACACAGTTATTCCGTCCTTCCAGGCCCCTTGCGGCCCACCGTTTTACCAAAACCCGCCAGAAAACATAATGGCCCTTTGCTTCCACTGCAGTATCATCCACTGAGCCCAGAGTGCTTTAACAAGAGTTTGATGGTTCAATTCTTGTATTTCATAGGCAGTTAGGATATTTTCACAGGGGGGTATGGGGCACTTGAGTTACCTCATTAAAACAGACGTTGGGTATATTTTCGAAATGGGATTAGGTCCCCGTCTGTAAAAATATGCAAGCTAGGGCTTTTGATCTTAAAACTGGACTGAGATCCCCAAATGCAATCTCACAGACTTGAGTTTCCCTCAGGATGGAGTAAAATTAGTTTTATAAGCATTCCAAACTACCACTCAAAAGTGCAATCACAGCATAGACAAAAACTAAAGAATATATATGAATGTCATTAGATGATAGGAAATGTAACGGCATAAACTGCAGAACCTGAGTGGGCTGTGAATACTAAAACATGATGAGGGAAACCACCAAACACTGGAACAAAACAAAGCTGTTTGAGGAACCCTGCAGCAAAACATCTGGCCAAAAAATATTGAAAGAAAGAATAAAATTTTGCTACACTCATATCAACAATGATCACAACTACATGCGATGCTGGATTAGATAATTTACATAGGCAATGAATAAAAAAATAAACAGCCCAAACTATGGTTAAAAATTATCCAGGAATGCTCCCTGAAATGGCAAAAATGCTGATTTGTTTTGTTAATTTGTTGTCACTATATAAACTGCAACAAAATTTTGTATTTGATTTTTAGTTTTTTTTTACTATGATACTGATTTAATTTAAAATCAACAGGGAAAATTGGTCAGATTGTATATATATATATATATATATATATATATATATATATATAAAAGAAAAAAGAAAATGGGAAAAAGGGAAAAAAGAAGCGCATATTCACTGTAAAAAATCTTTCGTCAGCACAGCGAAAACAATCTTAATACCAACTTCAGTACAAAAAAAGAAAAATTAGTTGAGCCAACTTAATATAACTAGTCAACCACCTACAGTAGGGACTTCAGTCCACCCAACCTAAAATATTATGTTTTTTTATTATTTCATTTATATATACACTGTCCTTAAGAGAGACCAAACAATTGGTAAAGTAACTGCTTAAAATGTTTTTTTGTTGAATGCATGATCATTTTCAACCAGTTACATTACTGTGTCATTCACAGAGACCTCCGAACTGAACACACAAACCTTAATCACAACAATCAACAAACATCACTTACTATAAAACAACCTCAATATAACAGATAGCAGAAATAGACAAAATCAACAGCATAAATAAAGCCAGCAAACACTAAAACAGTCATCTTTTTTAATTATTTAACCACAGAATTGAACATGATGCAATCAATGCATGCGGGGAACGCTTGTTTAGTTTTAAAATAGTTTGTTTAGATAACCTAGTTATCTAAGTTGAGCAAACTTTTTGACAAATTTTGGTCAAATACTTAGGTATTTAAGTCCAGTAAACCAATTAATATTCATTAGCAACATGTTAAGGGGTTATTCAGTATACACAAAATAATTTCTTCGACTACAATTTTTTGGTTCAATATACTTTATTATATTTGTTAGGTGAAATTTTTAAGTTGGATATTAAAAACGCTAATTTTATAACCCATCTGCAAATTTTGTATCTCCAATTGAACAGCATTAAAACAACAGATCAAAGTAAATAAAGACAGTGAGAGGTGTGCAGAACTTAAGTTCAGATCACACAGCTCTTTATTAATACACAATCACTTCTGTTTTCAGTTTTATGGTAAGACACTGTCCACTCACAAGACAAAAAGTTCAAAAACTGATTGATGACCCATAAGATTTAATGCAATTTCAATCAAATGCATACTAACGTATACAAAAATTACAAGTACAGTTTGTTTTTGCTGTTTTACAAACTAAAACATTTGTCCCCTGTCCCAAATGGCTCACTTCATGTGAACACAAGACAGTAGGCGTAGGGTGTCCCATTTGCCATTGGTGCTCATGGGTCCCCCTTTCGGTCGATATGCGCCCTTAATGCACACTTTCCCTGAGCACGCACTTGTGCGAGCTTCGCAGCAGACTTCTTGACGAAAGTTAAACTGCCGTTAAATCAAAAAATATAATAAAATAGTCGCTTCAGATAAAAGCATTTGCCAGATACAATACAATGTATTGAGCGCAAGATAAGTCATCAATATTTCTGCTCTCTTTTCACCAACTTGAAACACCACAAATTTTAAAAATACAGAATTGATCAAAAAGATTTTTTTAGGAATGTAGTAACATTACTTAAAATGTTACATAACTTAAAGAGTTCCGTTCAACATAATCAAATTAAGTCCTTTGATACCGGTAAACACAAAGAAAATAAAACATAAATAAAAACAAATGTATACAATTCTTCTCTTCGATGGTGCTATTTTTGTTGTGAGCACAAACTAGTGTCACAGTCGTGGATTACAGCACTCATTTCTATTTACAGAGTGACTCAGTACACTGATATATGAGAGCTGGCGTGCTCAAAAGACAGGTTACATTTAATTAAGAACAGTTTGATTCATGATTTAAGAGCCTTTTAAATGGAGGAAAAAAGACTTAGCCAATCTTTCTGTCATTCAGGAATCTGACCGCAGTCCATTTATCATACGAGGTCTCATTAAATCTGTACGTTTGAATGTTTCTTCATTTTTAAAACAGCTCTGCTGTCCAATTTGGCCAGCGACTGTCAAGATTTACAGAGTAGAGTTTGGTTTGCTAGTTCTTTGACCTCAGTAAATGTCTTTGCTTTATTGTACAATAATTGCGGGCATAAGATCCGCCACTAAGTGCTGAAGCAATTCATAAAAATATGGCTTTCCCCCACCCTGCATATTTTGTATGTAATTGTTCCCATATGGCTTAAAAGAATTCTATATAAATATTGAAATGCACACAGATAGGGAACGACTTATGAATGACTCACAAATGTATATATTTGCACACGCAGACTTCCTTTGGGAAATATGTCATCTATGAACAGTGTCCATGCAGATCTGATTTCACAGCAGACTGTTTAAAACATTATCCAGATCTCTGGCTGCTTCAAATGTATAGGGGGGTCTAAAGGTCTGAGATTAAGTGTAAATGCTTTTATTTCATACTCTAATTTAATCAAAATTCAGTTTTTTAATATACAAATTATCAGCATAACCATAAAAAGTATAGATGTAATTTAATAGTAATTACTTAGTACCTCCCCCTTTTACTTTAAAGACTTGACAAGTTTGTACAAGACCTTGTAATATATGTTTGTGTTCCAATTTCAGCCATAAAAACTAGGGCTGGGCAAAAAAAAAATAGATTTTTCGATTAATCTTTTTTTTTTATAAAAATCGATTCTCAAAGGCCACGAATCGATTTTTTTTTATGAAATAACCTGATCCTGTTTGATCAAGGAATGTGACTGCTTTGACTTTTTTTGCATACTTTTTCATTTTGCATCAAAATTGTATTGTATTTAACATAATTGTATGCATTTGAAAATTAGAGATGGGTTCTGTTTTAATGTACCCAAGTGTACCTTACATAAAAAAGTGTAATATACAGGTTGGTGGCTCTTAATTTCTTTTTATTAATTACCCACTTGTAAACTTATGTTCACTGTTTTTTTATAAATAAAGTATTTGTATTAAATCTATATTCATTGAGTTGAATCGAGAATCAAGTATAAAAATCGATCCGAGAATCGGAATCGAACAGAGAATCGAAATGGAAACAATCCGATAAGCTTATGAATCGAAATCGAATTGATTCGGAACATCTGAATCGATACCCAGTCCTAATAAAAACCTATAGACCAATTTAGAGTAGACGTCAGTTACGTCACTGCAAGCTGCGCGCGCAATGCGGTTGCAGAAAAACAGTGGAAATGAATTAGACACGAGTGAAAAGAGCAAGATAACTCACTAGAAAATGTCCTGTTGTGCTGTTAAGTGTCAGAATAAGAATGCCAAAAAAGATGGCTTTCATTTTTATAGAATACCATCGTCGAAGACATCATTTGAAGATAAACGTAGGTGTTTATGATTACAATAATTCCTTAAACGGACAGAATGGAGCGAGGAAATCATCTGGAAATCTTTTAATAATTAGAATAGAAAATAAGTAGAGAAGATGTCCGGTGTTCTGTCGAAGTTTGTTCCCTCCATGTGTTTCTTATAGCGTTTTTATCACGTTACAATTATAATTTATTAAGGAAGAAAAAATTATATTTAATAAACACTATTATGTATAATACATGATAGTATTGCTTTTACATGTACTTTTAGCGATTCAGACTGTAAAAATATTTGATTTAGCAAAAAAGAACAATACATATACATTACATACATGCATATCAGTAGCCAAGCCATTTAAACTTTTTATCTATCTAAAAATAAACGTAACGTGATTAAAACGCTATAAGAAACATTGCACTAAAGGGAAACATAGGGGAATCAGACTTCGACAGAACACCGGATCCATAAAAATCACGGTTATGCTAAAACACTTCACAACCCTACTGCGGAGCAGTCACTTTCTGCAACCAGTTTGGCTCCGCCCACAAAAAACGTCATCTCTGTTTGCAAACACGAAATTGGTCTATACTTTTTGAGTTAACATGATGTTGTCCTAAACTTGACTAGTGACCCAGAAAAGTGCACAATCCTAAATATTTCTTAGTACATATTTAACATTTTAATTTTTAAATAATTCTTTAACATTGAATTTGATGTACGTCACAGATTAATGTTACTTTCCTTTTTTTTTATGGGTTGTTGCAAAAATATTAATCAAAACAAACAAAGTTGAGTCTCCAATTTTTTAAGTTTAATTAACTCAAAATTTAAATGTAGTATTGTAGAGACTAGCAATTACTTCAAGCTATTACATCAGTAGTGAGTAATGAAATTTTTACACTTTAGACCTGGGGTCTTCAACATGGTGCCCGCGGGCACTAGGTTGCCCGCACTCAGTCTGCGAGTTACCCGCCAAAGCACATTCTATTAATAGCCTCAATTTTAATATTTATTTATACATATTTTAGCTTGGCTTCTTTTATGTATGTTACATTTTTAACAATAATAAAACACATCAACAAGTAAAATCAAATAAAATCAACAAGTAAAACAAAAAGTTTTACCCATTGTGGTAGCCTTTGCTCACAAAAAGGTTGGAGACCCCTGCTTTAGACGATACCTAACCAAACTAGTACACAATATACAGAAGTGATCTGCGAGGAAGTGAGAAAATGTATGAGTAGCATATAGCACACATCCTTATAAAGAAACACGTCTCTTTTGTAGACAGGCATGGTACAGATTAGATCTAACACTACATTATCATTATTAGCCATGACTGTCTCCATAATTTACTCAGTGTGATGGCCTAGTCTCTCTGATGCGGACCACTGATTTACTATGAAGATCTGGCTCGAATTAAGCTGTCTGCCTCTGCTCTCTCAGTGTATGCTTGATGTTGCTGATCACTGAGAACGTGAAGAGAAAATGGGGATGGGGCTAGATGATATACGTTGTTGTACAATCCAATAGAGGGCAGTACCAGACGTTCAAGGAGCTGATGGTTAAACTCAGAGCTATATGCACTCTACATTCCCCAAAATCCCAACCTTTCCTCCCAGGCTCTCTGTAAATTGGAAATGAAAGCAATTTAGAATAACTGTATCAAGTATCACTCTATGTCAGAGAATAATAACCCAACAATCCAGATGAATTTGAGTGAGATGAGAGGGAGAGGTAAAAAAAGAGTGAGAAAAAAAATCAAAAGATAGCTTTCCATATGTATAGCTTGGGTTTCCCAGACGGCCATGTGTACTTTGTTATACCCTTTTCTGACCGAGCAGATATAAGCCAGTAGTTTACACAATCCAGCGCGTGCTCTTAGTGCATCCGGCTTAAGACTCAACTCAACTAAAGTTCATTGGTATTTACATACAAATCTATAATTAAAGAGCACCTATGAACCGATTCACGATTTTACATTTCCTTTGATGTGTAAGCGTGTATTAGTAGCCTACATGTTAACGATATGCAAAAGGTACAAACCCCAAAGTAAACTATGATGCAAGTTATCGTCTCCAATGTAAATCTCTTTTCTTGGACTACAACAAACACATGGACAATAGGCAATAGTTTACTTCCTAGGATTTATGACATAGTCAAGACCGACATTATAATAATTCCTCCCGCTTCAGACTTAGCCTGTAAGTTAACTCCTGTTAGCATTGAAATGTGACCGAATCTTTCAAACATGGTAAGGAGCGTCACATTTCTGGCTGACGTAAGAGGTATTTAGCCAATCCCAACATACAGATTAGCTGGCCAATCCGGGACACAAAAATTTTTTAAATCGATGACTTTTGTACAAAATCGGTGCATTTCAGGAGTAAAATCTGGAGCTACAAAAATGTACGGTATGTGGAAAATAATGTATTTTTGAGGTGGACACTACTTAAAGGTGTAGTGTGTAACTTTTATAAGGATCTCTTGACAGAAATGCAATATAAAATATATAACTATATTATCAGTGGTGTATAAAGACCTTTCATAATGAAGTGTTATGTTTTTATTACCTTAGAATGAGACGTTTTTATCTACATACACAGAGGGTCCCCTTACATGGAAGTCGCCATTTTGTTTCTACAAGTTTTTTTACTAAGTTGTCTCCAACGATGACATTGTTGTCCGGTGGCGGCTACCGTAGCTTCTCTATGCGTTTCGTTGAATGGTGGACTGAAATGTTTGTTGCAATTTGCAACCTCACCACTAGATTGAATTTATCACACTGCACCTTTAAGTATTTTACTTTCTACATAAAAGTAAATGTTCAAGTATTTGTATTTTATCAGTGTTTTTCTTTGGAAAACACATTCCAAAGCATATTATCATAATGTTTACTCCACTACATTTCATAATTTCAAGTTTTTGGTTTATATTTAATATTTAAGTACATTAAACATCTAGTACTTTTTTACTTTTACTTAAGTAAGATGTACTTTCATACTATTACTAAAAAAAGTAAAAGCACACAATTTTAATGTAACGAGGTATTAAATCAATTTTAATATGCAATATAAAAGGAATACACAGTATGATTCTATGCTTTAGAATGTAGCGATTTTTTTAGTAAAGTAAAGTAAATGTTTTCCCAAGACAAACACTCTGATAAAGCACAGATGCTTGGAAAATGTATCTAATATACTCAAGTAGTGTCCATCTTTGGTTTTTTACCATAAAGCGAACACATTGTATTATACCACTAAATACACAAATAATTTTGTTTTTTAGCAATGAAACAGGTGCCCTTTAAAGTTATCCAATACAAAAATGGTGCAAAATAACACACTTTAATAAGTCATAATTGTGTACAATTAGCATGGAAAGATAAAAAGTACAATGATAAGCTGAAGATTCACAACAGCAACTGTCTCAGAAAAGAGCTACATTTTCCTATCTTAATCTACAGTTCAGACTGCTCTATTCTATTCCAGAAGGTAAAATAATTAGCACCAAGGCACTACCTTTTCAAAAAGTACACTTTTGTACCTAAAGTGAATATTAGTATCTTAAAAGGTACATATCTGTAGGAACTTTTTAAAAGGTACCGTCCCAGTGACAACTTTGGTACTTTTTTTCTGAGAGTGCACAATCTGGCATTTTGCTAGGACTGCACTAATCCATTACAGCGATCCAGGCACCTGAGTCAACTTTTTAAAATGCCAAAAGTGCACTTAGACAAAAGTACAGAATGTCTCAGTAAGAATTAGTAATGTGACCGTCAGTATATTTCTGACATATATGAGACAAGAAAAAGCACAGTGCTTAAAGGCACATGTTGCTATTCAAAAATATCTGACCTATTTTCTATTCTAATGACAAACGAAATGAAAAACAACAGTGAAAATGACCTAGGCCAGAAACTTAAAAGCTCTTTTATTGTTGCTTACTGAATTTAGCTACTAATGCTGAAAGGTGCACAGAAGGCCAGGCCATAAGTATCAGTGATCTGGTCTTGACAGCACCTATCAAAATCTCTAATATTTTTTGCCAAGACTTCAGAAAAAGGGCAAAGAAACAGATTAACAACTGTAATTTATCCTGATCTTTTAATAACACGAATTAACCACAAACCTTCTTTTTATATCAATGCAATCCCTCCGTGGTCAGTTTGAATCACTTCAAGCAACCATATGCTTTCTTAAATGCACAAAAAAGCATTTAATTTTTTTCTTTTAACTCATCCACCTTCCAATCACACCCCACCGAGATGTTTGACATGTACAAATGATATTTGGCTGATTCATATTTCACTGAGCTAGTGTGGAAAGATCCGACAGATCTGTGGAACACAAGCTAGAGGATGAATGGGTTTAATAACATAAACGTTATATTCATAGAGAAAGAATCACTACTACTCACTTGATATCTCACACTCAGAACATAAAGCACATGTGCACCACATTAGCAGGTCACATCAGCGAAAATGCACCTTAGTTAAGCGAAAAGTATATAATGGTTTGGCTACAACCGAGGAGCATGAAATGGGATTCCTGTTCAGGGAGCTTTGAATATGTAGATTGAATGGAAATTACACTGCAGTTATGTCTGAGAAATTTTTATCAGAAATTAGTGGGTCATATAACAAAACCATTACCAACAGAAGAACAGTATAGACCTTTTGCGAGTCGACGTCACAGTTACGTCACGCGCGCATGTGGTGGCAGAAAAACAGTGGAAATGAATGAGACACGAGTGAAACGAACAATATAACTCACTAGAAAATGTTTTGTTGTGCTGTTGAGTGTCAGAATAGGAATGCCAAAATAGATGACCTTCATTTTTATAGTATATCGTAATCGTCGTCGAAGACACCATTTGAAGATAAACGTAGGTGTTTATGGTTGCAATAAAAGCCCTCAACCGGACAGACTGGAGTGATGAAATCATCTGAAAATCTTTTAATTATTTGAATAGAAAATAATTAGAGAAGATATCCGGTGTTCTGTCGAAGTCTGATCCCTCTATGTGTTTCTTATAGCGTTTTCATCACGTTACGTTTATAATTTATTTAGAAAGATTAAAGATTTTAATTAGTTCATAATATCAATAATATTACCATTTATTAAAGTTTTCGTTTTTTTTTTTCATTTTCTATTACTTCTTTTTACCATATATCTTAGCCTATGTCTTCTTCCTGTTTGTTCTAAATTATGATGTTTACTAATAAATATATAAACATAGCACGCGCACACACACACACACACACACACACACACACACACACACACACACACACACACACACACACGATGTAAAGTGTTAATAATATATAAACAGGCCTATACAAATTAATTTGTATGTAAACATAATAGTTTTAGATCAAACACGTAGGATAAAAATATAAGGAAGAAAGTGAAAACAGGAAATGATTAAATGTTTAATAAATGATATTATACAGAATACATGATAGTATTGCTCTTATAAGTACTTCAGAGATTCATACTGTAAAAATAATTGATTTACCAATAAAGAACAATACATATACATTACATACATGCAAGCATATCAGTAGCCAAGCCATTAAAACTTTTAATTTATTTAAAAAATAAACGTAACTTGGTGAAAACATTATAAGAAACATTACACTTAAGAGAAATATAGGGGAAACAGACTTCTACAGAACACCGGATCCTTAAAAATCACAGTTTAATGCTAAAACACTTTACACAGCTATTGAGAAGCATTCACTTTCTGCCACCAATTGGGCTCCGCCCACAAAAAACGTCATCTCTGTTTGCAAACACGCAAAAGGTCTATAGGTTCCAAAAGTCTAAGACCACAATGAAAATGTTTCTATTTACAGTAGCATTATGGTTTTAGACATGATATTATTAGCATAACTTAACCTGTATTGTTACTACTTTTTAATAAAAAGTTTAAATGAAACAGTATTATTGATTTGTCTCTGAAGCTGCTAGACTCTATCTGCTTGTACAAAACCTGACACTGCTTGTTCCAAAATGTTCCAAAATTCCAAATTTGGTCCAGATAAAGGGGGTTGTTCAGATTCCAAGTGTTTCAAAACCCCAAATGCCCCATCTCGAATGTTCCAAAAATCCCAATTTCCAATGTTCCAAATTTTCAAAAGTAAAAAATGGAAACAAGGAAATGTTACCTTTCTTAAGGGCCATTCACAATACGTTAACTACAAAGAAAACTATGGCTGCATCCAAAATCTCTAAAATGCTGCCTTCGTAGGCATTTGAAGGCATGAAGACGCGTCCGAATCCAATGTTTGGTTTACTTTCTGTCTCCTGACTGAGATACCTTCATCATCCCACAATTCTATGATTGGTCGAGTAAAAAAAAAATTAATTAATTTTTTTTTACTAGTCATTGCCTCATGAGGCAACAAGTCACCCTATATAGGTTCCACAATAACAATAATGTTATAATTTAATGTTATTAACATTAATTTGCTTGTTTGCCAAAGTATTCAAGCAAATTATTTACATTAAAATGGCATTAACTTACATTGTTAAATTTCCTTTCATAAAAAACTTTTGCAAATGATTAAATATAATTGATAATGTAAATAATAAACTGTTTTTGTTGCCTTTACATGGCTATAACCAACAAATATCTTCAGCACGTTGTATTTTATCTATCTCTAAACAGTGAATCTAGTTTATATCACCTCTCATTTTATCTATCGGTGTAGTTAATGTTTTATTGTTTGTAGTTTAAAATCGCTCTGATCCAATGATATAGTTCCTTGTATTTTTATCGATATAGTTGTGATGTGAACTCCACTATTCTCTTTATTTTTGAACGACTTTTTAAAGGTGACATAGAATGATTGAACGGGGTATTTATCCTTGTTCTGTAAAGTGGAGGGGCAGTGAGATGCCTGTGATGTCATAAGCATCAGTTTTTCAGATTGGGCCGTTTTCTGGCTGACATTTTTAAAAGAGGAATTTCTATGAGACTGAGATGTTTAGCATGTCTAGCACTTTTTGTATGTTCGTGAATGCGGGTAGACTACAATTATTCAACAAAGACGAGGTAAAAATGGTTTTTCATTCTCTGTCCCCTTTAAACTATATTTTTATATTACAGTTATCTTTATCATCCATCGTGTTAACGGCCCATTACATAGGTGTTATTGTGATAACAAATTTCACTGGTTACCTAGAAATAGTTCAAAATATTGTGTCAGTGTATGTAACAGTTCTTATTCAAAAGTTTACATTTTTATATGACCCTGTTTATTCCAGGTTTCCACTTCCAAAATTGTAAAATTTCTCAGACTTTTAGACCCCAGTATATCTGCAGTCTGTATCTAATCTGTGTAATATGCTGATATAATATCTTTCTTTTTTTTAACGTCTCTAAAAGTTAACCGTACACCACAATCCCAATGTACTATCAGGTTAAAAAAACTGCAGTCTTTTATACGGGCCTGTCGTAATTGAAGGTAGCAGGGCTGAAGTTATATCAGAGGCATAACAGGCTGGCCCACTTCCCAGAAAGCAATTCACATACAGATTGACCACAGCAGTGTGTGTGTACAGAAGAAATTCCAGATCCTACTTTACTCCAGTATGTGTTTTATGGAAATCACATAAAAGCCCCTACAAAAAAACCATATGAGACTTCACTCAATGTGTGTATGCATATAGCTGTTGGGAAACTTGAAGGATTCCATTGTGTTTACTGAACAACAACAAGGAAACAGTCAGATTGGAACGGACAACAAGCTGAAGTAACTTGTCGATAGTGATGACGTTCAAAATCATGCTTTCACGTAGTGAAATACGACAACATGACGGCGTATTAACATGTCAGAGCTGTTACTCTGAGCAATTAGCTTCTGATCACTCAAATGATTTCTGATTGCTCAAACTATTTTTGGAAAACAAAGCAATAGTGTTTGGATGTGTGGTTTGAGCGGACTATCTGCTGGTTCACCGGATCACTGTTTCTGCACACAAATGCCAAAGATCTAAACTCTCAGAAGGGTGAAAGCACTTCAAGACCTGACAAATGGTTTTCACAGGCTTGCAGCTGAATGCAAAAGCCCATTTCGTAGAAAAGAGACAAGCACCTACCTGCTCAAACTCTCTTACACTAGGTGTCTGAAGTACAGAGATCTTCTCAGTGTCATCATTGGAGGAATCTGTTAAAAATACAACCAATAGTTAAAATCTCACAGGGGAAATATATGTGACACAGCCTGTGAAAGTCATTTGTCCTACATAATGTAAAGAGCATTCTGTGAATATGTAACCTTGATATCTTTAATATTGACTAAGTGAGGCCATTCAATGTGAATCCCACATGAGCACAGCTCAGCATCTCAAAGCACATTGGTTAACTGCACTTCGGACAATAACAAAATAATTTTAACTAAACGAGAAGTTAGACCTCTGTGAAAGCAATTGAACAGTTTAATAATAAAAACTAACAACTCAAATTATTACAGACACACTCTTTAATGTGCACACATACATACCATCAATATAAAACATTCACATGCATAAGAAGCCCAACTGTGCCGAACCATTACAGAAAAAATTACCAGGAACATTCCAGGAACAGGGCTAAAATTATGTTTCGTTTTTTTGTTTCTCAGCATGAGAGGAGAGGAGCTCCCACAGGGCATAATCACAAAAACACTGGCAAGGCCCAAACTTCTTGCAGATCTTTAAAACCATGGCATGGCCTCATTAAAGCTTATTAAAGGACTTTTATTTAATACTTGCCAGTAATGTGTACTGGAAGTGAGCCTAGAGGTGCATTAGAGAAGGCTGCATGCTAAACAGAGACGTTAACCATGCCAAAGCAATGCCATGCCAAACATGCTGACGGTCAGATTTTGTTTTTAACTTTCACCTATATAATTTGGCCATTAGCTTTATGTTTTTAATAGAAACATATAAGTATGTCCTGAAATAAACCTTTTTTGTGTGTGTGTGTGTGTGGACGAGGGAGGAACAGCTTTGAAAAAGCCTGTACCCGACTGGTCTCCAGAAACGTGAAGCAGAACAAACCAGCCGAGTTTAATGTGATACAACAATGCACAAATTCACCAATCACACTTTACAGATGGACATGAACAAACTGCTTTTCAACATATATGGGGTTTATTCTTAAAAAACTGGTTTTGGAATGGGTTGGGCCAAAACACAACCCTAAAGTTTTAAAGCTGAAAGCCAGTTATAGTAATTTTAATATGGTAAGGTGGTGTTACATTTAAAGGTATGCATTGCAGAACACTTTTATTCAAAGCGACTTAAGGTCAAAGTACTGTATAAGTATAAAAAAGAATAAATGACCTAAGGTCATTTTTTTACGTTCATGTACACATATAAAACAGACTATATACAGCCTTTATAGTGTATCTATGTGATATACATTTTTTATCACTTTGTGTTTGTTTGTGTGTGTGTTGAACCCTTACCCACAACCCTTGTGCTGCTAATGATCTACCAATTGAGCTACAGCAACATAATAAAAGACGACAATGTTCAATAAATAATTACATTCATGGAAAACACCACCATTTTTTAATATTGTCTTATGTTCTTCCCTCAACTTAGACAATTAATACATACCTATCTTTTCAATGCGTGCACTTTTTACAGTGCGTTGTGATTGTTTTTGCGTTTAGCCTAGCCCCATTCATTCCTTAGGATCCAAACAGGGATGAATTTAGAAGCCACCAAACACTTCCATGTTTTTTCTATTTAAAGACTGAGTTACTATGGTGACACAAAATACAGCGCTTTGGTTTGCAGCACTTCGACCTCGGCGCACAGTAACATCATCACTGCTGTGAATTCCCCCCTCTCGCTCAAACTTCCGAAGTCAGAAGTGATGATTTTACTGCGTGCCAAGGTCAAAGTGCTGTAAACTAAGTGCTCTTCCGCCATACAATATAGTTCTCAGTTTTTATCCTCTTAAAAAAATCGCCACGTTTTATTTTGTGTCACCATACTTACTCGTGTAACTACTCATGTAACAGTCTTTAAATAGGGAAAACATGGAAGTGTTTGGTGGCTTCTAAATTAATCTCTGTTTGGATCCTAAGGAATAAATGGGGCTAGGCTAAATGCTAACACATTCATAACGCGCTGTACAAAGATGAACTGCACGCATTGAAAAAAGATATGCATGTATTCATTCGTCTAAGTTGAGGTAAGGACATAGTAAAATATAAAAAAACAGTGGCGTTGTCCTTTAAAACTTACTGTAATTCTGATAATTTTCTTGATTAGTAAAACAGTTCATTAGCATAACTATAGGCTGTCTTACTTAGCATCATCATGGCACATAAATATAAAATTTGTGGTCATAAAACTGGAATTTTTCTTCAAATGCCCCCCATTCTATCAGAATTGAATATCAGGAGCACTCTCTGTTTCAAATGATGAAACAGTTCGTTTCTGATCTGTAAGTAAAACAGAACTCGAACAATACACTTACCACTCATGTCGATCATGCTCTTAGGCCGGGCCGCTTTATGTCCATTATAGTGTCTGAAACAAACAATAATTTGTGATTGGTTATGTAATTTCTATAGCATAATAACATAAACAAATGATGTACCATAATTATAAATGTAGTGAATTAAATTAAGCAGCTTTGTCCTAACTCTGTCCCATTATTGATACTAGATAGCAAAGATCTCAGGGACTTAGCATAGTTCCTCCACACATTAATATTTAACCTCCAAAGTACATTTGTATTGATTGATGCCCTCATGCTCTAAAATGCAGCTCAAATTGCAAATCATCAGCACAAATTGACACAAGGACATCTGAGACAGAAGAGCACTCATCTTACCCATGCACTCAATTGTCTGTCTGTCTGTCTATCATTGTATATAGTAGAATACCACAGTAATCACATCATACACTGATGTCATGATACAGCTAAGAATCAGCTGTGTGTTGCTCTAATAGAGTAATACGGTAAGATGTTGCTTTCTCATGCTCACATGCCTTAAAATGGATTTTTAAATAGAAAACGCTGAACTGAGCATGTCCAAAGACACATGGTGGCCTGTCTGGCAGAATAATCATATTGTATCAGTGTTTTGTCCAGACGGATCCAGCGTTTTGGGAGCCTGAAACCACTACTTTTTTAAACTGGGTCCCAGAGTGGATAAATCTGAACACAACAGAACCCTTGCAGTTTTGTGTGTACGGCCAATCTGTATATATTTTGTGATACGATGATCACACGTCTTGACCCTAATCAGATACCGCTACATCAGTGGTTCTCAAACTGGGGGCCAGAGGGCCCCAGTTTTACGAGATTTTATAAAATACATTAATTTATCATGAATTCTGCATTATTAAAATTTAGAAAAATAAGGCTACTAACCAAAAGCAACACATTGTATAATTGTAATAAGTTTTGTTTTAATTTTATGTTTTTAGAATGTTTTATGTCATAAATTTTCCTTGGGGGGTCACGAAGGGCACAAGGGGGGCCGCACGCTAAAAAAGTTTGAGAACCACTGCGCTACATCACGTAACAGCAACAACAACAACAACAATGGTGGACTGCATGCTTGTGTTCATGTTGCAAAAGGTAGTGATCCTATGAGTGTTACGAAAGCAAAATTTTCTGCTCCTTTGCTACACGGTGAGCAACAAATGATTATGGACAACAACAAGGTTTATGCGCATGCTCCATTTTTAGTGTATCTCCATGGCAGAATTACAGCATTACATACTAGTCTGGCATGAATACTACATTGATTCGGTTTTTATGTGTACACAGATATTTCTTGAGACGGTGCCGTGTTTACGAATTTTTTGTTAGAATGAGGAAAAAAGATTGGATAGGGAATGCTCTGGCTTTATGTGGATGTGGCCTCAATACCAGGTGTAAACAGGATCATAGTCCATAGCTGATGACAGTCACATATAAACTCCTAACACTTGTCATATAAATAGACTCAGACACAGTGTTAATTATCATAATACAGTAGTGAGACAGATGGGCCATTAGGTTTCTTCACTTTAATCCCAGAGACAAAAGAAGCAGACGTTTAAGAATAGGCCTAATTTACATGATGCCTATTAAACCACTTAAAAGATCCACAAACACCCAAAGAACATCCAGCTCACATTGTTTTATTGCACCACAGAGACAACTACTGAGCCTGACAGAAGGTTTAGCAGGCAAAACCAACACGAACAGATGTTTTTTACGCACAGATGACCGACTGCTGAGGGTGTCAACAACTTCACAATGTCGGCAGTTTACCCTCACTAATGTAAGGGTGTGAATTAGACTAAATGTTAAATGCTCTCTCATTTGTATGTCGCTTTGAATAAAAGCGTCTGCTTAACGGGACATTCCACTTTTTTGAAAATATGCTAATTTTCCAGCTCCCTAGAGTCCATTCAGAATCCATTCAGCTGATCTCTGGTCTGGTGGTAGCACTTTTAGCATAGCTTAGCATAGTCCATTGAATCTGATTAGACCATTAGCATCGCGCTAAAAAATAACCAAAGAGTTTCGATATTTTTCCTATTTAAAACTTGACTCTTCTGTAGTTACATCGTGTACTAAGACCGACGGAAAATTAAAAGTTGCGAATTTCTAGGCAGATATGGCTAGGACTATACTCTGGTGTAATAATCAAGGACATTGCTGATGTAACATGGCTGCAGCAGGCGTAGTGATATTACACACTGCCCAAAAATAGTCCCCTGCTATTGAAAGTAACCAAGGGGACTGCTGCGTAATATCATTGCGCCTCCTGCAGCCATGTTACAGCAGCAAAGTCCTTTATTATTACGCTGGAATGAGAGTATAGTTCCTAACCATATCTGCCTAGAAAATCACAACTTATAATTTTCTGTCGGTCTTAGTACACAATGTAACTACAGAAGAGTCAAGTTTTAAATAGGAAAAATATCAAAACTCTTTGGTTATTTTTTAGCGCAATGCTAATAGTCTAATCAGATTCAATGGATTATGCTAAGCTATGCTAAAAGTGCTAGCGCTAGACCCAGAGATCAGCTGAATGGATTCCAAAACGGTAAAAATCAAATGTTTAACTCTAGGGGAGCTAGAAAAGTACTATATTTTCAAAAAAAGTGGAATGTCCCTTTAAATAAGTAAGGGTAAATGTTGTGGAGGATGGGTCACCATGTCAATGACAATACAGTTTGTAATGTTTCCTATTGTTTGCCTCTAATGATGGAAAAAATGCCCATGGCATAAAAACATGACATAACAGTCCAACAAATTCAGACGCCTAGTAAACTCTTGAGTCATGACCACCTGTTCTGGGTCACCCATTATCACACGGGTGAAAATCAAGCACAGTCAGTTGAGAAACCAAGCCCCCCCTTCCCAAACTGACAAATGGTCAAACTGTTGCCAACATCAGAATGCTATTTAAACATTGGAATAACATAAACTAAGGGGCATAGTCTACGGTATTCACATTCCTTTACTGGATAAACAGATAACTGTTTCACATGGACAGCAGTTGCATTAAAAAAACTGTATATAAAGTTTACTTGTGTATTATTATTTCATACAAATAAGATGGACCAGGCGTACCACCTCCACATTTTTTAAATAACTGCAAGTTATGCCTGGATTCCTACTGGAACAAACTTGTTCCCATAGACATGGAGTAACATGCTGCCATACAAATTCTGCCATACAAATTCCTCAAAACAGTTTTTCCGACATATACATGGTGCTCAGTCATACAGTAGGTAAATCCCTTACCTGCCACGATACAGAAATCCACTCATTTTGACTCCATCCAAACCACACCAAAGTTGAAAATAAAAACCGACAGGAACAAACTCTACAGCTCAGCTCCAAAAATCCAGGCTCTCTGCAGCTCTGATCTCAATCCAGTCTTTTAGAGAATAACTCTTCATTTCCATACACCAGGCTGGTCAGGAGTCCAACCAAACAAGCACAAACATTCGCAGAGCTGTTATTTTTCCCTGGACAGTAGGCAAGAAATGGTCATTTGACGTGGCAAGGCCAGACCAGGAGTCAGCGAGACGCACAGTAAACAGCACAGAGGTGAGATTACACACACACACACATTGAGCACCACTGACTTGTCCTGAAAGGCTGATCTGTTTGTGCATGCTCAAAGACAGGTTTCTCTGTCTGTGAGGGTATGTATGGGAAGGAGGGTGTGTGTGTGGTTTCCAACCGGTACAACTGACAGGCCTTCCTGCCTAGGCACGAGGAGCATCCTTTAAGTTGCAAATGGGCTATTCGCCCCCGGCTGTTAACGCTTGGTTGAAGGGGTGGAGTCTCTGAGCGAGGGATGCAGGTTCAAACAGGTCTGCGGATAAAATATGTCTTTCAAGTGAGGATAAGGAATCTTACAGTGCAAGTTTAAGATCACAGACAGACTGATTTTGAAAAACAAAGATCAGCTGTGAAAGACTGAGAGAAAACACAAAGCATAGACATAACTGTGTGCTCCTGTCTTGCTCCATGATTACAGGAATTCCTAAGTGTGAATTTAGGGAGGCTGGAATGGATGACGTGTTTTCCAGTCAGGTGGGGAGCGGCTGATGAGTTCAGTTTAGTCTGGAAATTTTTGTGTGAATATCACAATACACAAATTCTCACTAGGAAAGTGACCGATATAGGAAGACATTTTATGCTTGACTTCTGTTAAAACGAAGCTGTTAAACAAAGCTCACCAGTTCTGGCAGTTAAGCAGTTATGAACTACTTTTTCCTTGAGGTGGGTTTCAATAGTAAAATGATTGACGCCATTCAGCCAGCAAGTTACATAATTTCACAAAATCTGTTCAATCATTTACATGGAAAATCCTTGCACTTTTCATCATCATCATCTGTTCACAATCAGCTACATTTTATTCCCTATTAAACCTGCTGTTATTCTTCTAGCAGGCCTGAGAAATATCACACGTTCCCTTTTAGGAAAAGTCAGCACGCTTGTTTAAACTCTCCTCGGCTTGACAGAATGATTAAAGATGCTTTGAGATTCAACGTACCGGTATAAATATAACTCTGAAATACTAAAGCCTACAGAAACACTCACAGGCACACTAAAGCTAACTATATTTTCAATAACCGAGCAAGAAGTAGTGTGTCTAACCCAGGAGCTGCTGTGACCCTGTAATTACCACTGAGACTATACTATGTTCCCACCCTTCAATCTAAAACTCCTGTATTTGAACAGCTGCCCGGGTGTACGACTGATGGAGAACCACAAGTCACACGAGCCTCTAGAACTAAACCACAGTTTGTTTCGTATCAAAAGCGGGCTCTTTCATAGTGAGCATTTCCCTTTCGGAAAACAGGTGAAACTTTGTAACATAGCTATGACATCACAAGACCTCTTTATTTATAGACCACATAAAACTATTAAGCTTTTTATTTGCATAATGTTTTGTTAAGCATAAGGCGAGTGGAATTTGGAAACATATAATCATATCTGCTTTCGAAGGGCTATGACCTCACATGTTATGGTTGCATTTACTGACTATTACATGGTTTGCGAGAAGACACGCCATGACTATTAGTATTTAATAATTTCATCAGTTGAATGGTTCACGCTTCTATGTCTTGTATACAGGGAATTTGTAACAGTGACAGGGAACCTATGGGTTTCCATCTGAGTGGAATAAAGTCCAGGCAATCCCCTCAATGTTAACAGACAGGCTGATTAGAAACAGGTCATGTCCTTCATTCTATATATATACTGTATGTGTGTGTGTGTGTGTGTGTGTGTGTGTGTGTGTGTGTGTGTGTGTGTGTGTGTGTGTGTGTGTGATAGACAGAGAAAGAGAGAGGGAGGGAGAGAGGTGATGGGCTCCGTAACTAACTCTGTAACATTTTTACAATCTGTTAATGAAATTGTGTAACTTATAATTCCTTGCAGTGATTTAGAAGCAAACACAATATTATGTCAACCACTATAATCAGAAAGTCATTTGTAAGCAGGTGCAACTAAAGAAAGATATTTTTAACTTTCATACTCAAGTATTACATATCTTCTCTTACAAAGAAGTAGATGACTCTGAGAAATTATATTTTAAAATACTATTGAACAACATTGAGAGATGTTAAAGCTGCTCTTACACATGCTCTACCATTAAATGACTATATCGATACAAGAAACACTAGGGCTGGGCGATTTTTCGATTAATCGTTTTTTTAAACGTGGTCGATTCAGAATCGATTCTCAAAGAGCAGAATCGATTTTTATTTCTGCAAACATTGAACGAAAGATTAACATTAATCGAATTACTAGTCTTCTTCACTAGATGTCACCCTCTTTTGTGTGTAGCGCATGTTACCAAGGAGCAAGAGGCAAGCCTGTCATTCATTCATTCAGTGCTTAAAATGGCGGTTTCAGGTGCTTCGTCGATTTTATTTATTACCCACTTGTAACCTGCTGTTCACTGTTCTTTTTATTAATATAGTATTTGTATTAAATCTATATTCATTGAGTTGAATAGAGTATAAAAACCGTTCCGAGAACCAGAATCGAAAATTGGATCGAGAATCGAATCGATTTGGTAGCTTGTGAATCGAAATCGAATCGATCTGCAAAATCTGAATCGATACCCAGCCCTAAGAAACACTAACATTTACTATAAACAAGTAGTATTGTATAATATCTGTGGTTTACTATTCTGTTTAGTCCAAACAATCTACTTTAAATAAACTCACAGAGGGTGTACACAAACAATGTCGCAGTAAAACACACATGCAAGGCCTGAACCACTACATACAATAAAACTAGTTAATAAAAATTGTTTTTCTTTCTATAATAAATCCTTATTTAACCCACAAACCCTTATTTGGTTACATCCTTGCACACACACATCATTTCCTCTCATCACTCGAACAATATTAGTACCACAGGTACCTGTACTGTCAAAAAAGCTGTTACTGGGATGGTACCCTTTAAAAAGGTCCAAATATGTATCATTTAGGTACAGCTGAGGAACTAATATGCACTCTTTAGGTCCTTTTTGAAAGGGTACAGCTTTGTACCTTATATCTGAGAGTGTAAGACAATTTGTCCTTTATGTGAATATTGTATATCCAAAATAGCCAGAGTACTGAAACCTGCACAAACTGCGTTGACATGTGCATAACAAGCTAGAGTTCCTACACTCTGATAAACCCAGGCTAAACTTATTGTTTCCTTGATGTGTCCATTTGCAAAAGCAGATTTAAAAGAATTGTTATAAAAACAGTTTTTAGAAATTAATTATGGTACCCCAATTCTTAGAGCATTGCTAGCAGTACAAAGGTTTTGGGTTCGATTCCCATGGAACTTAATATAATGTAAGTAAGTAATTTGGACATCTAACCTATCCAAAACTGATCAAATGCATATGCACGTTTAATAAAGGTGTTAAATTCACATTGGCCTATTGTAAATACACATAGTAAGTTTGTACTTTTCGGGTTTTTAAAGAAAATTAACTTTAGAACCAGACGCTTTGGCATTTGCTTGTCACATGGTCCAGATAGGTCTGTTGACTAATGTGGTAATTAACCCTTTACAGCTTATAAAAATGATGTCTTCTGTTTGAGATTTCACAGCACGCTAACACAAAATATTTTTTTACATTTTATACATAATAATATTATAACACATAATAATATTAAAAATAGCATCTCAAGATAAATATTAAACTCGTTTACATAGATTTCATTGTTCATACTGTACCTTTCGACATCTCCCTTGTGTTGCTCCTCATACGGTGACCAGTCCATATTAGTCCATCTCTCGTGCGCCTGCCTAAAAATCCACGATAGCGCATGTGGTCAAACCTTCTAGGCTAATTAAGAAAATCTGTCATTATATTGCAGGTGCCAGAAAACGAGTCTTATTGTTTCGGATGCGATAAATGGATGCGCAGTTGTCATTCGTACAGAGTGCATGTACAACCCCCCGTGGTTCAATACACAGCTGGCAGTGCTCCGGATATTGCACGCGCCAGAGCAGGAGATGCTGCACGAGAGCATCATACATCAAACGGGTCTCCTCCTGTTGATGGGTGCCAAACATGAATTCATTATGTACTTGTGCTTGACGTTTATTATAGCTAATGATTCACGTATGGTTTTGGTCAGGGAAATTATGATGAAGGCTAATGTTTACAACAGTACTGTTAGCCTACTAAAGTGAACACACAAGCAGCACACAGAACACACATTTACCAAGATGACTTGGAAATCATCTGTTCATTCGTACGAAAAGTAAGCTAACTGCGTTCTTATGCCATCGGTTGTATGAGCAGTGCATTCGTTTATGCCTATTTTAATTTTACATTAAAATATTCGTCGAAAATGGACAATAATCGATTATTGTAACTATTTAGGAGAAATAACATGAAAAACTGCTTTATAGGCAGGTTCATTTATTTGTGTTTTCGCATGTAACAATAACGCGGTCAAGTGGTAAATGGGAATTTTACGACAATCTTGAGCCTCCAAGTTGTAAATAGACCGCAAAAGTCGCGAGAATCTCGTAATTACTGAATTTTGGTATGCTCCTTCTCTAATCCCTCAGTCTGAAATGGCACTTGAAGTGCATCATCAATCCCATTCATCTCCATATATTTGTCAAGTTGTAACAAATTTCGGATTACCTATAGCCACACATGTTAACACCAAATGTATATTTTACGTCGGAAATCCCAGCAGCATAAATTAGGTTAATGAATCGCGAGCTAGGATTCGCCAGCCACGGCACTCAGAATCACGTGATTATAAATGACAAAAAAACCTTCCTGTTATGACCATCGTGTGATTAGGTATTTTGTCACCAAATTTAACCACTTTTTTATAGTTGCTGTGAGTTTTATCGACGTTATTATTAGAGGCCAAAGTTTGTCTATTTCTCATACTTGACCAGCAGCGGAGAAGCTTCTAGGACAGCGACTCGATCTAACAGATTCGGATGACACACAACCGAAGATTGAGGTAAATAATAGAATCTTTACAGTAGCGGTTACCCTCATGATACAACCGGCAATATTATGTGACAGAAATACGTTCACACAGCGTATCTGTAAGTGTGTTCGGCTTGAAGTAGCGATACGCAAACTAATCGGATTATGACATCAAAATGCCGCGAGAGCAATTCGAAAGCGTCCAGTACTGTTTCTCTCGAATGGCTCTCGCGGTACTTTGTGGTCATACAACGGACTGTCTGCGTTGCACTGCTCTAAGAACTTTTTCGCCTTTTTAAAAATACCGACCCTTTGAATTAGAGCAACCGTGTTAAAACTGCTACTGGGAAGTCCCCTGTGTAAACGCTCCCAATAACATTACCAAAGAATAGTTATATGTCTTGGCAAAGAAATGCAGATAAGAGAAATTGTTCTTAGGCTAACAATACCACTTTAAATATGATTTAATACGTTTTTATTAGGTTTTGACCTCTTTAGATATGTTTACGTCTTTAAGCAAACATACAGCCTTAAGAAATCTTAAAAACATTGTTTAACTTTTGATCTCTAGGGTTCCTATGGTTTTGTTGGAAAAAATGGTTTATTATAGTTGCTCATTTCTGGCAGGGTTACGATGACGAATCAGAGCTTAAAACAGACAGTTTCTGTTTTCAGCCACATCAATTTAAATGTAACCATGAGCTACATCATCAACAGGGAAAAACTGAGTTACAACCTTAAAGGGACTTCAGTTACGTAACTGAAGGAGCAGTATAGTGATGTTGCAAATATGATTATATTAAGCAAAGGCCTATATATATATATTTTAAAAAGGCAAAGAAGATAGGTAGCAGAAAAATAAATAATAAAAAACAGATACAATACTGTGCAAAAGTCTTAGGCCACCACCACCAGACTTGTTGTTTTAGAAGTTTTAATGTGTTCATCCATATTTATTTTTCAATCTATTTTATTAAGAAGATACAAACAGAAAATACAGGAAATGTGTAAAAAAAAAAAATTCAGGACTAAATATCTTTTTTAGGCATCAATCGTCTGTGTTTAGTGTGACCTCTCTTGGCACTAAACACATCTTGAGCGTTTTTGAGCAGAATGAAGTAAAAATACTAATTTCTTTAAAATTAGATATTAGGATTTAATTTTATTTAAGTTTAAGAGTTTTCTTCTCTTGCTCAAGTGGAAGGGGAGTTTACCCAAAAAACTTGACAGATCAGTTTACATTTTTGTACAGTTTTTAATACTATATACACATTTCCTGCATTTTCTGGATTCTATTAAAGAGACTGAGAAACAATAATATTTGATCACTATAACATTGCAAAAACAACCAATCTTATTCTGGCATGGTGGCCTAAGACTTTTGCACAGTACTGTATTTTTCTTCAAATTAGTGTTAAACAGTGTTTAATTTAGTTGCAAAGGCAGTAAAAGAGTTAAATTGGGTTATGACTGACTGTGATGTAAACTTTTAATATACATTCTTTAAAGATGTTAAAACCTCTTTTTATGATAATAATATATTATGACTTAACATGAGTCAACAGAATGCTAAAAATAGAGATTTGGACATATTTTGGTTTCTTTTGCCTTTTTAGTAAATGAGGAAACAATTTTTGCTGGAGCAACACTTACATAATTATGTGTTAGTTACCAGTTAATTTACAAAACAAGCTCAACCTTCAAAATTTACCCACAACAACATATGTAAATAAACAGATTGCTGTCAAATGTTTTGGGGTCACAAAACACATGGTACCTGCCACCCACGACCCTCAAACCCATGTGTGTGGGGTTGTTTTGAGCATTTGAAGGCCACCTTGTGGCCAAGACCTGATAAAGCACATAATCATATCCACAGGAAAACAGATGCCATTGACTTTAATTTTATTTTCTCTATTACTCACAAGCAATTTAATGTTTACCACATTATGTTCCACTTTGAGGAAATGTATGCAATTAAGTTAATCAAAAAGTAAGTCTGCAAGATATTTACTAAGACAGTCTAATTGAAAACCAGGGATTTATTCATTTAAATCTAGAAATAAACAATGTTTAGGACAATGAACATTGGAATGAAGATTAATGTCAACTGTTTCAGTGAACTTCACTTAAAACTTTTTAATTGTATAAATGAAGCATTTTCACTTAAAAGTCTCAGACTGTAAAATTAAAAGCATTACGTTTATGACTGATGGTGGGGTGTCATAAACGTCTTGCCCCTGTCCAGCCCTCATATTGTCCCTCTGCCATCCCCTGATTTGTTTGGAGCTGTCATAACACTCTGTTATTCGCCGGTGTCTGTGTTTACTACGCTCTGCCCTCCACGTCCACTGCCTACCATTTTTGTTTTTTTAATTATTGATCTGCTCGCTCTCATGATGACCCCTGAGGGGAAAATCCATGTGGAGTCGAAATGGAGCCCAGAGTTGGCAGCAAGCGAATAAGACCAGCTCACGAAAAGGGGAAATGCACTAAATTCCACTCTGCTCCCCTCAGAGCAGCACAGTTGGAGAGCAAGCTGCTGTTCCCTGCACAAAAAAAGGACTATTTTCCATTATGTTGGTGTTTGCAGCGACCTTGTCTGCGTTAAGATACTAAAACAAAGACTTATTTATGAAGCAATATTAAACAAGTGAATTGCTTTTAAAAAATTGCACATTTTTATTGCAATTTTTTTGAAAAACTAAGGACTGTTCAATCCCTTAAAGGCAAAATGTCAAAAGCACATTCCCACATAAATCCATCTAAAAGGTATTCTTGAACGTTGCAGTTAAATATTTCATTAATTCAAAAGCTGATGGAATGTTCTTCATTAAATGCAAACAGATGGATTTTAGGTTTACTCTTTTTTTTTTTTCTTCTTAGTTCTGGTTCTCAAACTACAAAAGTACATTGTTTTATCATAAATTCTGTGTAATCAAACCTCAGAAAAATATAGCTATACCAACAGCACTACATTATATAATTTAATATGTTTTGTTTCATTCAAAACCTAAGTTTGAGATTGTTTTATGAAATCATGAATTTTCTATGGGGGGCTGCGAAGGGATGCACTCCACATTAGGTTGGGCGCATGCCCAAAAGCTTGTGAACCACTAATAAATAGATGTGAATCAAGACGTCATGGTCACCTGTGGTGAGTGGGGCCCTTGCCTTTTAATAAATGCCAACATAAAAACACCAACAAACTGAGTATTAAATACTTTATGAGCCAAATGATTTACAAAGCCTTACTGAATACATGCTTAAAAAATACTCGGGTCTTATATAAATATACCTTTGATTCATAAAGTTAAACAAAGCCTAATAATAGCTCAACAGTCACGTAATGCACTTTTAAATTTGCTTTAAAACAGGCTCCAGATGTACTGGATATGAGTTAAAATGATCAATAAACAGTAATTCAGTACAATATACAGTTACAGATGTAAAGAATGTTATGTTCTCAATTAGTGTAAGTAAAAGTGAGAACCGCAAAGTTCTCTACATCTGAATTACAACACAGCTTTTAAAATCCCATCAATCCTTGTTCTCTAATCAAAGCAGGCAGGCTGGCGGTTACCCTGTTGAGCGTACATGATTTTGTTTGCACGTCTGCATTCATGTACGAACCGTATAGTTAATGCAAGTCAAATGCAAATATTTTAGTGTTAGCTAAAAATATTATAAAGTTGAATTTTACAACATACGCCCTATATACAACATACAATCTAGTAAAATGTAAAACGAATGTTTTTGAGCATTGCATTAGCAGCGCAAATGATCATGGGTTCGATCCCAGAGATCACACATACTGTTAAAATGTACTTTGTAATGCAATATGTCTGCCAAATGTATAGATGTAAATGTAAAACTTTTCTTTTAACTTCCATTGAGTAACGTGCACTTTCTTGTTCAATATTTTTCTTGATTCACTGAGAATTACGTCATATATGGAAGTAAATTTGGATGGGAACAGCAATTCACATCGACTTCTAAAAGAGCATCGGGGGAGGAAATCAGTCCCATCTCATCTTAATCAAAATGAAGCAAAACATTTATAGATGGTTATCAAGTCGGTGTATTTTTACAGCGTCTATTATTGCACATAAAGACTTTACTTAATAAAGATCATTGAGTACTATCAAAACCTTACTTTATAAACTAAACAGGCAATTGAGCAAAATAAACCATTAACTTTGGTTTCCTGCACTTGGTCTCTCTCAGTGTCTCTCACTCATCTCTCTCTCTTTCTTAGTGCGCATCTGTGTGTGTGTACATGTGCTTTTTTGCGTGCACATGTCAGCGTGTGTGCCAGCGGCGGAGAAAATTAAAGGCAGACTTTCCGTGGCAGGCGTCATCTCCAAATTGCACATTTGTTGGGGAATTTGACCTGGCTCGAGATGTGACAATAATATTCATTTCAGCGTGTACCTCCCCCCCACCCCTCCGCTCCCCCCATTTACACAGAGCTCACAAAACTCGGTTCTGAAATAGAAACCTAAGACACGGTGAGAGAATCATTTCTCCCAGTTTTGAAAGATAAAAACCAATGGTAAGCAGATCTAAGCATTGTCCGTGTAGAGAAGATATGATGGATTGTGGCTTTAATAAAGATTAATGAGCAGATTACTTTCTCCCCATAAAGTTAAAAGAATAGACTCTACTGTGTAATATAAAACAAACTACTATTACTTACGGCGAAGGGGGATACTTAAAACAAAAGCTTTTGACCTGTTCTTTTGATTCTTGCCTCATACATTTTCTCTCTGATGCTTTTGTTACGTTTACTTAATTTCCTACTCTAATTTTACACAAGTACGCATTTATTTTTGAAACTGCACAGGGTCTTCTTTAAGTAGACCTTGGATGAAAAACTGATGAAGTGCGTACGTTCAAATTAACCTTTAAACATCCTAAATTACCCCCGCCCAACGGAAATTGCGTGACGCAACCTATTTGCGTTGTCCTGCGGTTTTAACAGGAGCTCTGGGGATTGGGGTGCACGCTGGACGTTGACCTTTGCGTTTGACTCGGGCGCCGCCGTGGCAGCGCTGCTTCCTCTCCATCAGGCCGGCGCCGCTGGGACTTCTGTCATCTCTGCCATGCTTGCAAGAGTAATGAAACCAGGAAGTTATCCAGCTCAAATTAGTGATAGTTTAAACACCAAGGTCAGCCTAAACAGCCTATTCCACACTCCTTGAATATATCAGCAAACGAGTGACAAGTCCGAGGCCTCAGATCCCATCGGCTCGCTGAAGGGGGAAATTTGGGTTTGATCTTGTTCGAGAAAGCTATGGTTTTTTCCATTGTGGGAATTCGCAAGTGCATGCTTATATTTTATTCAGAACAGCCACTGTTATTGGTGTCAAAAAGGGAAGTATGCCTGTGAGAGAAATGGTAATTTGGAACGGACCGAAGCTTTCCTTAGGAAGGCATAGTGCTGGCGAACAGATCAAAGGGTGTGAAAATGAATCAATAAACTTCCTTTGAATGAATGTCCACTGATATACGTATTAATACATTTTTGACAGAAAGGTCTTTAAGTACTCTTGTAAGTTGTTTGTTGAGCCAGTCAGAGTATAAACTATGTGAGATTTGAAGAGTTTGAGTTCCTTTGATAAGACTTGAGACCATTATTTACTCACCATGTATCTTTCACTCAAATTTAAATGTGATAGATTCTAATAGCTGATACGGTAGCCCTGCTGTTATTCACTGACCCCTTCAAGGTCAACTAATGGTTAATTGTATTCCATTAAAACATTTTTTAAACCAAACCACCAGAAGGACAGACAGATTTTTGCTCTGAAGTAATTTGGCAGGAGAGAAAGATGCTTTGGTCTGCGTTTCTTCTCCATCTTCACTCCAGAACAGAGAGCTGAAAGCTGTCACCAGGCTGGGCCAGGTCTCACATGTGTTTTGCTGTGAGCGCTGCAAACCCAAATCCCATTCCACTTCTCTGTTGCCCCATATATAAATAAAGGCTTTTAACAGAGCATATTTTAAATAGTGCAGCTGTTGTGGGAATAAATGTGACTTTTCGTGATGGGTGAAGCTGAGGGTGATTATTTGGAGATGATGAGGAACGCTGTCACGCAGATTTTGTGCACGCCGACGATTTAGGCGATAGGAAATGAAAATACGCACTCATCCGTGGAGACGTCCAAATAGCCAGTTAGCATCCCGCAAGGATACGTAGCATAACAATTAGCATCTCTTGATCTTGTTGAGACACCAGTAATTATAGCCGCAGTGAAAGTGTAGCGAAATAGAAAGTTATATGGGTGCCTGTTACTTTTTCCTTTTAGCAGGTTTGTGTAAGGTTGAGGCTCTTCAAAACACTCTCACATTGAACCAGTATTTTTGCGTTATTATAAAAAATCTGAAAGCATGTAAAGTCATAAACATGCCTAAATGTTTTATTTTATAGCTTGAAGTTCATAAATAGCATAACAACCTGATCAGCACAATTATATTTTGTATTTTGCAACAACTTAGCCTTGGATTCAAATACATTCTGATGGCTCATTTAAGGTTTACACTTAGGGATGCTTAACGATTAATCGTGATTAATCGTTAGCAGAATAAAAGTTTTTGTTTACATCATATATGTGTGTGAACTGTGTATAATAACTTTGTATAAATAAATGTACACACATGCATGTATATGTTTTAGAAATGTTTACATGTGTATATACATTTGTATATTTATGTATAATTTATATTATATATAAATATAAATACTTAATATATACATTTTTTTTCTTAAAATTATACATGAATGTGTTCATATTTATATATATACATATTTATTTTACACAGTTTACACGCATATGTGATGTAAACAAAAAAATTATTCTGCTAACGATTAATCACGATTAATTGTTTAGCATCCCTAGTTTACACTTTATTGTTTCATTGATTCCAATAAAGGTGCGACAAAAATGTGTGACTTTTAGAAGGATCTCTTGTAGGGATGCTTAACGATTAATCGCGATTAATCGTTAGCAGAATAAAAGTTTTTGTTTACATTATATATGTGTGTGAACTGTGTATAATAAGTTTGTATAAATAAATGTACACACATACATGTATATGTTTTAGAAATGTTTACATGTGTATATACATTTGTATATTTATGTATAATTTATATTATATATAAATATAAATACTTAATATATACTTTTTTTTCTTAAAATTATACATGAATGTGTTCATATTTATATTAACACATATTTATTATACACAGTTTACACACATATGTGATGTAAACAAAAACTTTTATTCTGCTAACGATTAATTGCGATTAATTGTTTAGCATCCCTAATCTCTTGACAGAACTGCAATGTAATATACATAGCAATATTATTATTAGTGATGCACAAAGATCTTGCATAATCAACTGTACTGTTTGAATTACTTTAAAATAAGTATTTTTTATCTACATACACCACGGGCCTCCTTACTAGGAAGTCGCCGTCATGTTTCTACTGTTCTACAGTGACACCTATTGAATCGGAGGCTTTGACAGCTGCATCACACGTTAAACCACCGATAAAGAGCCACGATCACAGAAATCACGACGATTGTTTCACCACTATGGAAATCTTAGCCAAAAATCGTGCAGTTTATTCCGGGCTTTAGCTGTGTCCCAGTTGGAATGCTAAATCCTCGAAGGTCGCGTCCTCTGAATGTGCCGCGCAATATATCTCGGGATAGCCTTAAGCTGCGTCATGCCTGCTGCACCAAGACTGTAGTTGCTATGGTTTTGTCTTTCATCAGCAACTTTCGCTTTCTTATTGGGTATCGTTTTGTTTCATGTGACAATCTACAGCGTGTGTGCGTTTGTCCTCAGGGTTCCCCCACACAACAAGATTTCTGATCGTAAATATTTAACATGTTGAATATTTATGATTTGTGATTAAACTGGGCCAGATGTGGTTCCAAGCAGATTCAGACGCTCTTAACACACCGCGCACCACAGGAAATTCTGATAAGATAATCAGTTCAACCACATGGTCGTAAGGATTGTCATTAGGAGGAAAATCGGCCCAAATTCTGCCTGATTATCTTGTGGTGTGTACCGGGCTTTAGCTATAAAGGATCGATTCGTTCTATCCTTCTCGGTTCAATGAAAGAAGGACAAGTTTTGGGGCTCCATTTTAAGCATCCTTCGGATTGGGACGGTCTTAAGGGGGTCGCACACCAGACGAGAAGCGCCGCGTCTAGGACAACTCAAAAGTATCGTACACCGGAAGTGCACATTAAATAGCGCAAGCTAAGTTAGATAGCGTCTTCTTCAACATGCAAAATATACGTTAGCAGCCAATGTTAATCGCTAAGGATTTGGAGCAAATATGATGTTATTAAATGTTTAACTATGTGAGTGGCGCGACAGGGAATTGAGCAGTGTCCAGAGTCACAGCAGACAGCTGCCAACAGGCGCCACCGTTCTGTGTACACTTATAGAAAATAATGTGTTCTGTTTTTAGATTCATGGCGCGGTGCGGCACTGCGCTTCTCATCCGGTGTGCGACCTCTTTTATTAGCCTTCAGTCGTGCTGCTGTGACACATTCGGTCTTGGAATGCAGCCTTCGAATTGGGACACAGCTTTCGTCTCAGATGATGACATGTTTGTCCTGTGGCAGCTACCGTAGATGTGTTTGACGGGTGAGGTGTGGACTGAGCTGTTGGTTGCAATTCGCAACCTATCTGCTAGATGTCGCTAAAAACCCACACGTTACCTTAAATTCATGTGTAATTCAAAATTTCCAGTTTTATTATAATGGATCATATTTTTGTTTGGATTTGAGTGTTTTGTTGTACAAAATATCCAATAAGCAATAAGGAGACGCTGTGCTGTATTGTGAACCAAGTGATGGTGGAAGGGCGTTGTAGGCACGTCGTGAAGCGTAGCCGTGACTTATTCACAATAAAGTACTAGGCTCGAGTACCTTTTTGCTTTTAGAAATGGTTATCATACAATACAAATATTTAAGCAAAAAAAATTTATCAACACAAGTCTCATTAAGTAAAATCACTAAAAGCTCTACTTCCACTAAAAAAAATTCCTTGGCCAACAGTAAACGGCAATGAAATGTTTCACATATGTTTAAGTTGCTAAGTATGTTTGCTAAGGGTGCTTCACAATGATACACAGAATCGATTCGTGTCATAGATGTGTTTTTCATAAATAAAATCCAAATCAAAATAAAGGACTGGAACTAATAGCTTCATGTATAAATACAAACACAAGAGTCAAAGCAGTTGTGCCTCCAAGGAAAATGACGTAAGGGCATTTCAGCATGACACATACATTTAAACATACATATAAAATGTCAATCAAGCCATCAGAAAGGTCAAAGTTCTGTGTAATTTTGTTCTTCTACTTGCACGGAGCAGGTGGATTGTGGTCTTTGAGCTTTGCATGACAGAAAGCTTTGCATTTACGTTCAGCGTCAGAATGTGTCAAGCACAATGCTGTCACAGTTCGGTATTCACACTGTAAACATCTGCACCATATTTTACAAAAGGAGTTTAGTTCTTTGCAAACCCCAGTGCAAAATCTCGCATTAATAAACTTGCCTTGGCCACATGTTTTTAGCACCTCAGCCAATAGCCTGAGGGCTCACATGGAAGGGAAGGCGGTATATTTGTTATGATGAAGCAAAGGAAATATGACCAGCAGGGATAACATAAGATTCATGAATGATATAGGGTAAAGGTCACAGGAAATAACAAAAGTAAGTGTACAGGCACATGCATGCACAAGCATATCCCAAACATCTCCACCTTATCATGCATGTAGTTCATATACACACACACACACACACACGCTTTTTCAGACTCTTCCCCCCATGCTCACTTCGACTGTCTCCTCTGTAATAGGGTCCAGATGTGCTGCTGAAGGGGGTGAGGTGTTTGTATGTCATCTGCGCTGGCGGCTGCGCGTACGCCCATCCAAAGGGGATGCTGTCAGACCTGATGGAGGGGCCCGGGCCCCAGGCCTGAGGTGATGGGCTGGGGGTGGGGCCACCGGGTCACAGCCTACACACATCTGGAAGCACTTCAGGTCAGCAGGGCCCGGCTGCCTGAAAGGTGAGACGGTACGACCTGACCTGAGCAGCACAGCATGAAGAGCATGCAACAGTCTGGATGGAGAGCCAAACTTAGACACGAGAATACACACTTGAATACACGTAAGTCATGTCTTTAATCACTCACCAGTAATCAAAACGTAGTCAAATATTTGTAAATAAGAATCAGTAAGGCATTTACAATAGGTTGCATTGGGAATGACGATAAGAAATAAGAATCATAGATTTGCAAAAGCATTATAAGCCATCAAAATATATGTCTAACTTGCTTTCTGTTTTTTTATAAATCGGCGTGACTATAATAAACAGCAGAAAAACAAACTATTTATTTTTCTGAAGATGAATGCTGTATATTAATACCTTGTAATCCAGTCTTTGATAGTTAATAAAGTATAGGGTGATTTTGGTAATTTATTTATAAAATCTAAAAAAAGAGTCCCTGCAGACTACCTTTTATTCAAGCAGGATAAAATACTTTTCTGTTTACTGGAAATGCAAGCCATATGCTAGCTTTGCATGCTTTGCAAAATATTGGAAAAATTGGGTTTATCTTCTGATTTCTAAGTCACACCCCTATTGTATGAAACAACAAGTGGCTTAAATAACCAATCAGCAGAAAGCAAATGGGATTGTTTCTTTTCTTTCCACTGTGACTTACATGTGACACCATGCTATGTGTAGGTATGGCACATATTTATATTTAAAAGTTTAGTTATGTCACATAAACAAATTTGATTGCTCGCTTAATCATTACTGTAATCCAATCTTCTTTAAAAAATAGGACCAGACATTATCAATTGTGCATTGGCACAGTATGAAATAAGACTCTGACTAAAACTGTTTGAAATTCTGTAAAATTCCCCTAAGTAGTCACGTCATACACATACACTTGTGTTTAAACAAATAATCAGTCCATTGGCAGAGGATTCAGTGGTAAAGATTTCAGCGATTTGCGTGAGTATACTGCACAACTTCACACTCTACACCCAAAAAATGTCCCTTTCACCACATTGTTCATCATGAGATGTAAAAGCATGTGTGAGGATCTAACCTGTATTATATTTCTTGCGTCAGAATAATACATGAAGTAAAAAAGCTACTCCATTATGCGCGTTTACCATCTTTTAAAACAACATGTAAAACTCGCAATAAATATGAGTGTATGCAGTGGGAATATGCTGAACAGAAAATGAATAAAAGTCTATGGTATACTTTTGATTGACATATTTTTCAACATATTGTTCGTATTAAATGTTCTGAGATGTTAAGTGGATTAGGGTTTTAAAGATTTAACACAACATTAATAACATTTGACAGATACATTTCATGCTATTCCACAATTCTCAAATAATTTCTGATGGCATTATGCGTGTCATGGAAAGTCTCATTCATTTCATTGCAAATAGTTGGTTGCTATCAATAAAAGCATGTGGGTTAAATCCAAATTCAAAATCGCATTTTAATACAATCCCAATGAGAAGTGATGGAGTTTATGATAGAAAAATAAATCTAATTTGAGCTATTTATTTTTAGTTTAATTTGAACATTGGTGTTTTGACTTACATAAAGTAATACATGCTGATGTAGGTGAATCTGGACCACAAAACCAGTCATAAGTTGCACAGGTATATTTGAAGCAATAGCCAACAATTCATGGGTAAAAATGATTGATTTTAAGGATGTTAAATAAAGATTATGAAAATTCCTAAATTATATTGTAATTTTACCAGAATTATATCAAATATTTATTTATCATTAGTAATATGTGTTGCCAAGGACTTCATTTGAACAAATTTATAGAACATTTTCTTAATAATTTGTTTTTTTTGCACCCTCAGATTCTAGATTTTCAAATAGTTGTATCTTGGCCAAATATCGTCCAACATTGTCCTAACAAACCATACATCGATGGAAAGGCTATTTATTCAGATTTCAGATGATGTCTAAATCACGATTTAAAAAAAGAATTCACCCTTATGATTGGTTTTGTGGTCCAGAGTCACATTTTTTTAAGTCATCATGTATTTGCCTACCCTGATGCGAATAAATAGCACGAAATGTAAAAACTTGTGCAATACATATCCCAAATTCCAATTTGGTGTGCATATACGCCAGTCCTTCCTGTTCACTTAAAACAGCACAATTTTTTTAGTCATTTTATGTATTGGTTTAAAAAAAAAAAAAAATTACCAAATTTTCGTTGGTATGGGGTTAGATTTGAGATTTGCTTTAGGATGTTATTTAATATATAGGTTTCTCCGTGTTTTGGTCTATTTTTAAGCCATGGTCGTTAGAATAGGGATTTGGGTTAGAATGTCATTTTATGTAACAAAAAGTTGTTCTAACCCCAAAAATAAAATAAAAAAGAGAAACCAATACATAAAACAACAAAAAAAGATGCACTGTTTTAAGTAAACAGGAAGGTCTGGCGTATCGTATGCACGCCAAATTGGAATTTGGGTTATGTATTGCACAAGTTTTCACACTTCATGCTTTTTATACAGATTTCCATGAGACTGGGTTGGTATTTACTCTGTTGCCTGCAACAGTTTCTCAAGTGTTATATTCAGCAAAATGACAGAAACAAAGTTGTAAGTCTTTAAATGCAGAATTCAACACACTATCATAAGATAAATTGCTCAAAAATGTTTTATTACTATATGGTTTCAAAATATAAGAAAAATAGGTTTAAAAAAAAATTCAACACCTACTGAACAGAAGTGTACTGTGAGCAGATACATGGGTCATCATGGGGAACATCATTTTACCGTAAACAGTGGTGTAATATTTAAGAAATTACATTAAAAGATGTTGCAATCCGGCCCCAGATCTTTCTTTGGAAGTGATGCCTTTAAACATAGGCTATGAAGTCCACAAATGTGTCTTTATTTCCAGAGCAAATTTCTGATTGCTTATTTTGCCAAATCTCTGCATTTAACATGCACACACAGGTGTTATTTAAACCGGTCAATGGCGAACGTCAGTCCTTCGTTGTTTGCCATAAAAGTTTCTTTACTTTTCATCCAGTTGACCCAAAAATGAAGCCAGAAAAGAACAAAGAAGAACAGCTTACAGTATCCAGGCTCTCTCTCTGCTACTTCGTACTGATTTAGTGGAGCCCTGTTTATTGACTTGTTCTCCAAGGAGCGGACCTTTTGCAGTCTTTACAGTCTCCAGATCAGTCTTTGAAACATACCTTCATCTGTGACGAAGCCAAATGAAAGGGATGACAATGCCATTCCATTGTTGTGGGAGGGGGTGAAAGGTCATATCCATTATGCCCTGACAGTGCAGAACAGAAGGCCAAAAAAATCTCTAATAACTCATCCATGTCCACTGAGATCTTCTCATTGCTTCTCTTCGTCCCTTCTTCTACCTCTTTTTCAAGTTTAGTTGATGGTGGGCACCTGATTGAGGCTGTATTCTTTGGCTTTCAGTCTCAGGTTAGCAATACTGCTGGCCATGTTCATTCCCTGGGTGGAAGTGGCGTTGGCACAAGCGGGTGGTGAGTAGGTTGCCATGGTGCTGAAAGGAAGATAAGAAACAGATAGCTAACGTTAACATTGGGAAAATGTTTATTTAAGTTAAGTTAAATATTATGCTAAACTGCCTGTGAAATCCAGGTTATAGATTCATAATCTAATAATGAGATTATCATTGATTTCATATTGGTTTTAATCTTTGACATGAACTCACTCAATCTTAAAGATATTAAGTTTATTATGTTCTGTACATTATGTAGGATGATTTTATATGGAAAACAGCTGGGTTTTCACAGACTGGGTCACATATGTATATCACAAATTTAGCCCCAAATCTAATCCCTAATCTTTTTTTGGCTAAACTCAAATAACAAAACATGACTGTTTGCTTCAACTGAATCCAAAAATAATGCAAATCTCCTATTTAATGAACATCTTTCAAATAGAAATGTAAAAAGTACTTGCTTTCTGTGGGCAGCATTTTCTGTGGCATTCGCATTGGCCCTCCCTCCGGCCTTGGGTACCAGCTTAAGAATATATATATAAATAGTTATTAATGCTCCAAATATACTGCATAAAAAAGTAAATGCATAATATGTGCACAGTAATGTGTTAGGTGTGCCTTAGAATTGTGTAAGCTTGTTTTATTGGCACGGTTGTCAAACGAATAACCAGAAAACGTTCCCAATTGAGTTGCGTATTTCGGCTGCTGGGAAAAAGTATTTGGCCGGAGCAGAAGGGTTAGTTACTCTATACGCCTTTTAAGAATAAAGATTACTGTAAATCACAACCAGACACAAAAAATTCTGCCCAATAGACTTTTTCCTCTGCTAGTCAGTGTGTATCCTATGACCCAAAGGTCACTGGGGTCACGAGCGGATTTGATATGGTTTGTTTTCAAATTATCACTTCATCGTGAGGGGCTCGGCCCTCCATGTTTTCTACAGAGAGTAACGGAAAAAGGGGTAACGTACGCCTGTGCTAGCTTAGAATACATATATGCAATTTTAGTTTAATATGTCTCTGACTTCACCAAAATCACAGTTTATAATGAGCTGTCTTAAAGAAAATAAATTTGGAAAGCTGAAGAAGATGAAGTCAGGGTACAGCAAGATCTTACTAGATGTGGGAAAAACAGAGAGCTGTTATGGTTCGAACTGCTTGATGCATACAGAAAGGAAATTAAATGAGAAAGGGTACTGAGGATTACCTGTACGGAGCTGTACTCCCCCAGGAAAGGTAGTCGTTGGGACGGGGTGCGGGGCGGGGGACTATAGGCTGCTCCACGGCTGTCACGTCTCCCGAGTAGGATTTCAGAAGTGAAGCGTTCTTACTGGCCAGCATCGCCCGCTCATTACGTCGAAACTTTGCACGTCTGTTTTGAAACCACACCTAAACCCGAAATGATATGATATGGTGGTTACACTTTATATAATTCGCACTGTGATGAAAGACAAATTGTACGGTAAAGCAGATTGTTAGAGTTAAGACGTGGCTGGTATAGTGTTGCCTGTTTTAAAAACAAAAAGTAAATGATATATACAAAGTTTTGACTACAAAATTTCTGTTTTTGGGTTTGTGACCATATGATTATACGTGGTATGCTTTCTTATTATTGTTACTTATGGTGGTGGTTTACAGAAATGCTTTTTTCATGCATTTACATGCTTAATGTTAAACCACAACGTCTAAAAAGTCAACATGCAAGTTCATGAAAATAGGAGAAATGATAATAAATGTGAACACACTGCATTTTAGCCCTTGATATTGATGTCACTTTGGACGCTTCATCAGTGTTAATTCAAAGTGTGCGCGCCCATTTACATTTTGGGGTCAAGACCCAAGGCACACCATATCAGAACCTCCACATAATTTGCCGTGCTTGTTTCAAATCCAGCCTCTGGCACACAGGTGCGCACCTGTTTGCAAAAGAAACATCAGAGGCCGGCAAATAAAATAAGGCCGGTTGTGAAACATGGTTTAAGACAGAGCCGGGAGCCCAGATCTCATAGCTTTGGCTGCAGCACCGGGTCTGGTGGAGGCACAGTGTCCGGTTACGCAGCGCCTCAGGAATGAGCTCTGAGTCTCTTTTATCCAGCGTTTCTGTATCGCTCCCTTTCTGGGACACATTAATTGCAGATGTCTTGTTCTCTTTCTCCTTCTCCATTCTCTTGATCTATAAACGGGAATAATCCCGTTTCTACAAAAACATTCTCATTACAGGAAAATGTGGAGACTGGCTGCATGTGCCTATAGCACATATGTGCTGAGAGGCAGAGTGATCGGCTGAGGTTTTTTAAACACTGATGATGGGGATGATGACGAGGGTGAGACTGGTATAAAAAGCTTTAGTGTGCTGACAGTGATTGGTGCACCGTCTACTGAAACATTGTCATTTTCTTAATGTAGTATACATATGAGTCCATGCAGTCATTATTATTAAATAATATCTATTACTAATTATTGCTAAATACTCAAGTTAATGTATTCTCTAATCAACCCTAAACTAATCCATTTTGATCCATTTTGACAAACTTCACTTATATACTGTAGATCTAGCACAGTGGTTCCCAAACTTTTTCAGCGTGTGGCCCCCCTTGTGTACGGTGCATTCCTTTGCGGCCCCCCAAAGAAAATTTGTGACAAAAACTGTTCTAAAACTCAACATAAACATTAAATTATACAAAAAAGTAGTGCTTTTGGTTAGTAGCCTTATTTTTTTAGGTTTTATCATACAGAATTCATGATAAATTAATGTATTTCATAAAATGTCATAAAACTGGGGCCCCCGTGGCACCATCTCGCGGCCCCCAGTTTGAAAACCACTGATCTAGCGGACTATACTGTATCAGTGACCAATAGATGTGGGCATGTGGCTGTTACCTGAACTCTAGCCTCAGTGAGATTGACCCTGCGTGCCAGGTCCTCTCTAACAAAGGCATCGGGGTAGTGTGTCCGCTCAAACACTCGCTCCAGAGCCTGCAGCTGGCTGCTGTTGAACGTGGTTCTGTTTCTTCGTTGTTTCCTCTTCTTCTTCTCTTCTGAGTTAAGCTGCTCATCTGGTAAAGCACAGACACACATTTAGTTATCCAGGGTTATCTCAGGCTTATCTTTGACTTATCTTGGTTTTGAAGAAGCAGCTGTACCTTTCAGTTAACACTTTGAAGTACTGTTTATTGTCAATTAAGGGGAGTTTATGGGGTTCACTATATGCATTATTATTGTTAACATTGTTTCCATTTCTTCTGCTATTGCTGTTGCACACAAAAAATCAGAAAAAAATGGAAAAATGAATAAAATACCACAGCAACTTTGGCTGTTTTTAATTTTTATTAACATTTTATGTATTTAATATCACCAGCAAAATAAGTTGCAAGGAACCATTAATGAATAAACTATTTACGATTTTTTGTATGGTTTTTAATTTATCATGAAAAACAACATTTGCCTATAAATACCTTTATAAAAAGAATTAACAAAACAAAGCAATAGACAAAATGATCCCAGTTATTAAAGATGCGGTTATTACTGTACAGAGCATCTAAGAATCATTTATTAATAGCCCTAGATGATCCTCACTCTACTTATTTTTAATTATTAGCTTTTTTGAAA
Organism: Paramisgurnus dabryanus; assembly: GCF_030506205.2. Lineage (NCBI taxonomy): Eukaryota > Metazoa > Chordata > Actinopteri > Cypriniformes > Cobitidae > Paramisgurnus > Paramisgurnus dabryanus. The sequence goes on from NC_133348.1 coordinate 13,303,190, forward strand.
TTCAAATTGCTTTTGACAAAAACAGAATTTTTGCTATTGCTATTGACATATAATGTACAAGTTTAGTGATCAGAAGTGACCTGACAGTGACTTTCTGTAGTCTAACTAATGGATAGCACATAGCAAAACTATCTGTCTTCTACTACTTTTGACAACATCAACAGGCATGTTTTCAAGAAATGCCTGAAAAGTCCTATCACAGTAGTCTTACTTTACAGCCAAAAGCCCATAAGTTACTTAGGCTCTCATGAGACATGATAATCACCTAACTGACAGCACACACAAACTAGTCCACACACAAACCCATTTATATTCCAATTTTAAAATAATTGTTTATCAATTTAATTCTGCCTTATGTCAAATTCTACATACCTGACAGTAGACCCACAATGCACATTTTAACCCTAACAGGAGCAATTAAGCCTTTTTCGAGGTGCCATCCCTTTGCGTTTTACATAACCGTAGTAAAGCATGATGAAAATGTAACTTTGGCTTAGGCGTGTATCAGTTTGGGGTGCTCAGGCAATTTCATCTTATTAGAAAGATTGTTAAATGGCGGCATTTTATTGGTCTGAGTCACCAGATTGTAAAGGTCAGTTTAATTACTTTTTAAACTTCCTGTTTGCTACAATTAAATGAGAACTCAAGCTGTTGAATAAGACAGTATGCTTGTTATTGTCAACACCTTTGTGTATAAATTAATAAGAAAACAATATAACACTTCACATTATCTAATCTGTTCTGTCATGTTTTTATTATAATTACCTTGTATTTGTAAATTACTACTTTTTTTTACCATTTATTCCAATATTTTCATTTCTGTTGCTTTCGCCTACCAACGACGATCTGTTCACATTTTCGGAAGTTACTTATTGTTGTCCCTACAAACAAATTAGTATAAGGTAATTTGAAAACCACACACACCACACCTGTATTTTATTTATATATTGAGTTAACAGTTTATCTGCGTTAATATGAGTCGTACCTTACTAAACTAAAGTATTTATGCTTCTACATAGGCGCGGTCTGTAGTATCGTGTCAAACAATGTAGTAATATGGATTATTTTTTCTTAGGACATTAGAACCTGATAATATTTTAAGAATAAATACATTTTTAAAAACACTAGAAAACCCAGGGAGGTGTACTTTTAACTTTCCGAAACTAATACTGGCAAAACAACGACAATTTACAAGCCAAACTATTGATTTGTTACAATGAAAAGAGAGAACCACAGGTAAATAAATTAAATTCATTTATGTGTAATTTCTTTTGACAGAGCCATAATAAAATATTCCTCATGTAAAATACATTCTAAGCTTAAATGATTGTAAAATAAACAATCAAATAATTAGGTAAAAGAAACAATCGCATGGAAAACACGATCTATGTTAATAGACCGAAGTTGATACTTCAATATAATTGCTGATTTACGTCCTCCTGATGCAGAATAATGAGGACAAATTATGTGTTTAAAGGAACAGAAATTGTCTATTTTATCGCTTTATATCGTTTATATTTCCAACATAATTAAATAAAAAATGATGGTGATTGTAATTTATATTTTATACGAAAGTTGTTTAAATGTTATGCTAATTTTTTTATAATGAAATAATTTGAGGAAAATCGTTTTTAAGAGGAAGTTCGTCGCACAAATGCTAATAAGAATTCAATACAATTAGTTGACGGTGTAAACTTTTGATCCCGTTTAAATAAACTGATTATTGGCTAGAATGTCAAAATAAAAGTTATGTGTAAACATTTCTCTTTTGCTCAATTTCTTTGCATTGCTAGTTATTCCTATCTACCTATCTATCTATCTATCTATCTATCTATCTATCTATCTATCTATCTATCTATCTATCTATCTATCTATCTATCTATCTATCTATCTATCTATCTATCTATCTATCCTGCTAATCCAACACTTACTTTCCTGCTGCGTTGTGTCACTGCCGCTGGTTAAACCGGGGGATTCCAGCATAGTCCTGCCCGTGTCTCCCACACTTTCGTCCGTCTGAGACCCGACCATTTCCCTGGCCTCCTCTAGATCCAACAGGTGGCTCACCGAGAAGTTCTTTTTGGCCTGCAGGTTTTCCAGATTGACTGTAATGGGACTCTCCAGTCTACTGGATATGGTTGCTTGTCTGTCCATTACATGTGCATAGCTAGAAGTCATGACGCAAATGCGATACAGAAGAAAAAACGGTGCCGCGGTAGGCTATCAGGTTAACCAAGCTGGTCCTCCTTGCATATATTTGAAGACAAAATCATATGAAACAGCGCCTCCAAAACGGGGGGATTTAGTTGACTGTGCTCAATATAACAGCTAGTTTGAAGAAAATTGCTCCCACGGATGATCCAGGTGTCAGCGTTTCAACCCAGTCTACAAATTTGTTTAACTTAATGTAGCTGTGAATACCAAGAAGCGTGTTGCGTCCTTTCGCTCATAGCCATAGGATATTTGCACTTCTGCAAAGCACAGTTTGTTCAGCACTGTGTATCAAAAAGGAAACCTCCTCGAGCTCCACGGAGTTGTTGACTGAGTGCGGATCCAGAAATGCTGATGCCTTACAGATGCATGTGTGTAAAGGCGAAAGGAGGCAGGACACTCCACCGCCTTCCCGATGCTGTTGGCTGTCTCCTCTTCTCCACGCCGTTCACTATTCAGTCATGCACACGCATGCACGGGAAGGCACGTTCTGGCACTTCAAACGGTGCGCGCACTGGCACGCAGTGGAGTGGATTGTAAATGAGAATTCGAGACCTCTGGGAGAGAAGATGAAGCTGAAAGGCTCTCTTAATTACGTGGCAAAAGACTTTGTGCTGTCTTTGACGTTTAACAGTCCCCCTCCCTCCCATCACACGAATGTTAACCCTCCCCAATCTCTGAACCCCACATATCTGTCACCGATTAGGTTTTCACTCAACAAAACTGACGTTAAACAATTTTAAAAATGTTTATAGTTAGTCAGTGGTGGCACAAATAAATTTGTAGAGCTGTTACAGAAGTCGTCAACTGTTGAGATGATCGATTAGTTGAAGTTATTCGTTCGTCATGTGACCTTAAAGATATTGCGCATGGAAATTATAGTTTACATTTAATAAATTATAAAGAAATAAAAGAAATGTACATCAATTCTAAAAGGCACATTAGAAAACCGTTGTCAATTTAGTTCAATTTTATTTCCATAGCGCTTTTACCCATTTTACATTTTAGCGAAGCAGCTTTAGTAGCCTACTATAAAAATAGGCTTATATATAAAGAATACATGCAAAATATAAGCAATAGCCAAATGTTGCATTTTAAGGATGAAGGCAAACAAAGATAACTAATGCACATTCATTTGTGAAGAGGGTTTGTTAAAGAAATAAGCAGGAAGCTTATATGTTATCTGTAAAATAAATAAAAACTCATTGCAATAGTGGCTGGGCAGAGAGTTATAAGTGAGGGCTTTAACAAGGTAGAAATGTCCATGTTTTTCGATGGCAAGAGTCTATAGGCTCCTCACTGCAGACATCCCGTAGCTTCCAAGTCCAGATCTGGGAAAAGAACACTTGATGCCATCAAAGGGAAACGGATTTAAACCAGATGTGCTGCTTTCGTTCTTTCCATGTATTTAATTAAGTCGCTGTTGGGATGGAGTAGACCTTTTTCATCATTATAGTTTTCCCTCCACATTCCCTAGCTCCTCTAAAAGCGACTTCTCTAAAGGCCTTCTGCTGGGGTAGAGGATCGCGCAATAGGAGACAGTCTGTAAAACTGATCGTTTTTCAACCAGAAAAACTTTTTCATCCAATTGTCAAATTCCTCTCACATATGCCCATCTTCGTTTGAGCTTAGACGTGCTACGAGGTTTATTTGTTTATGGCCAAAAAATCCATACTTTTGGATTTTTCATGATGGATTTTAGGTAGAGTGCTTCTAAATATTTATATATTTTTAGAAAATTTAGTTTGGACTCGAAATAATTTTCCTGGAGTCATTTTCTTACATAGCCTACATCACATACATTTTTCTTTTCAAACGAATTTTATTTAAAACGGAAAGCACATAATGGACATTTTCAATAAAACGAATCTACATCAAGGGCGTGTAAAAATATAAAGCTGATTACAAAGAAAAGTGTGATTTTTTTAAAATATATTTCTTAAAAGTTTTTTATAAGATGCCTCTATAGATAATGTATATAAAGTTAATTTAAAACATAACTCTAGTGTTTTTGACTGACATGGCGTTTTGATATGCACAACAATCCATACGTCTGTGAATTACAACAGAGACGCTACACTTATACTTACATGCATTTGCACCCACAGAATTAAAATGGAAAACAATGACCGCTCGCGAATTAAAAAATGTGTGTAATCCGTTCGTTTAAATTGCTATTTTCAATGACATAACAGACAAAAAAATTAAAATACACCGAGCAATTTTGTGAAAACGATAAGTTAATAAAACTTAGCGGGTCAAAGGAAATACGACTTGCTATTTAGGCCTATAATATCGAATCAAGCAATGTCGCATCAGGGTAAATTAATTAAAATGCTAACTTTATTTTAATATGACATATTTACGGCTTACTAATATTAAATTTAAAGCTCAAGTGTGACAAAGGCTTCTTTCTGCAAATAGTTTTTCAGCAGGCTCAAATTATGGATTATTAAAAAAATACACTAGATGTGGCGCATTATTTTTCAGTGATGATTGTCCTCGAGTATAATGGCAACAGTTGATAAAAGTTGATTTTCTATTGCTCATGACGCCATAATATGAAATGTAGAATTTAGTAGATGACTTGTTATGAGAAATCAGAGCATATGTAGTTTGATGATCTGAAGCTGGAGCACAGGAGGAGGCGCTTTCGGGAAATAAAAGCGGACCTATTTTACAGTAGTCTCATCAGCACCAGGGGTTAAGGGGCAGCACGAGCGCTCTTAATAGTGTTTAACACCGTCCTGATGACAGATTTAGTCGACTGAATACAGAGAGCACTGTTAAAGAAAGGCTTTTTGATAAATCACTTGTTTATTAATATAGGCTAAGCTACAATAACAAAAATGAGTTGGTGTGAGTGTCAGGAATGTTCTGTTCATTTGTCAAATAATTTAGTTTAGTGCAGTATAACATGAGCACGGATTTTATGTAGCCTAAGCTATGTTTTTTGTTATTGTTTTTAAGCATTGTAAAGTTAAGAGGCGTTCCAGTTGTGATTTCAGCCTCTATATAATTTATTTTTGCGCAAATATTTTTTTGTGTTGTTGGCATTTTGTTTAATAAACAACTGTTATTACATCACATTAAAGATAACGATTTGCTGTTGAGTTTAAATGTGTAACAATTCTGCCAATTGTTAAATAGGTTTTATTTATAGGTTAAGGCGCCTGATGAACAAACGAAAATTACTTCTAACGAACTTTTATAATTTTCTAATTAACCTTAATAAATTATCTTCTTTTAATAAATACTGAAAGTGAACCGAGACGTCTTCGCAAATTTTTCTTTTTGTTCCGTCCATATGAGCGTTGTGAATAAAAAAATGAACAACCGGACTTGACAGAAAGCAACATTTTTTTAATAAAAGCTGCTGTTCTCTCGGGTAAAGAGGCCTTTTCTGCGTGTCTTGAAAGATGCACAGACCTCTAAAAAAAATGAGTTCTTTTAATGCATGAATCTTTCGTTTCCTATATTTCTTTCATTTGTTTTGTCACACCTGCCTTTAAAAATATTTTTTTATTTTTCTATTGTTTGTCCTTTAACTATATCAAACATCATTTTGATTTTCAAATACACTCTTAGAACGAATGTGTTAAAAACAACACATTAGTGTTGATTAAAGAATCCACCCATCTCTGTGTTATTATTGAAACAACACATTTTGTGTTACTTTTAACACAACATGTGTTATATTTTAACACAAAATCAACACAAAATGACACATAATGTGTTAAAATTACACATAATGTGTTAAAAGCTTACCGCACAATGATGTGTAAAAAATTAACACACCCTTTCTAAGAGTGTAAGTAATGTAAAAACGAATTTAATGAGGTGTGTTATCCGATTATATTCAATACTTTAATAAATGTGGCAGTGTTTTCGCAATAAGAGGTTTTGTCGGAAAAAACGACTGAACAACGATTCCTGGTGATCTTTCTGAAATGTCTTCACTTCAATAAATCACTGTTAAAAGTTTGAAGTGGTTTTAAGGAGCACTTAAAGCAGTCAATTGACATTTAAAGAGAGGTTTATGACTTTTCTCAAATATTTTGATAAACCGCAATGTCTACCTGTAAATTCTTAACATAAAATATAAATTAAATTTCATCAGTAAATAAATGGATTATTTTACAAATAACCTAATGAATGCACTGTCATTCAATATAAAGTTTTACAAGCAAAATTTTACACATTTTCATTGACGCTTTAAAAAATTTAAATAATTAACTAATTTAAATTTGTATTATACTTTATATGCACTATAATACAAACACTCATAGGCTACAAATAACTGGATAAAGAAAACCTAGATAAGGTTCGACATTAAGCCAAAAACAAAGGTATCATAACATAACCCATTCAATAGTGTTAACAAAAGGTATAAATAACATACACAAGATCTATTTTAGAATAACATTTAATAGCCGCTGATTTACTAACATTTGGATAGTTATTTTACATTTGCAGCTGAATCATTATTTCTCTATTTACTTGTGCAATGTTATGCGAAACAGCAAATTTCCACCAGACCATTTGCCAACACCCCATATAAATTAATGTTACAGTTATGGAAAAGTCTTAAAGTTAACAGTACAGTATACCATATGGTATTTATAGTGTCATAAAGGACATTTTTTAATTAAAAGATTCCTAACCCATTTTCTTAATACAAGACAGGTCAAATAATAAAACAACTGACAATCAGGAAACAGTATCCACTAAAGCCTTCTCATTACTTTTGAGTTTAGCAGAGCATCACCACTATGAAGCCAAGAACATTTTAGTGTCATTTGGTAATGTAATCAGGAATCTGCCTTACGGCATCAGGGAATTTAATCCTGACACCAGACTGAGACTGACACGGTGTCTTCTCCCAAAATGTCAACATTTCAATCACAGATGCAGCCCTGTTGCTTTGTTCAACTTTCTCACAATGAGAAAAATTCTAAAGCCAATAACAAGTGTTTTGTTAACCATCATGAAGCTTCCATTATAAAGATGATTGTGGGCTAGCTTGGCCCATCTGTAGAAACATCTGTTGCTCTGATCTCTTGATTGTCTTGACTGATCTTTGGCTCTGTAATGGAACCGTCTTTACTCAAACTTGAACCATCCACCTCTGTGCAGCCCTTCATGCCTTCTGTAAGATTATTTTCAGAAATAGACTGCAAGTTGTCTGTGCTCTCCTTGTTCTCTTTTTCTGTTTCTTCTGGGTTGGGGACTTCCTCAGCATTGAGCTCCAGCTGAAGCATCAGCTCTTCCAGTTTGCGGGCCTTGCGTAGCTCATTCTGCTGGATGATCGCACAGAGATGCTCGGTGAGCTGCTCCTTTACCTCAGTCTTCTTGTGCAAATCCAACTTAGCAGCAACATACTCAGCTTCTGCCTTCTCAAAACGCTTCCTGTCGATGATAAGACATTGGAAGAAAGAGGAGGGTTAGAAGCATACATTTTTTTACTACACAGGTGCTTCCTACAAGGCAATGCAAGTGGAACTGCCGATTACCTGACTCAAAGACTGAAAAAGTGACAAAGAAATGAATACCATGCCAAGGAATAGTCCATGCTGGATTCCTCTATCAGTTTTCTCAGAATCCCAATATCATTGGACACAGAATCATCCAGTGCCTGAAGTTCCCTCTGGATCTTTTTCAGTTTCACAGCTTCAGCCTGTGTCTGTTTGGACCTGGAAAATAAGAGTTTATTTTATCTATAAAGCTCACAACAACTTTGTAAATGTATACAAAATACGTGACTTTTGATCATAACCATGAAATAATCATACTTTTCAGCAATGGTCTTTGTAAGGAAAGCTTTTCTCTTTTTATTTTTCTCTTCCATTATCCGTTGTTCCCACTGAAACTGCTCCAGACGACTCTTCTCCCGCCTGTTATAAGAATAGTTTGGTAAAGTATTACATTAAAGGGACATTCCACTTTTTTTAAATTATGCTCATTTTCCAGCTCCCCTAGAGTTAAACATTTGATTCTTACCATTTTGGAATCCAGCTGATCTCCGGGTCTGTCGCAAGCACTTTTAGCATAGCTTAGCATAATCTATTGAATCTGATTAGACCATTAGCATCGCGCTAAAAAATAACCAAAGAGTTTCGATATTTTTCTTATTTAAAACTTGACTCTTCTGTAGTTACATCGTGTAATAAGACGGACGGAAAATTAAAAGCTGCGATAGATAGATGAGACAGATATGGCCCCTTGGTTACTTTCAATAGCAGATAACTATTTTCGGTTAGTGCGTTATATCATCAGGGGAGCTGGAAAATGAGCATATTTAAAAAAAGGGGAATCCCTTTAAAATTTAAATATCACATTACATCAAACTAAATAACAACATACTGTCATCTACACAGTAACATAAACAGTTCTGTACAGTTTTGTATATAATTGCTTGATATTTTGCAACTGTTAATGTGAAGCGTTACATTTAAACATTATTATAATTATTAATATAAATATTCTTAAACACTATTAACCCAGTTAACCAACCATTGTTGGTTTTATTATTCATTATCAGCACATTATATTTGGGCCATGTCTGCAGAAGAAATAAACTTACTAACAATTCCACTTCCTGTTTGTCAAGTTCCTTGATAGCGACTGTTGGTTGTGCCTGCGCAACTGCTTCTGGTTCTTCTGGCTCATGCTTAACTAGTTCCTGCTTAACCAGTTCCGACTCCATCACTTTGGATTGCTCTGGAGATTTAAGAGGAGCAGGGTGACTGATAGAAGGTGGATCCGGGGGCTTGGTAAGCTGTTGTTCAGGTGGTAAAGACCCGACGTCCTCCTTTTGTTTGGCGGCCATCTGCAGAGCCTTCTCCCGCTGCAGCTGCTGTCTGCTCCGGTTAGTTGGGGCGAGTCTGCGCCCACGACCTAACGTGGCAGCCACAGTCTGGTTTGCTGAATAAAGCACAGACATGTCAGGACTGCTTTGTCCAAAAAAATTAGCTCCTAATGTAGCATTTTTGGCATTAAATTAGTTCCACAAGTAAGATCTATGCTAAAAAGAAGTAAACGTTAGTGTATTAGAAATACGATTGAAGTACATGAAGTATAAAACAAGTATACTTCTACATGTTGTGCTTTATTTAAAGAGTATTTAATATGTACTTTTTAAACGTATACTTTTTGTGTATGCACAAAATGTACTTAAACACAACTATAATTTGTGCTGCACTGCCTTTTTAAGTGTATTTCCATTAAAATGGCGATACAATGCAATAGTACTGTAAGGGTGCTTAATAATTGCTCATGAATCTTGATTTTCAGTAGTGCATTTTAGTGCACTTGAAGTTTAAAAAAGTTGTTCCATTTTAGTATACTATTTACACTTTAAGTGTAGTCAAATAGATGTTAAGTTGAAGTTAATACATAATTGAATACCCTTAACTATACTTAGATTTGACGAAAATAGTACAAAATGTAGAAAATATACTTAGTACACTTTTTAAAGTATATTTTTAATAAAATATTTTTTACCTGTGAATATTTTTCAAATATTAATGCACGAAATGGCAATCATTATAGTTACATGTTTATTTTGTTGCAGACCACACAATTTAAAAGCAGTTTATGTGAAGTGTCAACGTTTATACTTACGATGATCGGAGTTCTGCTGCATTCTTCGCAGCTCGTCTTCTGAAAATCCAGCCCATGCCGCCATTTTCCATAATCTATGACAGCCTATATAACTACATTTCAAATCGGACTTGTCAAATGTAAAAATATATATAACTAAAAGCGTATTTCTTCAACATAAAGTTGCGGAAATTAACTTCTGGGTTTCATCTTGCCGCCATGTTTGTGTGTACTGCCACGTTCAAGACCCAAAAAGGACCCCCTTTTCCGCGTGTGTCCTCGCATTTTGCCTGTTTGGACTTATTGCCAAAAGTCTTTTGGCGAATTTCTCAGTGTGAATATAAATGTGTAAAGATGATAGAAAATAATAAAATAAATAAATATGGTTAAAAATTCTTTATTTTCTTGTCAGACTTGCGGGGTTTAACCCACCCCCTTGATTTTTTTTTTGCAGGAATAAGAGTGTACATCAAGTAAGTCCTTTCTTGTTAAAACAGATTAAAATATATTTTAAATATATAGATACAATACATATATTCAGAAGCTTTAATCATTTAGGCTAAATTATTAAGTAGCCTATAAGTGTTTGTATTTCAACAGTCGTCCAGGCAGGGGCTGTATTGATACTCAAGCTGTGTTTGATCATAAATTGTCCTACATGGAGAAATGTATACAAAGAAATGAATAAGAAGAAAAGTAAATCACCCAGCACCTTGATAACAACCTCGGCCATGTAAAATTAGACACAGAGATAGTGTTTCTTTTATACATAATATAAATGTATATGAATCAGTCGTCCAGGAAAGCTGTCAGACTAGTGGAGTCGATGGTTAATTTTGTTTATCCTCCTCTTCTTGCTCCAATTACCCTCTTCACATCCACTGAGCCATCCTGCACTCCTACTGACCAGAGAGGTCAGAGGTTAATGAAAGAGCATGCTTGGTGATAAAAAGCATGAAATCCGCAGAGAGTAGGAAATGTCAAACAGTTGTTTCAAGTTACACTTTTGCTTTATTGCCAAAAGCAACCGTGATTGTGACAGAAAGCAAGCACCGAAAGAGCCTGACGGTTCGATGCAGGGCCTGTAATTTCTTTGTACCTGCTTGTCAGTGTGATGATTTGCCAAATGAGGCTCGAATGTGTATAAGTCCACAAGCCACAGATGCCTGATTTCACATTATTTTAATCATCAATGAAAATTTTCGTATGACCTTATTTGTGGCGAGTGGTTTGGTAGCCTACAAGTGAGCCTAAGCAGAAATACCAAGATATACTTAGTGGTCAAACACTGTCAAGATCGAACATAATTCAAATGCGGCTGAAGCTTCAAAAGTGATTTTAGTCAAAAGTCCGATTTCAAAACGTTAAATTACTATTTAAATATATATGTTTTGACATTGAAATTAAACAAATTTCCTGATGTCGTACATCCCTGTCTAAGTTGATGTGGAATACTGAAGCCTCCTTTTAAAGCTCTTGTTTTGTGCCAGTTCAAACACTGTTGACAGTATAATCACTTCACATAAATTCTGCGATACTTCACAAATATCAGCTATTAATTCAAATAAATTGGCAGCTATCTTTGACAGACCCTATTTGATGTGTTGACCCATTGCCCTCAAGGTGGAGTTTTGCCATGACACAACACCTCATCCAGACAGGAAACCATAAATAAAAACGGACAAAACTTTGCAGCTGACATTTACCCTAATTTTCCCCCGTCTCTTTCTCTCTCTATTTGTTACACACACACACACACACGTATTTCTGTATTCATCTTAAATTCATTAAAGTACAAAGCTCAAGTAACTATAATGGATCTTGCTTCACGTGTCAGGCAATGCCAAAAATGCCTCTGGTCCTACCGCCATCCCTCAGCTTTATTTAATAAACGTTTGTTAACAAAAACGTGCACTGTTAATTGCCCCGCATAAGACATTTAGGGTGGTCGTACAATCACTACCGCTTCATAGCAGCTTTTTAAAGGCACACACATCTTTTATCCATCTGGAATTATTTGTGCACTTTGAAGCAGAATCAACACCTCAGGAGAGGACAAATGTAGACTGGTGGGGAAAGAGACTGATGCATGGGCTCCATATGGCAGGACGACTGAACGGTCTATCACTCTGAACTTGTGCTAAATTAAGATGGAGGACTCTAAGTCCCAGTGCCGACCAAATGCCCAATTACAAGGAAGGCCTGTATGAACGCTACAGGCAGTCCAGTGGGAAACTTCCAGAGCAAGTCTGTATTTGCAGTTCATATATTTAAATTTGTTAGAGCGAATGGCAGTGATAAAGTGCGTCCCGTATACGCCTATAGGCATAATAAGTCTTGCACTTTTGTTTTGAGGTAATGTTTAGATGTGTTTATGCGAAGCTATGGGGCGAAAGCCCGCCTACATCTAAATACTTACTGACTGGATAGTCTGCAGGGACAGAGTAATGAATTCAAAATAAATACAGTTTTATTGGATACCATCTAGTTTGCTCTATTAATAAAACCACATTCATTGCAGACAGGGGCCGCAGTTACACTCAATAAGCTGTGTTTGACTTATAATGATCATAAATTGTCCTAAATGGAGAAGTTGATACAAAGAAATGAAAAGTAAATCACCCAACACCTTGATAACAACCTTGCCCGTGTACAATTAAAGCCAGAGATAGTGTTTCTTTTAAACATAATATAAATGTATATGAATCATATGGACGAATATGAAAAAAAAAATGATGCATTATGTGTTGTATAATAAGAGCTGTCTTTTTGCCATCAACAAAACTACCGCTGCACAGTCCAATATAAAACAATATTTATTTTGTGAGCCAGACAAATTCCCACATTAGATCAAGCTTGACATTCTAAACCACGTTAAGGCAAACAGGAAGTTTTGTTGTATTTCTAGGGTGTCTCTGACAGGTTTCTTGATAGACAGCAGAGATTGCATTACTGCTGTTGAAGGCTCTCACACGTAATTGAGTAGGAATCAGTTTAGGGACGGCAAGTGCACGCCGTGCCCGCTCTTTGACTTTTAATCATCAATAAAAATACACTTCCCTTAATCAACCAGGGAACAGGTCAAAAAGACAAACAGCCAATTCATGGCTGACCTTAAGGAAGATGTGGGGTTGAGGTCAATACGGGGATGATTGGGGGTCAGAGCGGTCTCCCTCGTGGAAAGGTTGAACTTCAGGCACATGTAATGGTTCCAAAAACCCACATGTTTTGACTCCCCCACATTTCTGTCCCTCACAGAGCCTTTCTTTCTGTTTATGCTGAGAGACAGAGTTTCGGATTCCAGGCCATCTGCAAAGAGTTTGGGTACCAGAGACGGATCTGTGTGATGTCACGCACTGATTAGAAAAGACAGAAATTATCCTGTGATCATCTGCTGTCCCTTTCACTGTATGTTTATCATAAAGCTCATTCTCTTTCTCATTTAATCCATCTCTGATGCCAGGAGCGCGTGTAAACAAAATTCAACCAACCTCACATCTCACAGAAAATGTAACTATTTTAGGAGGTTGTGATATTGTATGAATTTGTATGATGCCAATTGTACATAAACATGCATATGATTATTAAAAAAGCAAGAATGAAGCGAAAGCAGATCGTACTAAAATGAGATCAAATAGTTATGAATAAATAGTATACAAATACTTACAAATTGCCATAAGAATGTGATGAATTCAACCTAGAGCATTTTAAACCTTGAGTTTTATTGTTGCCTTAAATTTTGAAGTAAAATCAAGACGGTGCCTGCAGTGATCATTTTTTTACGTTGTCTACCAATTTGAGTTTAATGATGACAAATATTAAATTGCTCATACAATTGTTATTAAAGGGGACATTTCACAAGACCTTTTTAAGATGTAAAATAAATCTTTGGTGTCCCCAGAATACGTATGTGAAGTTCTAAATACCATATTGATTATTTATTATAGCAAGTTAAAATTGCCACTTGGTGTGTCCTTTAAAATACAAATGAGTGAATCTCTGCATTAAATGGCAGTGCCGTGGTTGGATAGTGCAGATTAAGGGGCGGAATTATCCCCTTCTGACATCACAAAGGGGAGCCAAATTTCAATGACCCATTTTTTCACATGCTTGCAGAGAATGGTTTACCAAAACTTAGTTACTGGGTTGATCCTTTTCACATTTTCTAGTTTGATAGAAGCAATGGGGACACAATTATAGCACTTTAACATTGAAAAAGTCTGATTTTTATGATATGTCCCCTTTAAAGCTATCGTCTACGATTTCAAAGATTGTTCATTATTAATAACCTCGTTTATATGCTGGTTATGGTTCTACAGTAACATCCTAACAATATAAAGAGAAAAAAGAATTAAAAAAATTCATTCAGTCTATTGGGTGTATGGTAGCAGATAAGTTGACCAATGTAAACTGTCCGGCCGGACAGCTTACATTGGTTAACTGCTCTCATCCAATCCCTGCTACATTTGAAAATCCACCTCGTGCTCGCGTCTCCACCCCATCGCACACCACCCCGCCCCTCTCCTGCCTGCGACATGAAATTTGTGTCAGTGTATGGTAGCTAGCGAAGCAGCAACATAGATTAGATAGATTAGATTCAACTTTATTGTCACTGCACATGTAGGTACAAGGCAACGAAATGCAGTTAGCATCTAACCAGAAGTGCAATAAGCAGTAAGTACAGAATAAAGGTCTATAATATGTAAGTCTCTTACTGTGGGTGATGCGGAGTCGTAACTCATCCATTTTGTTCACCAGTGACCGCACATTAGCGAGGAAAATGCTGGGTAAAGAGAGCCGGAGCGGTGTTAGCTTTAGCTTGGCTCTTAGACCTCCGCGCTTCCCCCGCCTTTGTTTACGATCTCGACGCCGCCTGCGAGCACTTCCGCCCGGCCGGGTAGAGTGCGAAGCCTCGGTTGTTCTAGCGTTCTAGAGTCGAAGATTGGTGATAAAACTGCTGGTAAAGTCCTCACCGATACCCAAAAGCTCCTGTCGGGTGTATGATGTTAAAGCAAAGCTGTTCAGTACGAACAGACCCGAGATGAGCAGGAATAATACTGCAAAATTGCAAATACTGGAGAGACGCTCCGCCATTGACTGTTGGAGGAAGCTTCTGGGAGATTTGGGGCTGAAAACCGACGCCGACACGGCAGACTTTTGTTGAACAGGTACGCATTTATTTATACTTTGTATTGTGTGAGTCTGACAACATGCTGTCGGTCGGCATCGGAATGTTAGCCGTTTAGCATCGCGTATCACGGGTCAAAATAATTATATTTATAAAGTCATTTCTTGAAGCTCAGGAGGGGAAACGTATGCCAAACGTTGTTGTGAAAGTAAATAACGTCAATTACAATCATAATTGTAATTGTACATTCCTTCAAGGCTTTATGTGTTTACTGCTCGGTAAATCTCTGTTCTGATGTTTACTACCAGTGATCACAGCTTGAATGAGTGACTTTGTTCAGGTGGTTCCCCGGGGGGAGGGATCAGGTAGCACAGAGGGGCGGGATGAGTTTTTTAAAACTTACTAACCGTCTCAGGCTTTCTCTACCGATTTTCAACATCGTACACTACAGCTTTAATATGTAATTGTGCCAAGTTAAAGCAACACTATGTAGTTTCCATGTAAAAATTACTTACAGCTCCCCCATGTGATTGAGAAGCGCAACAGTGCCTGGTATCAGACACTCTTCTGCAGGCAGGGGGAGGGGCGGGGCTGTGTTTCCTACCCTCCACCGCCACTTTAGTGTGCTTGTTGCAGCTAGGAGGCTGCTCAGAATGCAGCAACAGTACAGTTTGTCCAGTTAAAAGTTGTTCAATCACTGAAATAATTTTAGAGACATTATTTAAACGTAACAAAACGACATAGTGTTGCTTTAAATGGATGGAAACAAGTAAAAAGTTATAGAAGTCCTAGAACTTTTTACAATGATGCATTTGATTAAGCAAATCAACATACAGTGCTGTGCGTTCACTCCAGCAGCGAGAGCGTAAAAAAAAAGCTCTGGCTGCTCTGCCAACAACGCTATAGGAAAAGTGTAGTGGAGGCTCTGACGCTCAAATGCATTCTCTGAAATCTTCTCAAGAGGAGGTTTCCTCCTTCCAATTGGTTGCCGCCAAACTTTTCCGCCTTCCGTTTGGTTGCTGATGAATGTTTGCGCCTTCCGTTTGGTTGCCGCCGAACTGCGTCATAGCTCATTACCATAAAGTTGAGCTGATTTAAAACGTTCCTTGATGCTCACACCATCCAAGATACCGTCTCTTATTGAAAATGAATGACTTCCGGCCACTTTGACGCTCTTGCCTGTGGCAGTGTGAACGCACAGTAAGGAATGGGCGTGTGCCCATTGATCCTGCCACCAGATGGCACCCTTTTACAAACTGGACTATCTCATTCTACTCTCACTTCCTGTTTGTAGTATATTTAAGCCATGCTCTATCCATGTTCAGATTTCCAAAGTATTGTCAGTATATCTGCTTACTGAGCGTTTCACTGTCCATGTTTTATGTTATGATCATTGTGCCTGTTCCATTGAATTGTTTATTGGATTACGTCTGCCTTGTGTGTTTTAATAAACGTCTTTGTTTGGATTTTACACTGTTTTCATGTAACGTTCATGTCCAGTGCATTCTAGCTATAAGTATGCTGGAAATCAAGTCCACCTTTGCATGGCAAGCACATTGCTGTACCATTTGAGCTACATGAAAAGCCTAATTTATTCTTTCTCCTTTATCAATCATTGCTCGTGCTCTCCCATACCCTCTCATTTTTACATGCTGTGGCATTGATGGTCACAATTAATCCCTGTCCTGTAAAGTAAACTGAACCACATTACTAGATGTTATCAGGAAAAAAACGAGACTTGCGAATAAGTAGCGGGATTCAAACTTTTTGGCCCCCGTCCTGACTCGTGTCACCTGAAGCTAATTGCATCTATGGTCTATAGTTGTGCCAAAACCACTTGAATAAGCAGTTTTGCTCTGAGATCAGCTCAAGCTCTGATCCCGAGCTTCACTGCAGGTCTTAGGTAAAGCCACCCTCAGTAAAGCTGGCAAAACCTCAGGCATGAAGCAAACCAAGATGAGGTGAAGGTGGTTTAAATGTGAATCCTGAGATAATAAAGATGCACAGAAGTGCTCTGTTCACAGTAAATTATGGTACAGGGCAATGAAATGCTGATAAAGGAAAGTATGTACTGTATTATCGTAAACATAGGTCATTTAAGTTACAACAGTGGTTTCCCTACTGGGGAAACTATTTTTTTTTACTAATGAGATATTTAAAGGGGACATATCATCAAAATCGCACTTTTCCATTTTTAAGTGCTAATTGGGTCCCCAGTGCTTCTATCAACTAGAAAACATGAAAAAGATTAACCCAGTAACTTAGTTTTGATAAATTATTTTCTGCATGCATGGGAAAAAATAAGTAATTGAAATTTGGCCTCCTATGTGACGTCAGAGGGAGATAATACCGCCCCTTAATCTGCACCATCCAATCATTGCACTGCATTTTAGTGCAATGATCAGCTCATTTGCAATTAAAGGGACACACCCAAACACAGCAAATTTTTGCTCAACTGCACATTTCTTCTGTCCCTGACAAGTGACTTGAATGTTCCTCTAAAAATGTTTTGAATAATGTTCTTATAACCAAAAAAACCTTCAGCAAAGTTTTTATAATTTACAGTTTTTCTCCATTGGTTTGGCTCATTTCTTGAAACAGAAATTACATTCTCAAAACAACATGGACAAACCTCCAAACCACTTGGCAAGTGTTCACAACAGAATTGAATTTCTCATTCATTTCATCAAATTGCAAATATCTAAGTACATGTCTCAATAGCTCAGTACATCTTTGCAACTGATTAAGTACAGGTAGCCTACATTTAGCACAATTTCCAAGTGAATAGATCTTGTTGATCTAAACTGATTGGTTGATTTTCAGTCTAATGGTTGTTCACTCCAAAATGTGTCAGCGTCATTTCATTGTATAAGTCATCACATGCACAATAGTCTGTTCAATTGGCAAAATTAGTCAAGAACATAATACCATGAATAACACATATGAATGCTTTGAAAGTTTGATAAATTTATTACAGCAATTAACAGTCAGGTAAAACTAAAACTTGACTAACAAAGTAGGAGTTTACGCTTTTGTAGAGAATAATGGCATTGGAAGGAAACGAGGCCCCCCACATCCTCGTGTTTGTGGATGAAGCTGGCTTCAACCTGGCCAAGGGCCGAAGACGTGGCCATAAAATTATTGCCGACCGGGCCACGGTGGATGTCCGAGGCCAGTGAGGGGGCAATATTACTATGTTTGATGCCATATCTGAGAATGGTGTGGCCACTCACATCCCCAGTCTTGGCCCATACTATACACAAATGCTCCTCATCTTCTTGGACCGCATCCTCATCTTCGTCGGGCCTCACCTACCACAATATGTCATTGTATGGGACAATGTGAATTTCTACCGTGGCCTGCTAATCAGGGACTGGTTCACTACTCATCCGAGGATGGTCATGGTGTTCCTACCACCTTACTCTCCTTTCCTCAATCCTATTGAGTTTTTCTCCTCTAGGAGGTGGAGATATATGAGCATAGGGCTCAAAATCAAAGGTCCCTGCTCCATGATGAACGCTGCGTGTTAGGATATTACAGGAGATCAGTGTAGGGGATGGTTGCGACAGGCACGCCGTTTTGTTCCCTCGTTGCATCGCAAGGGAGAATAATACACTGTGATGTGGATGAGAATCTGTGGCCAGACAGACAGCAGCGTGTGGATGGTCAGGAGGGTGAGGATGGTGGCCAGGAGAGGAAGGGTGAGGACAGCGACCAGTGAAGAAATGTTAGTTCTGAAACTCCTGCATTATTTACAGCAGGCTGCATATAATTTTCATTGTTTTTTGTGTTTATATAAGAGTATATTATGCTTTATATATTTTATTTTGGTCTGGTGTATGAAAGTTACTGTGTGTGAATAAAAGTCGTTACAATTTCCTTGGCAGTGTGAGTGCAATGTGTGGTGTCAAACCTTGGAGGCTGCTCTTCCCTAAAATCATTTTTTTTTTTTTTTTTTTATACACAATTGTATTCTGTTAGCTAGACAAAAAACAGTACAGTAACCATTGTCAATAAAGGGCTAAGACTGAAAGGTGGACATAAGAGATATTTCAATGGTCCCCTGCCATAGTGACAAAACATCTAAACATTTCGACTTGCAGTGCTTACACAATGCCAAAGGGACGATACATTTTGGGGGCACTGACTGTTAAAATGAGAAGGATATTTAGTTTTGACACATGAGTGAACTATTTTGGGAGAGGTATGAGCTTTTGCAGGTGAACCATGGTGTTGTGCCGAACCATCCACTTTATTTTGACAAAAGCACCAAGAGTGTTGAGAACGTCCGGTCTGTTTCAAGAAATGAGGCAAGCAGTTGAGAAGGATATTTGCCATTTTTGTGGCACTGACTCTTTATATGGGAAAGGAATTTAGTTTTGAAGCATGAGTGAACAGTTTTGGGAAATATATGAGCTTTTGCAAGCAAACTATGTTGAGCTGAACTGTAAGAAATGAGCCAAACCAATGGAGAAAAACTGTAATGCAAACGTTAGGAAAACATTAATATAATGTGGGTGAAACATTATAATAATGTTTTAAAGTTATTTGAACATTTTTATAACAAGACTGGAACGTTCTAAAAACTTTCTAATAAAGTTATCATAACCAAACAATAAAGTTTATAAAAATGTCAAAACATTGTAGTTTTAACGTTCTAAGAACGTTTAGAACATAATGGGCCCTATTTTAACGATCTGAAACGCAAGTACGAAGCGCAAAGCGCAAGTGAGTTTGTGGGCGGATCTTGGGCGCTGTTGCTATTTTCCCGGCGTGAGAAATAACTCTTGCGCCGGGCGCAAATCAATAAGGGGTTGGTCTGAAGTAGGTTCATTATTCATAGGTGTGGTTTTGGCGTAACGTCAAATAAACCAATCAGAACGCTAGCCAACATTCCCTTTAAACGCAAGGGCGCAAGTTCCATGGCGGGTTGCTATTATTATGACGGATTTACCAGGCGCACGCCAGGAGCGGTTTACAGCCGAGGAGACCGACGTTCTTGTAAGAGCAGTCAAAGACAGAGTTGTTTGGGGATAGGAGAAACCCGCCCAAATCAGCGTCGGTTAAACAGGCGTGAGAGGAAATAGCCACAATTGTCTCATCAGCTGGCATCCCCATCGTTGCGCCAAGCACTACAATGATTTCAGGAGACGGGGGAATCCCAAGCTTGCCAGCATAAATTGGGCACGCCGTGTAACGGGAGGTGGATCTGCCTCAGGACCTGACGCCAGCAGAGGACATCGCTGCGTCCACCCTCACCGCTGAAAGGGTTTGGGGGCTTTGAAATCGGACCCAAGAAACGCAACCAGGTCCAACCCCAAAGTACACTAACAAATCAAGTTCATATACATTAAGGTTTCTTATGAAAACATTTTAATTATTATTTACATAAAATAAACGTAATAAAGCCACATAACAAACTTATGAAAATATTTTAATCGTTATTTGCATGAGAATTTTTTAACGCAGCCACACAATAAATAAAAACTATCACCACAATGCTCACCACTATGATTTCCCTTATCTCGTGTATTAATATTTTTTAGTGTAACAATTTATGATTTGCAAAAATAACTGTTGCATCTGTGTAGATTAGATAAGCAAAGTGTATGCGCGTTGTGCATGCTATACATTATGGTCAAGCATTCGCCCTTAAAATAGCATATTGAACAACGCGAAACGCGCCACTGACTTTAAAATTTTTTTTTCTGATCAGTGGCGCAATTGTTTTTTGAAACTGCAAAATAGCACCAGTGATGGTTTGCGCCGGAACACGCCTCCTTTTTTGCGCTGAACCGCCCAGGGAGCGCAAGTTCATTCCCTAGTTTGCCGACGTGCGTCTGTGGAGGGAAAAACCCGCTGTGCGCTGGTGCAAAATATGAATGATACATGCGTCACTGACAAAGTCAATTGCGCTGGCTGCAAGATAGGGCCTAATGTTTTTGTAAACTGTTACAAATGTTAGAAAAACGTTCTGAGAACATTAATATAATGGTGAATGGAACTTTTTAATAACGTTTTAAAAATGTTCTCAGAACATTATTATAACAACAGACTGAACCTTTCTAAAACGTTTTAAATAACGTTCTTATAACCAAACAATAACGTTAATACTACGTCTAAAAAACTGGACGCTTTTAACGTTCTAAGAACGTTTAAAACAATGTTTTTATAACCTGTTACAAACGTTAGAAAAACGTTCTGAGAACATTAATATAATGGCGAATGTAATGTTTAAATAACGTTTTTAAAAACATTCTTAGAACATAAATATAATGGCAAATGGAACGTTTCAAGAACAGTTTTAAAAACGTCCTTAGAACATTAATATCATGGTGAATGGAATGTTTTAATAATGTTTTGAAACTCGTTCCTAGAACATTAATATAACAACAAACCGAACCATTCTAGAAACGTTTTTAAGAACGCCCTTGTAACCAAACAATAACGTTAATACTACGTCTAAAAAACTGGATGCTTTTAACGTTCCAAAAACGTTTAAACCTAATGTTTTTGTAACCAGTTACAAACGTTAGAAAAACGTTCTTAGAACATTAATATAATGGCAAATGGAACGTTTCAAGAACAATTTAAAAACGTCCTTAGAACATTAATATCATGGTGAATGGAATGTTTGGATAACGTTTTGAAACGTGTTCTTAGAATATTAATATAACAACAAACCGAACCATTCTAGAAACGTTTTTACAAACGTTCTTGTAACCAAACAATAACGTTTATACTACGTCTAAAAAACTGGACGCTTTTACTGTCTAAGAACGTTTAATCAATGTTTCTATAACCTGCTGATGAAACATGAAAATAATGGTGAATTTAACGTTTCAATAACTTTTTTAAAAACATTATTAGAACATTAATATAACAACAGACTGAACCTTTCTAAAAACGTTTTGAATAACGTTCTTATAACTAAACATTAACGTTAATACCACGTCTAAAAAACTGGACGCTTTTAACGTTGTTAGAACGCTAAAAAATAAACATTTTCCAAACTTTCGTAAGACGTTACGGGAACGTTTTTATAACGTTAAATTGTTAGCTGGGATAAATGACAAAAGTGTATTGTACACTCTGCGGACGCGCCGGTGGGTCCAAAACTGCATCATTCAATTGTTTAAAAAAATATATCTAAGTTGTGGAGCACAACGTTTTCTGTACAATAAGACCATTTTTATCAGTTTACTCCAAAGTAACTGTGTAGATGACTCTTTTAAATTCAGTCATGCCCAATTCTGCAAAAAAATTTATTATACTGCAGGGCATAAATAAAAGCTGACAAAGCAAATGTTTTTTAGCAGTTTAATGAAAAACATGCTAATGTGATCATGTACAGTGAGTTGTTCGTATGATGTCTGCTATTGTTTTACCAGATATAAACAATTGTTATCCTGTCTGCCAAATTCAAAATAAAGTCTCCTAAACTAATAGATTAGGAGCATCAAAGTTTGATTTTAATCATTGATTTCACATTAATTTCAATATTTGTCATCACCTTACTCAGTCAATATTAAAGGTCCGGTTCTTTCTGTGTTTTTAGAGCTTTAATTGTGTTTATATTGCGCAATAAAACATGTGGTAATGTTTCACATAATTTATTTATCTCTTTAGCGCTGTTTTCACTGTCCTAAAAACGGGCTGATGTCTTCCTTGTTCTATGAAGTCCCTCCTTCAGAAATACGTATCGAGTTCTGATTGTGTAGCTTGTTTAGTGTGTTGTGATTTGATAGCAACTTAGCTTAGCAGAGCGACTGACGTATTCCTGTGGGCGGAGTTTAGTCAAAAACTCTTTTATTGACGTCATTAAAGCAGGAAATGGAGGGGTGTAGTCCAAACCATCCGTTCGCTGTAGGCTTTGAAAGATTAATTCTGTTAAAGAAAATATATCGCCTGGCAGTGAACATTGAGCTTTATCATTTTGCAGGTATTATTTATGCTTAACAGCAACATTACACACAAACTAAAGTTTGAAAAATGGGATCAGGAAGAACGTGACCTTTAAGATATCAAGGTTATATTTTTGCAGAATGTTGTTTACAAACAACTGTACAATACATTCATTTATGTTTTGTTGGTAATGGTTGCACCATTCTGTGCTGAAAGGCCTATTTAAGATCTCATCACCTTATCCGTTCTCTGGGTTTTTTCCCAGGGTGAAACCGCCGCTGTTTTGCAGCTGGTGTGGACAATGAGCTAACAAAGAAGTTCTTGTGAAAGACATCCAATGGCGGCCGATGCAGGTGGCATCAATTCTTCAGCTCTGTTACCCACAGACTTCAGGCACGCAAACAGCAACTTTTCCCTTCTGTCCTCGTCTTGAGTTCTTCTAATTCTCTTTCTCACCCTCTCTTACTCATCTCCCCCAGTGGTCCTCGGAAAGCTCATTAATGAACATCTGGTCATAATTTTTAAAATGTACCCATCAGCAAGCAGGAATTGGCCCACCCTGAGCCCCCATCAGCTCAGTCTCTGCCCCCACCTCAAGATGCACTCAACGCCAGCCGCAAGGCCTAGAATAGTTTATATGAGGTTTTTAATGTATTTACTTCTAGAGAAACTGGCCACCCCCTTCCATATAAGCATGCCACTGTTGTGTGCTCCCCACCCAAAAGTAGCCCCTTAATGCAAAGAACAGTTACTGTAATGCATTATTCTGTTGGTTCATACACAAACACACAAGTGTTCACCCCGGGTGATTTACAGCCTCTATCTACTTTATGAAAGTAATTAAACATTTACAGTTATTTTGCGTTGGGAGGAAAGTGCTGCCTGTGTGTTTTGTGGAAGGTTTACAGCAGTGGGAGATGTTGTTGAGCTTTAACAAGAGGCCGCAGGCTTTCTTTGATGTGTCAGGAGCATGGCGCGTATGTCCATCACGAGACAAGCGTGTTGATTATGGGTTTGCTTTCCTGTTTTTTACCATCCAAAATCATTTAATTATCCTCATGTAGTCGAGCTGCCTTCAAATGGGACAAAACAAAACCATGCCGTAGTAAAACACTTGTTTTGTTTAAACCTCAGCAAGGCAAGCGAGTTAAACAACAGCTGTGTGTACAGTTCTGAAGTTTACATGTCTGTATGTCAACAGTTTTTCAATTGTTGTAGAATATTTGTTTTGTCTGGGCCCATGACTAATATGTGTGATCCTGTCTGTGAAATTCAGGCTAATGTATTATAATCTAATTAGGAGATTAAGAGCATCAATTAATGATTTCACATTAATTTTAATGGCTATTACTTCATATATTTTCATACAACATATGTAGGTACATTATGTAGGATGATTTGTAAAATCACAAAAAATTGACTTTAGCTGGGTTTTCATAGGGAGTATCACATTTTGTCGCATTTTGAAAACATTTACATGCATTTATTAATTTTTGAAATGCTTTGATTTAAAGTGACTTACAGTACTTTTATGATTTATACTGTATTTTATTAGTATGCCTATATGTGATCCCTGGGATTGAACCCAATTTTTTTTGTGCTGCTAATGCAGTAAATATATAATACTGATATTTAATATAATACACTCTAAGAAATGCTGGGTTATTTTCAACACAGCAATGGGTCAAAAAGGGACGAACCCAGCCCATTGGGTTGTAATTTAACCTTGTTTCAATCTAAAATGCTGGGTCGTTTTAAGCCATTGTTGGGTCAAATATAAACATTTTTTGGGTTAATTTAACCCAACGGCAGGGCTCAACCATTGTTAAACAAATGCTGGTTTGAAAATAACATATCACAGTATATATTTACTGCTGTCATAATCCATATAAACAATTACACAAAACAAGTAAACAATTGTGTAAAAGGTGTTCTTGTAGTTGTGGGTTCGATCAAGGGAAACAGACATACTGATAAAGAAATAGATTGAATGTAATGTAAGTTGCTTTGGATAAAGCGTCTGTCAAATGCATCAATGTAAATGTAAACAAATGTTTCTTGTAAAAATGTGACCATCCTTAATAGGCCTATAGTGTTTACTATGATATTAAAATAACGCATTAAGGCTAAATTACATAAAACGTGAGGATTTGCACCAAAGGGATTTGCTGCACTTTTTAGATTGTACCCAGCGCAGATAGCATTTGTTTAAAGGTGCCAAAGAATGAATTGAATCATTCAATGATTTTTGGAAACACTTTGGAAAAGGACGTAGGGCCGATTACCAAAAACACACTTGTAGCCAATCAGCAGTAAGGGACATGTCTACTAACCATTTAGGTCCAGATTCTATTGGGTAGAGGCATGTTTGTTTAGGTGATTTTAATTGTCAACATTGGCTTTCAGAGATCATGCACCCCGCCTTTACCTGCAAAAATTATCCAGTTATACATGTCCATTTACAACCCTAGGATTTGCCTTTAGAATGAAATGGTCTATTATTAATAATAATGTTGAGCTCTGCTCTGATTGGCTGTTTCACAGAACAGCTCCTTCAGTAGCTTTGTGTGTATGTAAACAGACCCTGTGTCTGCGACCCTCTATCAGATGAAGATACAGAATTTGAGGAATAATTGTTTGTAGATTGTTAATGGACATATTTGAGTGGTAAGTTTGTATTTTTTTCTGTATGGACCTGCAAAACGTTAGCCTGGTTCAACCAGACTCTCGTACATTAATTTCATTTGTACAGAGAGTCTGGCCACGCTTCATTGCAAAGCGTTACTTCCATTAAGGAGAGTTCTCTGGTGAAGTTTAAAACTATTTGATCTGCCAGAGTCAATCAGGATCTGCCATAGTCAATCGCTAACGTGTGGTTGTGACGTATATCATGCGCCGAAACCGGCCGGAAACAACAAGTCCGAATGATCAGACCAACAAAACTTAGCAAACATTGTTCTTGCTCCGGCTTTAACTTCTGTATATTCGGCAGTTTTGCAACAACGGACCGAATAGCTTTTCTCACGTCTTTCTACGCTGCCATTACTGAACTACAATTCAAACTGACGCACGACCTCAACGTCATCGTTTTTAGCCACCCCCTCTGTTCACTGATTGGACCTGCAGATTTTTGCAGGAGAAAATGAAACTCTACACAGCAGTCCCAGACGTAGTACTGAAGCGAAATGAAAATTAAGCGGAAGCAGGTAGGAGGGCGGAGCCAGGCTAGCAAAACGTAACTGTAACGTCAATAGTAGAACGCTAGCATATAGCATTAACTAGCATATAGCGCTAACTCAGCAGTCATAACTTTGTTTTTAGCATTGTACTTAATTTAATGTGTAATTTAATGTTGGGAGCATACATGTCGACTGTTGCATCACAGTTGGTGTTATGTTGAGATTGGCCTGTTTTCCAGCTGTCTTTTGCATGCACAAGGTTTACATTAGAAGGAGGAAACGATTGTGTTTGAGGCTCACGAGATGTCTTTACCATGTACAGAACTTTTATTATTCATAGGTAAATACAGTTGTATATTCTAGGGCACCTTTAAACTGTATTGCAGTTAATGAGTATGAACAAGATTTCGGTACTGAATTCATCCAGGTCATATTAAGTCATAATCGTAATCAAGATTTTTGTTAGTTAGTTTTTTTTTGTGTGAAAAAGCTTCAGGAATGAACATAATATATCGCTGTGATTTCCATAAGTAAACAACTTCAACTTTAGTGTATAGCAGTAAGCAAATACCATGTCGACTGTAAATTTAATCCAAACATTTTTGTCAAATTGTGGCTCTGCAGGGCCGGTGTTCATAAATACAGGAACCAGCGGCTGGAGCTGCTTAAACTGTGGGTGGTAAGTCATTGAATTATTTAGTCCTGGCAGCTGTGACGGACATGTTGTCATAAATGTATGGTACACGTTGCGGACGATTCACGTCAATCATCCTCCAAACTCTGACAGTTTTCATTACATACATCTGAGTGACACTGTCAAGAGACCTTATGAAGGTAAACTAGTTTCTCCCCTGTTAGATACCAGAGAGGTGAAACGACACACAGCCAGTGAGGGACCCTGAAAATGTGGTTTTGTTTTAGCTCAACTGAATTTAAGGGGAAGGAAAACGAAAAGCATCTGTCTTTATTTTACTGTAAGTTATATGTATACAAAACATGCCTAACTTTACCAATTTTCCCGTGACGTCCTTAACTGGTTTAATTTGTTACATATTTATGGCGTGGTTTTGGAGCATGATCACAGCTGTATGTTTCGTGTATGATGTCAATAGCAGGAATGTATGGGCTGGTTAATTCTCGCTGTTGGTGACACCGTCATTCTTGTCTGTTTTATGGTACAGTTTAATTTATTCTTTTCATCTTAAACCAGAAAAAATTGAAATGGAAATGAGACATATAAAGCTCTACTTAGCGGCCGATCACACAGAACGCATTTTTTCTATTGCTAGGCAACCACCAAGGCAGCTGTTATGTCAATTAAACATTGAAGCGTGAGTGCTCTTGATACTTTGGTTTGCTGTTAACTGTCATTTTAGCAGAAACTTTAAAAAGGGGACGCTTGCTCTGACCTTGATCGAGGGTGAGAGGTGCACAAACATGCAGTAGAGTGAGACTCTGTCCCAAATGGCGCACTTTATGTGGACCTTCGGTCTCGTAGCCTTAAATTGCGTGTGCTCACTTAGTCTACGAGTCCGTATGGTGTCCCATCTGTCATTTTTAGGCTCTGAAGTGTGCTCATCAGCGCCCCCTTTGCACCCTTGATGCGGTCTTCAGCGAAGCCCGCACTGCAGCAGGCTTCATGCACTTTTCCAACCCAGAAGTCCTTGCGAAAGAGCAATCAGACGACAGATGGGAGGAGTTCACACTGATGGGCATGTTCTCTTCCTATTTCCGGTGTGACACTCAAGTCTGTCCCAAAATACGACTCCCGTGCACCCTAATGGAGTCGCCTCAAGGACCCTAAGGTCTGCACTACATGATGACATCAAAGTTTGGACTCTGAGGAAGTCCATAAGTCCAGAGTGTGCCATTTGGGACAGGGCCTGAGTGTGAGTGCAGCCACCATAGACATTATATACGTAGACGCCTCATAGACTGATGCCTCCTATTGGAACTGACGTATCAGTGCAGCTACCATCTTGGATGGGTCCCCAATCCCCCCCAGCATTTATTTCTAGAAAGTGTATAATTGTACAATAATCATAACTCCACAAATTTTTACCGGATTATCACATGGTTTGGTTACACATAAGTAACATTAGTTACGATGACATAATATTTTAAATGGTAAAACAACCAAAATTAAGGTAATCCCTTGCAATCTGGTATCAATACTGCGGCAGTTTTTGCAACCATAAGATGCACAAAATATGGGCATAGTTGCTCGCTCTCTGTTGACTCCAATTGACTCGGGTGCTAGTGTAGGGTGAGGAGACCCAACCAATATGGCGGCGACGCTGGATTAAGTTCCAGCACGTCATGAGGCGTCTACATATATAATGTCTATGGCTGCCACTTTATAGGCCCTGTACCAAATGGTACACTCAGGACTTCCTCAGACTCCACACTTTGATGACATCATGTAGTGCAGACTTAGGGAAACTTGACGTTCACGAGGGCCCTCCGGAGTCGTATTTTGGGACAATGGCCCTGTCCCAAATGGCACGCTTCATTTGGACTTTCGGTCTCTTGTCTTAAATTGTTGCAGGCATTACGCACTCTACCAACCAAGAAGTCCTTGCAAAAGAGCAATCAGACGAATCAGACGACAAATGGGAGTAGTTCACACTGATGGGCAACTTCTCTTCCTATTTCCGACATAATTTCCAAAAATACGACCCAGCTGCACTTTCGTGGACTCGCGTCAAGAGTCCCTAAGGTCTGCAATACATAATGTCATCAAAGTGTGGAAGTCCACAAGTCTGGAGTGTGCCATTTGGGACAGGGCTAGACTCGAGCGTCACGCCGGAAATGAAGTTGCCTATCAGTGTAAGCTCCCCCCATTTGTCGTCTGATTGCTCTGATTGCTCTTTTGCAAGGACTTCTGGGTTGGTAAAGTGCATGGAACCTGCAGCAGTGCGAGCTTCGCCAAAGACCGCATCAAGGGGGAAATGGGGGCGCTGATGAGCACACTTCAGAGTGTAAAAATGACAGATGAGACACCCTACAAACTCAAAGACTAAGCGAGAATTTAAGGCTCCTGCAAAAACATGAAGCGTTTGGTGCAAGAACACAATTAATAGAAAACAATAAAAAAAATTAAACTGCCAAAAACACATTCTGTGTGATCCGAAAGCCTATTTTTAATTTATAAACGTAAAATATGTGACCCTGTCAGTGAAAACCCACCATTTTGTGTTAGTGGTTTACTGTTTTCTATTTAAAATAATAATAATGTAAAGAGAACATTCAGTGAAAATATAACCTAGATATTTTTAATATAAATAGTAAAATCATGTCAAAGATTGAAATCAATCTGAAATCAATACTGCATATTATTTCCTTTTAATTTGACATCAAATCCTATATCGTTCTCTTAATCTTCAGGTTAAAATGTGAGAATGCTTTCAAAGTTTTGTCCTCATCTCTGCTTTGGGCTTTACCATTGCATGTCACCACAAGTAGTTCATGGTGCTTAAAATGGCAAAGGAGCCAAAACCATTTGATGAACTCAGAGAAACTAGCATAGTTTCCATTCTTGTTGTTCGATGGAGGCCTTTTTCATACCACAACACTCCACTTGTACACCATGTCCTAAGGAGGCCGGTGAGTCAGTGTTTATTGTTTGGAGATTTTAAAGTTCGAGCATGGTAATCTCTGTTTGCATGAGAACCAGAACAGAGTGTGTGTGCGCAGTGTCATGTGCGTGTTTTTAGTTATGAGAGCGAAGGCGAACAAACTCATGCAACCCGCGACGCTCAAGAGGACAGATTTGCTCATTGTTCCCATGTGCGTTTAAGTCAAAGCAAATTCTAGAGTCACTCCAGAGCTTTGTGGAGCAATTTCTTTTAATGCTTGTCAGCTTGAATATGATCTCTCCATGTCGTCTCCCACCACAACAGGAAGAAGATACGGCGCTTTATGTTCATGGGAAAATACTGAGAGAAAAGATGGGAAAGAACCCAGTGGGTTATATCTCTAGCTACCCGCAGGTCTCTCTCTCTCTCTCTCTTTCTCGCTCTCTTTCTATCCATCTATATCTAGCTTCCACATATACATACTTCAACACTATTCAGCTTCATTTAAGTGCACACGAACACAGCGTGAGGCTGTGTAATTTGGAAAGGCTTTGCTTCTGTCAGCTTTTCTGCGATGACTCACGAAGGTCTTTGTCGCAATTTACCCTCGATAGTTCTACAGTAAATGATGAGTAATCAAAATATTTTCTCCTGCCATGAGGACGCTGCCCAGCCGCCGTTTGAAAGGTTTAACATTTTCCAACCCATATGTCCGGCGCTTTTTTACAGTTGGCGTCAGTGCATGGAGAAGGTCTAAGTGCAGGCACTTTGAAGTGTTTGCGGTATCGCCACATCTGCCAACAAGATGTGTTTGCATGGGATCTGGAGCTGGCTGTAAGCCGGTGGGTGGGGGTTCAGGGATTGTCAGTATTCTTTAACGTCATGTGACAATGAACAACATCCCTTTTCCGATGAGAGAGATTCAGGAGGTGCCGTAAAACACGATTGGTTATGTTTGTATTGCTGAACGTATCAACAAGGCGTTGGGTAGAATGACTGTTAAATAATTTGAGTCAATATGATCACATTAAAAACAGATACATGTAAGCCTGTGGAGGGAAGGGATAACATCCATTTGCCTGACATCATTTGAGTTAGCTTATAACATCCTGAGTAATAAATGTAAAATTGTTCCTGTCAAAATGCGGGCATGGAAAATTCAAGCCCTTCAAGCGAAAGTTGTCAGCGCAATTTTTCATGCCAGTACGTGCCCTAATCCTTTCACACGTTCCAGATTTGGTGTAGGAATAACAATAACTGAATTCAAGACCCTTAAAACTCCAGGTTTCATTTAGGGCTTTAAAAATAGCAGCTGCGCAAGACCAAAAGTGACCCTGTATGAGTCTTCTCCATATTTTTGTTAACCCCACACCCACAATTATGACTATTAAACAGTGACTGTAACCCAGTTAAATGATGGCAAAACCACAAAGACCGAGGTTTAATCCAGAGTTTATAGAGCCAGTTTCTGTGGTGCCCATATCAGACACACTGCAAAGTATTTTCACAGTTCATTAGAATGGCTTTGCCAAAAGCGGTTGGCCTTCGGGGATTATTATCCTTGTAGCTTCAGTCTCGCTACCGCATGCCAGATCCAGAGCAGCTCGACCATTTGTTACCGCTATTAAAGTCATATTTCTCTGCTTGCTTCATAAATCCTATTTGAAATTAGTGAGGGGGCTGCTTGCTCTCTCATTAGCAAGTCTGTGCTGTGGTGAGACCCCAACTGTTTACTTGGCATCCTTTATTCTGAATCTGAAATGATTAAAATGAATCTAAGTGTTGTGAGTTATAAATTTAATTGCATTTAATTCATTCAGTTGTGTACTGTAATCACTAATACAAGCTGTAGATTAAACATCAATGCATTGAAAGAAACAATGATGACAGGGCAAAAACTAACCAGCACACAGATATGAAAATTCTGTCATCATTTACTCACCCTTATGTTGGTACAAACCTGTATACATTTCTTTGTTCTGCTGAACACAAAGGGAGATATTTCTAATGACGCAGGAAACAGAAGCACCACTGACCGAAGAAACAAAGAAGAACAAAGAAATGAATACAGGTTTGTAACAAGAGGGTGGTTAAATTTCATTTTTGGTTGAACTATCCCTTAAAGGGACATTCCACTTTTTTGAAAAAATGCTAATTTTCCAGCTCCCCTAGAGTTAAACATTTGATTCTTAGATTCTTGGAATCCATTCAGCTGCTCTCTGGGTCTGGCGCTAGGACTTTTAGCATAGCTTAGCACAATCCATTGAATCTGATTAGACCATTAGCATCACGCTAAAAAATTACCAAAGAGTTATGATATTTTTCTTATTTTAAACTTGACTCTTATGTAGTGATTCTGAAACTTGACTTTTGCAGCAGGCGTAATGATATTACGCACTGCCCAAAAATAGTCCCCTTGGTTACTTTTAATGGCAGGGGACTATTTTCGGGCACTGTGTAATATCATTGCACCTGCTGCAGCCACAGAAAAGTCAAGTTTTAAATAGGAAAAATATTGAAACTCTTTGGTTATTTTTTTGCGCGATGCTAATGGTCTTATCAGATTCAATGGATTGTGCTAAGCTATGCTAAAAGTGCTAGCGCCAGACCCGGAGATCAGCTAAATGGATTCCAAAACATTAATAATAAAATGTTTAAAACGAGCTGGAAAATGAGCATATTTTCAAAAAAGTGGAATGTCCCTTTAAAGCCCCCATGAATCAAATCAGAATTAAAGTTTTTTGCTTTTAGTATATACTGTATGGGGCGGTTTCCTGGACAAGGATTAGCTTAAGCCAGGACTAGGACTTTAATTATGAAATATAACAAACTTGCCTTACTAAAAATTTTACTTGTGTGCATTTTGAGAGAAAACAAAGGGCACTGATGTATTTTAAAATATGTCAGTGCAAGATGTTTTCAGTTTGGACAGCTCTTACAATTATTTTAGTCTAGGACTAGTCTAATCGCTGTCCGGGAAACCGCCCCTAAATGTCTGTAGTTTTAAAAGGCACAATATGTAAGATTTTTTGCATTAAAATACCTGAAAATCACTAGCACATTTCTATATATTTAGTTAATATGTGTGTTTTTACATTATCTCAGATGTTTTCAACAATGTTTTAATTCAGGGAATTCACAGATTTAACCAGCGCTTCACAGCTGTTCATGGGGGTCACTCCTCTGTTCATGCTTTTGCTGCCATAGAAATCAAAGGTGAGTTTGATTTCATGTGACACTGCACAAAGTATCGCAAGAGCGATTCAAAAGCAGTCTCTCACATCCGCCAATATGGAGTAAAATTTTTTATCATTCTGTACTTCAGCTTCTCATCAGATGTCAAGATAAACTGAATGCTATTGGCTATTTAAAAATGGAGAGGAGCCATTCAATAGGGCTATGAGTCTGACCTCTCCCATTCAACTGTTTCAGTGGAAATCAACACATAGAACAAAGCTGCACAGTTTAAGGCATTTCAGTGGGTCTTTCCATGTTAAAATATCTTTCACAGATATTTTGAATTTAAAAATATCTTTTATTTTTCGTGGGCGGAGCGAGTCATAAGCAAGCAACACACACAAAGCATTATCCCACATTATCCACTATAGCCAATGATTGCCAACAAAACAGACATTTGATGCAGTTTTACTTACCGCCTGCGACCCGGTTGGGACAGCCCCATTTGAACTAAATCCAGCTATAAAAAAACACACACAACTCCGCTGCTACCCGGGATAAACAAACTGCTACCCCGGATAAACAAACTATATCCATTGTTTCCATAAAGCTGGGTTCTTTGGAAAGCTGAACTTAAATTTACCTCACAAACAAAACACGCTTCTTTGGTGAAGTTGATTTTGTTTCTGCTCTTGGTTGGCGCGTGTGTGCACTATG
Source organism: Paramisgurnus dabryanus (assembly GCF_030506205.2). Classification (NCBI taxonomy): domain Eukaryota; kingdom Metazoa; phylum Chordata; class Actinopteri; order Cypriniformes; family Cobitidae; genus Paramisgurnus; species Paramisgurnus dabryanus. The sequence goes on from NC_133348.1 coordinate 13,336,687, forward strand.
TTGGGTGAATTGCCCATATAAGGACTTCCACTGTACTTCCCTGCACTGAAATTGCCCATAAATCATATATTAAGCAAAATAATTATGCATGAATCTCTCATGTTCGAAAAAGCTTTTCAAAACCTGTACAAACCCTGGCGAAGTGCTTTCAGCACAGAAATACTCAGACACTTTGTCATGTTTAGCATGAGGAATCCAACTCTTTAATATGTTAATGAGTCAGAATGCATGAAATAGCTTCAGACCCAGATGTTTCCAGGACAACTTTTTAGAGAGAGATGCAGGACTCATTATTTCATAACCAATTCAAAACATGAGCTGATGAGCTCATAAATATAAATATGCAAAAATAAACTGTATTCACATCACAATAAACACTTAAATGAATGCATAACATTTTACAATACACAGATACACAGATCAACGGTCGCATTTCCAACCATGTCATTTGTTCCCCCATGAGGTTTTAAAACTGCTCTCCTCCCAAAAAGAAATGAATAATGGACTGTCTGCATTAACCCGCAACTTATTATACAAACCGAGCCTGAACCCCCAGTGGGGAGAAATGAGCACAGCTCCCAAAGATCAAGAGGCAGGAAATACCTGCAGCTTTTAGTCCTTTCAGATTTAATGGCTCCCTATATTTCACCCTCTTATTTATTTTTCTCTCATGTTTTTCTGTCCTCACAAGCCAAGCAGAATTACAATGAATTTTACCACAGAACAAATGTAAGAGTTACACAACAACAAAATGAGCAGTAAACATCCCTCTCTCCTCCTCGCTAAAGAATCCAAATCTGAATTGTGCTTTGAAAAATATTCAGGCAGGTTTAGAGTGCATGTGAGAGTTATTTTGACTCATTATGGTCTGTGCTGAAAGGTTAGGGAATTGAAAACAGCACGAGGAGCGATTCTTCTGAAGCTTGAGAAGAAGAGAAAATGTCTATAATGTTTTTCACCAACAGATTAAAAGAAAGAGATTACCAACTCCTTTGAATCTAATTGGGTGGGTTTACTATTAAACTTTGTACAACGTCATTAAATTAGGTGCTAGCTGTACCCAATTAGGTTGAGGTAGGTTTACATGTATAATTTCCTTATATCTATTTTTGGTGGAAGACCTCTGCAAAGCAGTGTTTTTCTCTGGCATAGTGCATTGTACAGTATAATAGCTGTGTTTGCATACACACAAACAGATTTTGGCTAAGTTGTGGCTAAACTAGCACATGTTACTAGTCAGGCTGGTTGCAGACGTTGCTCTAATTAGAAAAACAGGCCTTGAGTCTAAATACTAGGACATTAGTCTGTTTATTGTTTGTGCCAGTGTGGTCAAATTTTATCCCCAACACTGTAAAAGTCCAAATTCTGTCGCGAGTACGCATGTCTGGCCTCAGAAACTAATTAACCACAACGGACCGATTAGGGTCGCTTGACAGTTGATGGGGCAGCCGTGGTTTGTGGCTGATATTGTCAGGTGACTGTGACCATTTGTGTTTCCATATGCCAGTTTGAAGAGGAACCAGACAGGTTTTTTGCATTTGAAAGAAATCTAATAAGCTATCCAGACACAGCCCAGACGTCCAGGCAAATTTGTGCTGTCAGTTAAAATTTATTAGACCAAAAATGAAATAAATAATTATTAAATTAAACCCAACAATATGGGGTGGTGTCTCGGACAGGGACTAGGCCTTAGTTAAATTAGGAAATATAACTAGTTTAAACAAGCATGCCTTACTAAAAACATTACTTCTGTGCATTTTGAGGCAAAACAAAGGGCACTGATGTATTTGAAGATATGTCAGTGCAAGGACTAATCTAATCCCTGTCTGGGAAACCACCCCTATTGACTTTGCTTACATGATGGAATGTGAATACATCTCGCAAGTTATTTTGGCATAAACGACATGTAATCAAATTCAACTTTAATTTGGCTACAGTGGGTTATAGGCGTAATATATCAGGTCTATAACCTATAGATGCTGAAACCTTGAATGCGTGGTACGAAATGCATAAATTGTCCCTATGCCTTGCCCTGCCTATGCTCTCAGAAAATAGGATACAAAAGTTGTCACTGGGGGTACCTTTTCAAAAAGTACACTTTTGTACTGAAAATGTGCATATTGGTACCTCAAAGGTACATATTTGTTACATATAAAGTTACATATAGGACATTTTTAAAAGGTACCATCCCAGTGACATTTTTGTACCTTTTTTCTGAGAGTGTATGATGTTTTAAAGGGACATTCCACTTTTTTTGAAAATATGCAAATTTTCCTGCTCCCCTAGAGTTAAACATTTTTCTTACCGTTTTTGAATCCATTCAGCTGATCTCCGGGTCTGGCGCTAGCACTTTTAGCATTACTTAGCACAATCCATTGAATCTGATTAGACCATTAGCATCGCGCTAAAAATAAGCAAAGAGTTTCAATATTTTTCCTATTTAAAACTTGACTCTTCAGTAGTTAGATTGTGTACTAAGACCGATGGAAAAATTAAAAGTTGTGATTTTCTAGGCAGATATGGCTGGGATCTAAACTTTCTTTCTGGTGTAATAATCAAGGACTTTGCTGCTGTAACATGGCTGCAGCAGGCGTATTGATATTACGCACCAGTGAGGGTCGTTTTCGAAGCACTGCTTCATGAGGCTTTGAAACATTTACAAATCTTTTGTTTCGAATCAGTGGTTCGGAGCTTCAAACTGGCCAAAGTCACTTGATTTTAGCAAACGAGGCTTCATTACGTCATAACTGTTTCGAAACATTTCGAAAATCCGATGGTTCACCACTAGGGGGAGTTGATCACATGACCAGTGTCTAATAAGTTTAGGTGAACTCGGGTCAGTTTTATTATGAAAGTTCATAAAACATTCATCCTTCTGAGTAATAACACTGCCATGTTGTCTACTTTTTGTTTATAGACAGATTTAATGACAAAAATGTGCATAATTAAAAGGGTAGTTAGTTTTATTAATTTGTTTGCCCTTAATAAAACTAAACACATAATACACTTTTAACTATGTCTTAATTAAGTTAAATAATTTTTTAAACATATTTTAATAAAAATCTTGCTATTATTTTGTAAAAAAAAAGTGTAAAATGTTTGGACATATCTGCTTATTCACTTTTTTGACCAGCAGGGGTCGCCAGCGTGTGTGGGTTTCGAACTGCTTCGAAAAGCTGAATCAATTTTCGAAGCCATTGGTTCAATTGATTCGAAGCTTCGAAAAGCTTTGTTTCTCCCATCACTATTACGCACTGTTCGAAAATAGTCCCCTTAGTAACTTTTAATACCAGTGGACTATTTTCGGGCACTGCGTAATATCACTACGCCTGCTGCAGCAATGTTACAGCTGCAAAGTCCTTGATAATTATGCCTTGATAATTTGATAGTATAGTTCCTAGCCATATCTGTCTAGAAAATCACAACTTTAAATTTTCCATCGGTCTTAGTACACGATGTAACTACAAAAGAGTCAAGTCTTAAATAGGAAAAATATCCAAACTCTTTGGTTATTTTTTAGCGTGATGCTAATGATCTAATCAGATTCAATGAATTGTGCTAAGCTATGCTAAAAGTGCTAGCGCTAGACCCAGAGATCAGCTGAATGGATTCCAAAATGGTAAGAATCAAATGTTTAACTCTAGGGGAGCTGGAAAATACGTATATTTTTCAAAAAAGTGGACTGTCCCTTTAAAGTCTTAAATCCTGATTCTCATCTCACTTTATTTCACATATACATTTAGAACATTAATGTCAGCATCTCTCATCACAGTTTTGACATCCCAATGAACTGTAATATAAAACCCTGCAGGTTTCATGCTGCTCGGTCTTATTAGTGAGGGATTTTGGAAGAGCATGTCAAAATAAAAGAAACAAACTTTAAACTGGAAGTCCAAAAAAATCACCCAGAGCCTCATAGTGAGTAACTCTACAGTTTTATTGCTATTGTGCTTTTCCCCAACGTTGCAAGGAAGCTTTACAGAAAACATTTCAGTACAGGAAAGTTATGGAGAAATATATTTTTAGAGCTTTAAAAACATTTAGCCAAGTAAACAAATTCTCAGAAAAAAACATAAAGCAAGCCAGTTCAGTCAATGAATGGCTTACTTATAACTTTCTCTGGATGTTAGACTGGGATAAGAGAAAATATATTAATGTTAAAAAATATATATACATCTCTTTTAAAAAAACATTTAAAAACTACAATCCCTAAATTCAATAATGCTGACATTATATGTTATAGTTTAGGGATTAAACTACAGTAACCTATATGAGATAGGCTATTGAATTTCAGTATGATCTATAAAAAGCAGGTGTAACTAAGCTCAGATCTTTGAGCTGATGAGTAGATGAGTAATAAGGTTAGGAGCATGTTGTAAACATGCTGTGAATATTTATGGTTGTTTCTCTGTCACCTGGCAGGAGTCTTCACCAAATCATCATCACAGTCCTTTACCATTTCCAGGGAACATTTTCAGATTCAAAGCTAATCTTTATTATTTGTCTTTCCGTGAAGCTGAACCATATGATGTCATTTACAGTTAATTGGTTGTATCCCATTTCAAAGCCCTAAGGGACGTTTTCTTTGTACTGAGCTTGTGGTTAGTAGACTTCAGGGCCAAGGTTTGTGTTGAAAGGCATTTTTGTTATTACATTTGATTGGAATTACCATTTTAGGTAACTTGCATACACTTTGATAATGCAAATTAGCATTTCGTCTTATTGAATTTAATGAGAAATCATTATTAAATCGACCTAACTTTTGATGTAGCTGTCCACAGACATAGGATTTCTTTCGTCTGTAATTACTTTGTGTCAGTGCAACACTCACAGTTGTCTATCAATGTTATATTTGACTTTCTGTACCTGGAGTTCGGGCCAATTTAGCTGTAATATGACAGACTTTATTAATGTTATTTCTGTTAATAGCTGTCGGGCTGCCAATGAAGAAATTGAGAAGTATTAGACTTGATAGTGAAAACTCCCAGATATGCTAAGCGTTTCTTAATAGGCCAGCAGACATTTGACTGCTATTTATACAGATTTATGGGGAAATGTGACAGCAGCCTGAGGGTGTTTTGAACATTGAAAATATATATTTCTAAAATCCCATGAGTGAGAGGAATTTGCTTGGTGCAGAACTCTAAAACAGAGCACGGTCGAACCTCAAAGTCTGACTGCATCGCGTGCTGTGACTGTTTGGGTTTTTTCTGACAAACCATCTATTCATGGGACCCGCTTGAATTTTTACACTGCGCAACTCAAGACATCTTTGTGAGCTGTAGGCACTGAATATTTGAGGTGACTTGGTGATGCATTTTATGCAGACAAGATCTGACAGATTTGGAAAGGGGCCAATGTAGATACAAAAGAGCAGTCTGTCAAAACCAGGGATAATTCTTGTCCTTTCTCCAAAGACAGCATCTGAGAGCCATTTATCAAAACAATACGCTTTTTCATGGTTTGGAAAATACATTCAATGTTTTGAAGTTTTCAATGTTTTGACATTATTATAGTGTTTAATATTTTATTTCTTCACATATGTGAAAATAACTTTTTTTATTGCGGTGATATATTTTTTTTTAAGAAAAGAAACGTTGGTGAGTTTTCATTTATTAGCCAAAACTATTACTACAGCAAACTAAATAACAAAGTATTACACATCAAACTTTTATTTATATTAGACAAAAGCAATGTTTTTTGTAAAAAAAAAAAAAAAGAATAAATAGCTTTACTTTGTGAAACTAAATGTAAAAATAAATATAGATATTGAAAATGCAAATATAATTATTTACACCTCTTTGTTTTTTGGAAGATATACACTATAAAAAAAATGTTGGGTTATTTTCAACTCAGCGTTGAGTCAAAAAATGGTTAAATGGACCCAACAATGGTTTAAAACAAACTTGCATTTTAAGTTATATATAGTGTATATAGTTTCACACAAATTCTACAATGAAAAAAATGATTCTGACCCTAATTAAATTTAACATAATTAAAATGTGCTCATTTAATCCATTAGAATATCATTGAATTGAAATATATTGCATGGTTTCTAGGCATATTGTGTTTTAAATCAACCTATGTGTAATTGGCCTGTTTAAGTTGGGACTACATGAATAATTTGTGTTGTAATAAAGAAGAAATATTGCTAAAACTGTGCTGGGATTTCCAATTCCCAGCATGAGAGTAAATATCAAAATAAAGGGTTATTTTATTTATTTTTAATTAAAATAATAAAAGAGGGAGACTTATTAATGTTTAGTATGTTGTTATATTAGTATTTGAAAGAGTTTCTGTTTTGTTGTTGGGTTTTTAAATGGTTACCATTACTCATTGACATTTATCAGTTATTTAGTGTTGTTTTGATCAGAAAGCAAAGCATTACCCTGAAAGTGTAAATGCATTGATTAGAAAGCATTAACATTATTATAATCAGCTTCTGTTTCAATTGAGTGTTATAGCTAATGTGTGCTGTTGCTGTATTATAATAATATTTCTAGATTTAAGTAAAACTAACAGTAACATGATTAGAAAATAGTAGCATTGGTGAATTCTCTTATTTTTACCCTCAATTTAAGGCACGAAAAAAAAACAATTGAGTAAGTTCAACTAAATCCATATATCTAAAATTAGATAATTTATTTGCATGCTAATACTTACCTTAAAATTTTTGAGCAAATTTAATGAATCATTTTTTCAGTGTAGTAGTTTGAATACTAAAGGGGTTTCCAAAAAACACAGAATTTCATAGATCGAAAATAAGTTAATAGTTTTTTACATATTAGCTGGTAAATGGAAGCTAAGTGGAATTAAATGTGCATTTAAAAAATAGAATGTAGACTAAGTGCATTTAAAAGCATTGAGAATAAATACTCAAAACCTGTTACTTTAAACCACCTAATCATTCGGTGGGTCAGCGCATGGCAATCATCCATACAGGTACGATGACCTCAGGAAACCCTTCCTGTTTCTCCACGTCCAGTATGGTGAGACCTGCGGCCTGAATGATATTCTTCATGATGTCCAGGTGGCGAATAATGCTGCTGTCGATGGGATCCAGCTTGCAGCCCTGTCGTGCCATGTTATCCTTAATAATGATCACACCGTTGGGCTTCAGACTTTCTTTAGCACGAGCTAAAAACTCCATCAGGTCTTTGTCAGTAAGATGACCTGAGAAAATGATGATGAATCACATGATGCTTGATAGAAACACATTCTGTTTATTAGACACTGTTTATGCAAAGCTCAGTTAAAGTTATGGTTAAGTAGGTTTAGCCATGCTGGCAAGACATACACCCATGCAAACAATTATGTTTTACTCACAGGCGATCCACTGCATCCAGATGACATCGTATCTTTGTGGAGCTGGGATAAATTCTTGCAGATTGTAAAGGAAGTAGGATTCCACCCGGTCTGCATAATCTCCAAGGTAACATTCATGAGCGTGAAGGATAAACTCCTCCATCATGTCAACCATCTCCATGGATTCAAACACAGGAAACAAAACCCCTTTAGACACTCGACCAATTCCACAGCCACAGTCTAACGCACGCTTGGTGCCCGCCTTTCCCGGACCCTACCAAGACCATAAAGAGAGAAATTTAACACATATAGGGGCGGTTTCCCGGACCAGGATTAGCTTAATCCAGGACTAAGCCTTAGTTTAATTAGGAAATATAACTAGTTTTAACAAACATGCCTTACTAAAAACATTACCTATGTGCAATTTGAGGCAAAACAAAGGGCACTGGTGTATTTTAAGATATGTCAGTTCAAGTTGTTTTCAGTTTGGACAGCTCTTAAAAATGTTTTAGTCTAGGACTAGTCTAATCCCTGTCCGGGAAACCGCCCCATAATCCCATTTTATGTTTGAGTTCCTAGTGTGCAAAACTATTAAAAGCCATACAATATATGTATTACAACAGAACTATAAAAATGTCTACCATGGTGACTGGTTGTCACTGGGTCCCATCCACTCACTGTATGAAAAAAGCTTTGACATTCTGCTATACCTTTCTTTGATAACTCTTTATGTGACAATGTTATATGGTTTTTGATTGACATCAGGGAAGTAAAAGTTTCTATTCTTGGTCCACGCATGGTGATCACTGTTACAAGCTAGGAACACAAATTATTTTTGAAATGCAGTTCGCTAATCCAGAGAGATCAAAACCAGGATCACAGTAAAAGCTTCATCAGAACAGCTGAACACTGCTGTGTGTGAATTTGGATGTGGTAATGAATCAAATTACCGGACATGCTTGTTCGGTACAGTAGTCTTCTAAATGTACCAAAGTGTGAGAACACTTGAACTTGAGAATAAGGATTACTACAGTATGTATGACTCTACTGTCATAATACATTGAAACAGAGGGCAACACTGAAATACGAGCTACAGTATTTTACACTAGGTAATATAATTAGTGTTCAAAGATCCAGTTCCCCCAACCAGAGGAAGTCCTAATTTGCATATACATTCAGCTTGCTGAAATGAATTTTGATTACAATGCCCTCCATCTCAAAAATAACAAATGTCACTAACATATCGGATGACCTGAGGGTGAGTAAATAAACAACACATTGTTCATTTTTGGGGGAAAGATGTGCATAATGACAAAGGTAAAATTTCATACAACAAACTTCTTCAGGAACTGTCTTGAGCCCTCAAGGTCAATCTCCGATATCTCCACGAAATCTCCCATCATGCCCTCTTCGGATGCTGGGACATCTTTGTAGAAGTTCTGTGCCCTGTAGTAAAACTGCTTCTCCCCTTTAATGTACTCACAAGTCACGGCATAGAGTTTTACTGTATGCAAGAAGAAAGATATATGTTGCTTAATGCACAACAGCTACAGTAGTTATTATGCAAACCACTATTATTTTTCGTTTATAGTATATCTATGCAAACAACCAGAAGGACTTTTATACAAAATCCACTTTAACTTCATTTTCAATCCCTTTTAAACCAAAACAGTCCCATTCAACATGCCATTTTAATTCTCTTGTTACTATGACATCACACTGATAAATCCCCGCCCACAGCCACTGACTGACAGTCCTGCTTTACCCAGTGGCAACCGGTGACTTCTTTTTTCAGTGGTGCTCAATGCGAAGTTTGTCACAACACGTATGTAGCCCGTCATGTGTGTGGTTCGTAATTTGTTTGGCGCGTCGGGTGATTTTGTTTGCATCACGTGTATTGTCAAAATAAGTGCCTGCTGCAGACGCGTCTAAAGGGTTTATGATAAAAGAGGCGCTCGCGTTTGCCAGATACTCGCATAATCTCATGCGTAATCAGAGTTTACTGTAAAGGAAGTGTCTTGCGTGTATTTTGTGAACCTGAGCGTCTCTTTCATCATAAACGGTTTTGACGCGTATGCAGCAGGCACTTATTTTGACAAAACACGTGATGCACATGGTTCACATGACGCAACAAATACATATTTTGAAACAGGAGCAACACACATGACACTCCGAACACATATTTTGTTGTTTTGACTGCTCGGATGAGCAGTCACGAGCCGCCACTGGCTTTACCACAGTTTCTGCCAATAGAGAATATTGTCTCACAGGAATCAGATCTTTTTAGCTGAAACATTTACTACTTTGTTTTTTAAAATCATACTAGGCTGGAACACTTATATTTCTATATTACATTATATTACATCTTGTAAAATCTTGCAAAATTTATGCAATGAGAGCAAAGTACTAGAATACTTCAAAATAATTCAATATATGTTTGGAAAGGTTGAGTCAAGCATCAGGGCAACAGATGATTGACAGAAATAAATTCCTGCAGTGCCACGTGTGAGAAAGGTGTGAATTATCTTGTAATTGTAAGCAGGGTATGTCATGTGATCCACATGGTTAGTATCCAAAGACAGAAATAGTAACACTGGACAAGACGCCGCTTGGATTCAAAGAAGTCTTTTCTTGTGACAGTTTTGTTCCTCATTTCTTCGTCTCTTTTCATTGTTCTTGCTATAGCTTCAGTTACTCATCTGTTTTTGCTGTATTGAGCAAGAAATATTTACAGGACATTTTGCTAAAGCGTATAACTTCGATTGAGTTTATTTTTGACTTAAAATAGCCATTCTTACAGTACGTGTTTGATGTGTAAATGGACACATTTTGAATTAAATTAAGTTTATATTCACGTCATACAATAAATAACTTATTATTTTGGCCTTGTAAATCATTCTTATAACTTTTTTTTATCATTTTAATATTTATCGTTCTTCATAAAAGAACATCTAATAGTCAGCTCAGTTTTTAACCTGTCAGCTGCATTGCTCTTGCACCAATAAAAACATCACAGATGATATCACATTTTGATCTATTACCTATTTTATGGAGTGTAAAATATTTAGCATGCCTACACATTATGCAATTATATGTTAAAAATAGTCATGTGGCTCTACATTGAAAACCAGAATCTTCTAGATCTATATATATATTGTTTTATTCTGCACCAATTGCATTCATGTTTTTAATAAATATTGAGTTGTAGACCTCTGTCTGTTATCTGCCCAGATTATCATCACAAATTCCCAAATTTCCTTTTGAATATGATTTAGATAAAATGTTTTTCTTTTCAAGATTGCACATATAAATAAATGCAAATTAAATATTTTGCACATTGTGGAATTAGACTGGCAAATCTTTATACTCTATATTTATTTTCATATGCTAACCCCCGTTTGCATTGAATATCATAACATTAGGTTACCAGTGCACACAGACACACGGCTTTACCTCAGCATAGAAACCTTACCCAGGGGAATCTGCTCCAGGAGATACAGGTAGCTGGCGAAAAACTCCTTCCTCAAGGTGTTGTGCAAGTGAAAAGACATACTGTGCTTGCACATCTCATCATCTGTCTTCGCCCAGCGGTCCCGGAACGCTTGATGAGTCCCGCTAAACTCCATAATGTCTGATGTGGATTCAGACATCCCAAAAACCTCTTCTGCTATGTGATGTAAAATTGAGTCAAGCTTACAGTATATGTGATAATCTTTGCGAATGAAGATGCCTGGCTAAAACTACTCAAGACACCAGAGTGCTGCTATATTTACCAGAAGAGCTGCCTTTGCCAGAAGAGCTGAATGTTGTCTTCCCAAGAGGGTTCTTAAATCTACCAGCTTATAAAATCACCTGCTTTGGGCCCGGGGTGAAGAAATAAGAGAAGGAGATTGCTTCAGAAGAGGGGTGGTGCCTTCTCTGTTCCAGAAGAAGATCTGTATCCAAGTGTCACAGATAGCCAAAAGACATATCTGCCTTGCAGAACATGGACCAGAGGGCCATGTCTTCATTCAACTGCCGTATTGGCTATTCTTAGCACTGTCTTATGTTTGTATACACAGTATTGGGGGCAAGTGACGAGTCATCAAATCTACATGTGCTCTTGAATTCTTGACCATTGCATTGAATTTATTATGTGATATATTTGTCTGTTTTGGGGTTAAAAAATCATGCACTGCAAGTGCAGTGGACATATGGTTATTTTAAACTGAAAAATTGTGGAAAAGATATCAAGCCTCTCATTTTCTGTCAACTTTTAGTTTTAGAATTATCAGCTTGGTATCGAATAGCGTATGTGATATTCAGAAAACCCAGAACTAAATTTGAGCTTAATTTGGAGATGTGAGCTTGTAAATGATGTAGCCATGGACTAAAATTAACTAGCAGTACACTTGACTGCTAATTTTAGCAAGACATGTGGAGCACTGGTTACATTGTGGGTTTGTTAGGTTAGACAATTTACAAGGATGAAAAAACAGAGAAATATTTTTATGTAATCCTCACTATAGGACCAGTGTGGTATGGCAGCCACCATCAAAACCTAGATCCTAAAACTCATATAACTTTCCACAGAAATCTGATATCAAAAGAATATATTCACATTAAGTATATGCTTGTTTGGATTACATACATAGGGAAACATGTTATAGTATATACTTTTATTAAACATATTACTTTCATTCATGTAACAAATATATACATAAGTGTCTTTAATAAACAGTAACATTAGAGATCTGTATTTTAATGGCCATATATGGATGTATGTGTTCTTCAACCCATGTATCACTGACTATGATATCACATGACAATATTAACATTTCAAGACTTTAATCCACCTTTTGTGAATAAAAGCTCTAAAAGAAGATATATATTTTTTTGTGTACAAATAATTACATTCAGGATTAAATTCTTTATTGCTGGTAAGCATAAATCTGCTGTGCGCATAAAGCACTGCGCAGAATGTTCAAGTTCTGACATCACAGTTCCGCGCCAGCTCAACTTTAGAATCCCTCTCGCGGTACTTGATTGGGTCTGCGCAGCGCAAAATGAAGTTAAGAATATATAATATGTCCGCTCAAACTGCATTGTATATGAGTAGTTAAACCTATTTAAAAGTAACAAGACTCATTTGAATCTCAGTCCTGTACAGTAGATGGCGTTAATCTCACTGAATGCTATGTATAGGCACGTCCACCGCTCCACACCTACAGATGGCGCTAGCTACTCTTATGCCCGTATTTGCTGTCACTTCATGAACGCATGACAACGACAAAGCAGAGTACACACCCGTAGCAACACAAACATCAGCATCCTGCTAGAGCACAGAGGATGAAACAGTTAAGATATTAGCAATAACATTGGACAGAAACTGGTTTAATAAAGGCGCAATGATGCAAGCGGATGATGCCAAATATTTAAAGCGGTAAGTGTTTTTGTGTTACAGGAACATATCGAGCTTGGTTTGCCGGAGAATAAAACACCACATATTTTCAAGTAAATGTTTTCTGTGGCGAAGATTTTTGCTTGGTAATAGCCTGCACACTGTATTCCTAGGGTTGTTTTTGTAGCTCATTATGTAGAACACCGCTTTAGCATCAAAATAGCATCGAATGAATACGAACACACATTCTGATAATAAATATTTAATTTTATTGCTCAGTAAGTCGCTTAAGATAATGCTTTGCGAATTAATTTGAATGTTCTGTATGTGTGGGACCCGTTTAACGTAACACTGCCTATAATCTTTCAAAAAATGCATAATATATTAATGTTTTGTGTTATGTTAAGGCAATATAAGGGTCGCAGTATAGATGTTCACCCGACAGAAAAAGCCCTGGTTGTCCAGTATGAAGTGGAAGCCACGATTCTTGGGGAACTGGGAGACCCAATGCTGGGAGAGCGCAAGGAATGTCAGAAAATGTAAGATCATTCACAAAGGTGTTTCATTATGTGTATAAAATGCAGTCATACAATAGGCTCTATGTTCGCTGTGTAATACGTTCATGTGATTCTTTCATGTAATTGATCTGGAATATTTTCCCCTGGTTGCAGAATTCGACTGAAAAGCCTGAACAGTAACACAGACATTGCATCTTTAGCACGGAAGGTAGTGGAGGAATGTAGACTAATTTCCCCCTCCAGACTTCCTGAAGTGGAACAGTTATTGTTTTACCTGCAGAACCGCAAGAAACCTGCCGGTGAGAGATGATCATGTTATTGGTAAAAGAAATAATAATGCTTTAGTTGCTTATTGTTCACTTGTTGCCTTGTACTTTTGTTTAGAAAAGAAAGAGAAGAAACCGATCAAACCAAGAGATCTGACTCCCTTTGAAGGGATGGAGGTATAGCTGAAATTTCTTACATGCATTTTTGTGTTAAAAGTATGTGTATATATAACACTGTGTGTAGATTTTGTTTCTATGTTAACTAATACCTTTGCCCTTCTGTGTCTTTAGCTGGATGAGGAGGCCAACATTAATAGCATAGATGAATATGTAGAGCTTCTGTATGAGGACATCCCTGAGAAGATCAGAGGAGCTACACTCATCCTCCACCTAGCCCGTAACCCTGACAACCTGGAGGAGTTGCTGCAGAACGGTGCGATTTTAATAATTTAATACACATTTAATAATATTAGTAATAATGGAGTGCACCTGTCAGGACATATCTTTCAAGGTCACAAACTCATGATCATAACCATCAAATCCTATTTATTGTCACAGTAGGTGAAAATCTTAGGTGCAATTCCCATCAACATAGGAGTCTTAAAGGGATAGTTTGGCTAAAAATGATATTAAACCCATGATTTACTCACCCCCAAGCTGTCCGAGTTGCATATGTCCATCGTTTTTCAGACAAACACATTTTTGGATATTTTAGAAAATGTTTTAGATCTTTCAGTTTATTAAATGTAATGTTATGGGGTCCACGACCTTCAAGTGCAAAAAAGTGCTTCCATCCTTCACAAAATAAATCCAAACGGCTCCAGGATGATAAACAAAGGTCTTCTGAGGGTAATCCGCGCGGTGTTGTTGTAGAAATATCCATGTTTAAAACTTTATTAACGTAAATAACTACCTTCCGGTAGCGCCGCCATCTTAGTCGCGTCCGCATTCAGGATGAGAGCTTACGCAGCCTACTGAGGTTACTCTACTGCTGCTCTGTGCCCTCGCCCTCCGAATTTGTGATACGTCACTAAGAAAAGTGCGTACACTACGGTAATACTCTCTCCTGAATATAGAGGAGTCTAAGATTGCGGCGCTACCGGAAGGTATTTATTTTCGTTTATAAAGTTTTAAATATGGATATTTCTACAACAACATCGCGCGAATTACCCTTAGAAGACCTTTGTTTATCATCCTGGATCCATTTGGATTTAATTTGTGAAGGTGGACGCATTTTTTTTGGACTTGAAGGTTGTGGACCCCGTAACATTACATTTAATCAACTGAAAGATCTAAAACATTTTCTAAAATATCCGAAAATGTGTTTGTCTGATAAATGATGGACATATGCAACTCGGACAGCTTGGGGGTGAGTTAATCATGGGTTTAATATAATTTTTGGCTGAACTATCCCTTTAACAGTAATGAGACAGATGAGTACATGTTATGATAGACATCTGGGGGCGTATTACAGAAAAGTCCTAACTTTAAAATCTTATCTTAACTGTTTGGTAACCATGGTAATTTCAGTTAGGACCTCATTTAAGACAAAAGCTATTACAGAATGATGTTCCTAAATGCATTATCTTATCTTAACTGCAGATAGGAAAGTGGTATTACAGAAGCATCCTAACTTGACAAAACATCCTAAAAACGGTCTTAACTTTAGGGCAACCTCACAGGTGTCCTAACTTAAAACTTTAATGAGAGCCAGCTGAAACAATCACATTATGATAGAGCTGCGGGAGAATGACATTACATTTTTAACAAAGTGGAGGATGAAAAACATCAATGTTTGTTTTTGGATTACTCTTTGAATGTTTTTTACCTTCACACATTCACATAATCACAATGTTTCTCACTAGTGGAGCGATCTTTCAATTTCTGTCATCCCTCATTATTAAAAAACAGTTATCTTATCCGTGAACACTTGATGGGATTATAGTGAATACAGTACACACTTGACTCAGCATCTATTTCTTGTCATGTCTCTATCAAATGTTGAAATGTACAATAGTATCCTAGCACTTAGGAAGAATAATTTTTTTAATTTTTGTAAGTCACATTTGCTAAATGTTTAAATTGAATGGTAACTGATGTGCTAAAACACTAATACACAAAACACAGACTATGATTACTATGAATTTAATAAAATTTATTTTTCTGGCCCATTGAAATTAAAAGGACAATTCTTTTGTTTACTGTAGCAGCAGCTCACGCATTGCTGGTTGCTTGGTAACAGACATGACAGTTGATAGCCGAACATGATTAAGCGATTTGGGATTTCCTAACTAGAGATGAGATAAGATTTGTTGAAATAAGATGAGAATCCTAAATCAATTTAAGATTTGCTTCTGTAATATGAATTTGTGAAAAATCTTAACTTGACACATCATATCTTAAGTTAAGACCTAAGATAGAAAGTTTCTGTAATACGCCCCCAGATGTACACTACCATTGAACTTATTTTTATACACATTTAGACACGATACAACAACATAATTTACATATCTGTACACATATTTATCCACAATGTACAAATAATATGAAATGTACAGCAGGATGTGCCATTTAGTTTGTCATTGATGGTCAAATTGTTGGTGTGTTGTACTTGTATGGAGTATATAATATAACCAGGGCTTGATATTAGCGTTTGTCTGCTTTTTTGACTTAATGGCAACCGGAGGCCCTGCCAACTATTGGCTTTAAAAAAGCGCTTCTTTAAACCTGTGGGTGATGTCAAGGATACTATGTCCATATTTTTGCAGTCTATAATTATTCCCCATCCCCCTTAGATGCATATAAATGGTTTATTCCGTGGAAAAATACTTAAATATCAATGCAAAACATAAGTAAATAATTAAAATAACTGCTTTTATTTGTGAGAGAGCCTTTGTTTTATACCAATCAGTTATTAGCGAATTGACATGGCTGAAATGCCTTTTTTTTTTATTCTCCGGCCAAATAACTTTTTTACTTATGACAAATTTACTTTTCCGAAGGACAACCACATGGCCAGGCTTAATGTCAAGCCCTGAATGTAACTATAATAAAACAATACTAACAACATTCAGTAAAAAAAACTGTTATAAACTGTGTGACACTGGAAAATACCTCAATTGTGTGCTGCTACGAATATCTAAAATGGAATTTCATAAATGAAAGGAAGCATGACTGTAAGCTCTAATAAAACAAGAGAAAGTGATGTGATATAAATTTTAAAAACTTAAAGCAAAATAAACTTTTTTTTATCAAAAGCAAAATTTTCAATTCAATATTTTAAAGTCTCTTTGCTCTACCAGCTGACGTAACAAGCAACACACACTGTTGTTCACAACAACCAATAAGGTAGGAGAAACGTCATGACATTGCTGAGAAGTTAACGTGCGTGACGCTTAAAATGTGAAAATATATTTTAGTGACTGAGGGCAAAGCACTGGCCCAATTGGGCAAGAGACAATACTGTTTACTGGCCCGGACTTTTCTCACGCGTGCCCCGGGCCACTGGGCAGTCCTTTATGTTGAGCCCTGGTAAAAAAGGGGGTCCATACTGAAATAAGACAAGGCCCAGCAGGTAGCAGAACAATTTTTCAAAAAAGCTAAAGATCAGTATGTTCTCCCCATATTCACCAGCATTTACAAATTTCAAACTGGTGGTTCTATTCATGAACAGTGAAAGCATTTAGTGTTTCGTCTGCTCTCCCACAGAGACTGCTCTCGGTGCCCTGGCCCGTGTCCTGAGGGAAGACTGGAAGCAGAGCGTTGATTTGGCAATGACCATCGTCTACGTCTTCTTCTGCTTTTCAAGGTGCAAGAGCAGCACATCTGCACGTACTAGCCAAGACTCAATCTTTAGTTTAATGGTTGTCATGCACAGAGAGGAGTTACAACAATGGCAGCGTGCCATTAGGAGGCCATATTTTCTTTTAATGAGAATAATAATACTAAATACTCTTATCATAACATGACATCAGCTGCTGTCAAGTCTCATTTGAGAACATATTAAAGTACGTAAACGTGAAACCGTGAGTCGTTCTTAAATCTCTGCCTCTCCAATGTTATTTTGCTGATGGTTTGGCTAACCTTTATTATGCTCTTGGTGAGCAACCATGTTTGACGTGAATTGAGGTTTTGTTTTGGCACGGCTAAATATGAAGCCCTTTTGCAGTTCACACAGGTTTCAGTTAGACAAGCAATCTTTTTTTATCTCCAGTTTCTCCCAGTTTCACGGCCTCATCACCCACTACAAGATCGGAGCATTGTGCATGAACATAATCGAACATGAGCTGAAGAGATATGACCTGTGGCAGGAGGAACTGCAGAAGAAGAAAAAGGCTGATATCCTTTCAGTTCGAGGGAGTTTGGGGGTCATAGGTGAAAGTGTAGTGAAATGTCAGAATGGTTAAAGGTAAAGGCAAGCCAAAAGTCAGAGGGTACAAATGTTATGTTTTGATTAAAATCAACCCTTTAATTACTCCTCTCGACCAACGGCCTTTGGTCCTTGACTTGTTGAACGGGACGATGACCCGGACAATCAGAACCTGAAGAAGGACTATGAGAAAGCTCTGAAGAAGTACCACGGACTGCTGGCCAAACAGGAACAGCTTTTGAGAGGTGGTAGACATTGCACAATGTTACTTAACAGACTAATTTTGTATCTTAGTTAAGACTATATGAACAAGTTTATTATCTTCTTCCATTATTGTATTAATTATTTATAATCAATTTTGATAATTTGTCAAACCCAGTACTGGTCACCATTACAATGTGGTGATTTCATGCATAGCTTGTTATGATTTGGAAAGTTGCTAATGATTTGCTTGGGATTATGTGCCGTCAGTGGCTCTGTACCTGCTGCTGAATCTGTCCGAGGACACCCGCACAGAGCTGAAGATGAGGAACAAGAACATCGTCCACCTGCTGGTGAAAACTTTGGACCGGGACAGTGAAGAACTGCTGGTGCTGGTGGTGTCCTTTCTCAAGAAACTCAGCATCTTTTTAGAAAATAAGAATGACATGGTGAGGAGAAACAGCTCTCAATTTCATCTTGTTTCCACAACTTGCAGTACATTTATAATAGTGATCGTTTCTTTAGTATACGGAAAGTTCATTTAAAACCAATCCTCGTGTTGCGGTGCAATTAAAGAATTGAGATGTCCTACAATATGGCAAAGCTCAGTTATTTTCTGGGTCGTAGGATGTAGGACGTAGGAGCAGGGAAACAAGGAAGCATATTGAGAAGCATCCCGATTTGCTAATGTTCTGTGCTGCTGCTAACCCAAAACAGCCACTTTATACTATTACCATCTGCATCTAATAACAAACCCTAGGAAGAAAGGTCATGTCGGCCATCTTTTATTTGGATTTGGTAATCAGAGGCTAATTTCCATGCTTTTGAATTCCACTGCATGTATTCTGTCATAATATTTATTATTTATATATTTTATATTTTTATATTTGATGTTACGACAAATACAGTCCCACCTGATCCACTTAAGTAAGCTATCTTTTTCTATTGGAAATTACGTTTGTAAAGTTTTTTTTCTCACTTTTTCTGCCGTTAACTTCTAGGGTAAATATAAAGATGTGGATGTAGGCAGTTATTAACATTGATGGCTTGATTTGAAAACTAGTTCCAGGCTGTGAACAGTGGCTTTAATGGGTATCACATTTCTGCTGGGCTGTCTGTCTGTGGTTCAGTTTAATGACAGCTAAAGCAAGCAAGATGTGTTAACAAGCAATGCCACAGGCGTAACTAAGAGGCTTGCTGACCTTAGATCATTCTCTTGCAATAAGCCCCACCCATTCTAAATTCTCATTGGTGCAAAATCACACTTTGCATAATATCTTACTGACTACTGATTATTTGCATTTTTAACAGTTTTTGCTCCACTAAAATCATCTACCTTTCTCTGATAGGATGAGACAGACACAGTAGAGAAGCTGGCGAAACTGGTGCCCTGTGAACACGAAGATCTCCTGAACGTTACTCTGCGTCTTCTCCTTAATCTCTCTTTTGACACCAACCTCCGCAGCAAGATGGTGCAGGTGGGGCTTCTGCCCAAACTCACCTCATTGCTAGGTAAGATGAATATTGAATATTTTCAACAAGCTTTTGTAAAGTAATATAAAAACTTGTCTAGTAGCACTCAACGAAATGCAACAATAATGACTATATTCAAACAGGTTTCCCAAACACTTCTGCCCCAAACTCTTAAGTAAGTCAGTGACTGCGTTTACATGCAGCCAATAACCCGTTCAAATCCGGAATATTAGCAATAACCCGGTCGCGCACGTCCATGTAAACACCGGCAAAAACCCGAATATGCTCATATTCCTGTTTTTAAAATCCCGAATATTACCCCTGGGTTACCTCTTTTCTAACCCGAAATTTTGGTCATGTAAACGCGCATCGGGATATTCCCATCAAAAGGAACATTTATTTGTGTACTGCGCATGTTCTATTCGCAAGGAATCTTGGTCTTTTGAGTAGAGGAACTTCTTGTATGCGCCAAAAAAACCCGCAGGGAATAGAGGTAAGCATGGTGAGAGAGATGCGCCACACTTTTAGAGCGAGGAGGAAAACAATTGCAACAACAGCGTTTTTCACGTTAAATTAATATATAGCTATTCTTGTTTTTCAAATCATACATGTATAATAAAGGCCAAATTGTCAATAGTTATGAGAGTAACTTTTTTTTTTGTGTGAATTTGAATTCAAAATGTAATACTATGCTATTCATATTTCGTTAAATACAGTGAATGTGTGAAAAAGTTAAAGATGACTGAATAACTGTAGCGTCGTCTGCATCTTGATGCAGTTTCTAAGATTAAAATTACTTTAATTTAACTGATCAACACAAATACAAAGCGGCATATAACTGATTGCTTACCAGCATTAAAACCACTTAAAATAAAAACCTTTTTTTCATTGTATACAGCGTCCGCTCCGTGGATAAGGATGTTGCAATAACGCCGGTGGCTTTATTATTAACTGACTGAATACTTATACCTGACATTTAGATATGAAAGTTTATCATCAACAGTACCTGCGTGAAACATTATAAACATTGATGATCATCTGCCGACTTGACTGTTTCTGCACGTTCTCAGTCCGCTTAATTTACGGCTTTTCGTTCTATCCGCGTGAGGTAAACATTTTTGTTCTTTACTTTTTTACTTGCATGTATTTCTACATATTTTCGGCCAAGTAACACTCAGGATATAATGTAAGTTATTATAGATAGCATATAAGCTTGTTCTGAAAGGATGACAGTTATAAAAATTATCCATCCAGCTTAATTTAGCCAAAATAATGATTTATTCGTTTTCATAGTTTATAGATGTTAATTTATCTACTAATATATTATTGAAAATGCCATAAATAAATATTCATTGCCTTCTGTAAGCTATTGCATTCGTTTTGTACATTTACAGGTGCATAAATACTGTCTAATTTTAATTTCTTTAAGACACTGTTGTGTTCTGTATTTACCGATGCTCTGTAAATATGCACTTAAAAAACCTTCTTGTTAGAAAATCGTTCTTCAATTAATTTTTTTTTTCAAAAATATATTTAGCTGAAGGCTAGTATAGCTTGTTAATCTTTTTCTCATAAAAGGAAAGACATGTAACTTAGCCTACCCTGCTTCTACATCGGTGCAGCTTGTTCTGGATTTAAATAATAATTTTATTTTAGTAAATGAAGGCGGTAAAACCGCATTGCGCAATAGTGAGCCACGCAAAATCACCGCATTTACCTTTTAATCACAGTTTACATCGGGATATTGCCAATTCCATGTATACAGGGGTAACTCTCTCTGCTCACGCATGTAAACGGGTTATTCCGAATGTTTCAGAAACCCGAAACCCGACCTTAACCTGACCATAACCCGAATATTTACAGCATGTAAACGTAGTCAGTGTCACTGTGTTGGCCCACTGAAACTAATGGACAGAACTTCATTTTGTGTTGCACAAACTGGCTACACAGTTAAAGCAATACTCCAGCCAAATATCAAAATTACCCCATTATTTACTCACCATCAAGGCTTTTATTAACCCATTGGAGCCGTGTGGATTAATTCTGTAAAGGATGGAGGCACTTTTTTGGGGCTTAAAGTCAGGAGTCAGAAGTTTTCTATAGTTATAAAGTGTGGAAGAGCAAGGACATTTACTAAAAAAACTCCAAATGTGTTCGTCTGAAACTTCTTTTGATGATGGACATGTGTTTCTTGGATGGCTTTGAGGGTGAGTAAATCGTAGGGTAATTTTGATATTTGACTGTTTTTTGGGAGGGACACCCAAAGTTAACATTGTGCTTTTCTCGAGTTGGCCCTGTGCCATTTAGCCATATATTAACCATCAAGACAGCAGTGGAAGTTTTAGTAAATCTGCTGGTTGTTTATGCACTACTGGCTTGTAGTTTTGAAGATGCAATTTCGTTTTGCTAATTCTTGGGGCAGTTACAGTCTGGCTCTGTCCTGCCTTTCAAAGCACATCCTGAGATGAAACGGCACACGATTGGTTTATAGACTACACATAGGCATGGTTGGCTTTGGCACAGATGATACATCTTTTAAAGAGCCCCAGGGGGGCATCGTGTGTCCCACGCAATTAATGTAATATATTTGTTAAACAAACACCCTCACCTCTAAAGTAAATGTTGTTTTTCCAGCATGAGGGAAGTCTGCATTTTGTGGCTTGTGGAGATTTTCTCTCCGTCAGGCACATAAAACTGCCCATTCTTTCTGAAAAATGCGGATTGGCTGCCAGCAGCTAATGGTCCCTTGGTGGTGTGGATTATATTAAATAATGTTTTGTTAGTATTTCTATAAAAGGAAAGTTTAACGTCTGTTTTTATCGTTTGCTGTGTACCAATCTCCAGTCCAGCAGATCGTCAAGGTGCACCATGTGAAATCTTATCTTCTCTGATCCTCTATGAGTATCATCTTTAAAATCGCAGAAGCTTCTTTAAGGGTCGTGACCTTGCAGATAAGATGAAAGTGAGGATTGGTATCTACTCTAACCTCCTTCTTGAGACAAAACCCAGAATTCACTGAATCATGACTTGCTGTACTCAAAGAGGAATCTGAATTCAAGTGCACATATTCAAGTACTTAGTGCTAATGACAATAAATAACAATAAAATATAACTTTCAGATGCGGTGACTATTTGCAAACATATGCCCTCATTTTTCATTTTGTGATTAATTATGATGTAATTTTCTATTGTGGTTCAATTTGACAGCTGTATTGCATCACTGTTACTTTCAAATTGGCACTCAGCACTCCCCAGTGCCTGCCCAAGCCTCTTAGGGGCCCTAAGCAGAATTTGTTTGGGGGCCCCCTCCCACCAATTTTTTTATAAAAAAAATAAAGAAATTAAAACATTTATAAAAAGAACAAAGTTGCACATTAAGTAAGTGCTAAAACTAGCATTAGGTACAGAAATTAAATCAAATGAATCATAACACTGTCTTTATTGTATGAATTAAATATATTATTATTTTTTAGAGCTACAGAAGTGAATTTCTCTTTGTCTTGGATTGTTTGATTAACATTAATGACACAGACTTCACTAGGTTAATTGAGGTTACTGTCTCTTTAAGAGAAGCACTGACCTGGTTTCTGCCTAATCTATACATAAACAAATGTTTTTATTGGAAAAAGAATACTGTGGAGATAACTTTGTTTGTATGTGCCCTGTCAAGAACAGAAAGATTTTATGTTCGCTTGCTTTCTGAAACGCGTCTCTCCATGTGTGCAGTACTGAGTGCACTTAAACGTGCGCGCACACACAGACGGAGGACGAATTACAAAAGATGCAGCATAAAAATGTTACGTTGTTTTTCAGTGCTCTATTCCTCAAACGTATGTTAATGGACTACAGTATGAGACACAGTAGCGTAACTCTCTCTAAAGTTTAAACATCAAGTGTTCTGACACACACAACAGTTGTCTGCAAATCAGATTTTTTTGTCTTGAATTATTAATTTATTCATTCGTATTCATTCATTCATTTAAATTACTTGTTTAAATTATTTAATTGTAAAAAAAAACCCTGGTGGCCAGCCGCATAGTTTGCTTATGCCTCGGGCGGCCGTGGTACTCCGATTACAGGACGTATGTATAGGAATTTCTTCTATTCCAAGTAGGCGGAGCACAACGGCACAGAAAATAATTCAGAAAACTTCATAAGCATGATGCTAACGGCACAAGGTGCAATCCAACGGCCAAATATATTCATGTAATGCTGTACTTGGCCCTATTAAAAATTTGAGCAAATGTTAGGTCGAAATGCCTTTGGTTTTATCACTTGGATTTTAATTTAGCATTAGGCGCCAACAGATGCCCCCCACTTTTTATAGCACCTCTGTTTACCGTGCTCGGTGTCTGATCAAATAATTAAACTCTGAAGGACGCCGGCATTTTGGGGGCATTTGAGGTTGTAGTGGTTGCCTGAAGCTCCCTTGGCTTTTATGGCGGTTGGGTGGTTTAATTCCTACTAGGGTGTAATTGAAGTTTAGCTCTCCTGCTCCCTCACTAAATGCACCCTGAACAGGATAATGAATTTTTAATGGCCTTTTTTCTCCCAGGCTCCAGGGCTGTTTTGAACATTTTTACAGGCCTTCCATCCTCATGAAGGATCTCCCGTTCCCCTCACCCTGCCGAGGCGTTACCCGGGGTGCGGGCCCGCTTGCGTATGACCTCCGAGTGCACGCTACAGCCCGTTTGTGCGCTCGTGTGTGTCTTTCTCTAATGAGAAGCAGATGTCCGGGCCGATCGTAGAGCTAGCAATGCAGAGCAGCTTGGCTTGAAGTTATTAATGGCAGTAAAATTTATGCTTCCTCCTTTTTTCCTCCAATTAAATGGAGAAGCCCTTCTCTTTTCAGGGTCTCTGGGAGCACATCTGGCTCCAATAGGCTGAGATAACCTCGCCTAAAGGGTCCGCGGCCGGCTCCGACCTGTCCCCACCCTCCCTCCTCCCTCTGCGTCTGATTAAGTCTCGGGGTTTGCAGGGGACAGTGTGCTCTAGTGTTGCATAGGTCAGAAATACAGACTAGATCTTTCAAAGGTCCACAGATTCATGAATAATTCTTTGCAGGTTTGCTTTTAGTGGCGTTAAGGTGTTCGTCTGTCTTAGATTCTGCACCTTGGTTTCGTATGATGTGAACCAGTGAATCGTGAACACTGATTTATGTTAGACAAGGGCCTTGATCAGCCAAACTTGATGACTCAATTACCGACTCTATTATGAAGGGTAACATGTGAGACTTGAAATGTATCCATCTGAAATAATTTACATTTATGGATTTGGCAAATGCTTTTATCCAGAGGCAGATGCTTTTATTTGTTTTATATTCTTTTTTATTATATATAATTGACAGCGTATTTGTCAAAATTACTAAAGCATATTTGCAGAATAACTAAAAACAGTAAACAATAAAATGTTGCACGAAATAATGGTTTCAAATTATCTTAAGTGCACCTTTTAATAAAGTTAATTGTGCTTTCTGTATCACAAACATGATCATAACCACAACTGCAGCGAGTGGCCAATTAGATTCAAGGATTTTGAAAAGGCAACATTAAAGGATTAGTCAATTTTATTAAAAAAAATCCAGAAAATTTACTCACCACCATGTCATCCAAAATGTTCATGTCTTTCTTTGTTCAGTCAAGAAGAAATTATGTTTTTTGAGGAAAACTTTCCAGGATTTTTTTTTTTATTGGACCGCAACACGTAACAGTTTTAGTGCAGTTTAAAATTGCAGTTTCAAAGGACTCGAAACTGACTCTTAACGATCCCAAACGAGGCATAAGGGTCTTATCTAGCGAAACGATTGTCATTTTTGACAAGAAAAATAAAAAATATGCACTTTTAAACCACAACTTCTTGTCTACAACCGGAGTCCTATGACGCGCCTGCGCGACCTCACGTAATACGTCATCACATCAAGAGGTCACGGATGATGTATGCGAAACTATGCCCCAGTTTTTACAAGTGTGGAGAAAGAGGACCGTTCCGACGTTGTTGTATGTCGAATGATACTAAATAATGTATTTGTGTCAGTTTATTGTTTAAAATGGTCCGCAAATGTGTGTTTCATATATGTATCACTTGACCTTTCCACGGCATTACACAATTACGTGAGGTCGCGATGACAATCGTTTCGCTAGATAAGACCCTTGTGCCTCGTTTGGGATTGTTTAGAGTCCTTTGAAACTCAGTTGAAACTGCGATTTTTAATTGCATTAAAACTGTTACGTGTTGGTGTCCATTAAAATGAGAAAAATCCTGGAATGTTTTCCTCATAAAACAAAATTTTTTCTCGACTGAACAAAGAAAGACATGAATATTTTGGATGACATGGTGGTGAGTAAATAATCTAGATTTTTTTTAAAGAACATTGACTAATCCTTTAAAGCTACGCATTGATTTTAATGCTGTCGTCGTATATACCATATATATTTTAGCTAAAATAAAGAGGATTTTAAAAGCATTTGAACACTCTTGAGTGTGTTTCTGTCTATTCATTGCTCGCGTGTGTTTGTGTTTCAGGAGACGAAGCGCAGAGACAGATCGCCATGTGCATTCTGTACCACATCAGCATGGACGACCGTTTCAAGTCCATGTTTGCCTACACTGACTGCATTCCACAGGTGAGAGATCAGCTTGCATTAGAATAAGATTATAGCCGGATCAGAGCTTCATGATGGCTCTCTAAAATAACTTGCTTACTTTCACCATCATAACTGGAGTTTCGATTCAAATGTAAAGTGAATCTTTTCAAAAAAAAAAAAAAAAAGGAAATTAGGTGCGTTTCCATCAAATTGTTCCAGCGAAGGACGGTGGTATTGGTAATCTAGGCACGCTTAGAAAATTGAGACAGGACTGCATTTAGGTACGATTGATCAAGTTATAAATTTAGCAGCTTGTAATTGCTGTGCACAGAGGAGGAAATGCAGAATTTTTGATGCAGGCACTAGCAGCAAGGGCATTGCGATGACGTTGAGCCCCATATATGGTAATAACAATGACAGCGGAAATTGCTAATTGGTCAGTATCGTGGGTTTAATGTTTGCTACGTCAGAATGTCTTAGGCAAATATGTTTCCATCTCCCATTATTTGCAATCGCATAGGTCAAAAACCACCTTTAAAAACGTAAAAACTTTTTTATTTGAAATTTGGCGTTTCCATCACTCTTTTATTTTTTTCTATGCTATACTTCAAAATGCACATAAAATCAGGTGTGATGGAAACACAGCTATTGATTTCCTCTTACTGATGATTGATTGGGAATGCTTTTATTGGGTCTCATTCACTTAGCATGCGTACGCACAAATTTCTGCGTGATATGTGCGTACGTATGTTTTCACGAACAAATGTGATTCAACAAAAAGTTAATATCAAAATGTCTTCTAAATACGCAAAATCACAGACACTATAATCAAATACTAGGCTTTAATTTTAATGTGTATGATAATGTTGATATATCAAATTTACATGATTATATTTAATATTATAATATTTTCTGTATTTTAAATTATTATACATTATCTATATAATATTTTTATTATTATTATATTATACATTATTATAGCCTACCTATTTTTTCTACACATATAAAGAAGATTGTCACACTTTCCTTCCTCACTTTTTAAATCTCTATATGAAAGCATCTGCTTAATGCCTAATGTAAACGTCATGTAAATGTAATGAGAAGTCCAAACGTCAATTACTTGATCTTCTGTCTGTTTTATTTAAGATACAGATGCGCGTCTCTGTCATATTAATTAAATGTCATATTTGTTAAAGCATCCAATACTTTTTTAACATTACTCTGGTCGGTGGACAGCACTGGCTTCCTCCAGCGACAGCAAAACCTCCCAAATAAAAAATGCAAAACAAAATGGAACTTTACCGATAATAAATATGATCATGTTTTTGTTTTCAAGTTCTTTTGCTTCAATGACAAACTGCTCTACAATTTTCTGCGACCAGCGCTGCGGAAAACTCTTATATGGAGCTGGTTTGGGCATGTTTATGCAAATTTCCAACCTTGTGCACACGGCCGCTCATGTACAATACTCCAAATTCATTAACGTAAGAACAACTATAGGAAGAAACTCATGTGCGTACGCACGTGTTGTGAAGTAGGTGGAACGTTTTTCGTGAGAAGTTCAAGTTTGTGTATAGACGGTTTCAGCAGTAATAACATAAACAAGCAGCTGTCGTGGTCTGCACGTAACTTTCGGTAAACTCTGCTAAGAATAAATAACAACAAAGTTCTTTAAACATAGTTTTATTTAACAAGCAAAAAACAACACATAGATTACCTAGGAAACGAAAACATTTGTTATTTTCGACGAGGCATTTGTTAAAGAGATCAGTTTAGCAACTAGTCAGACCATTAAAAAGACGAAACCGGAAGTAAAGTTCGGATCCAGACATGTATTGCGTCAGTGCACGTGCGTCCAATGAAACCGTCTATAAATACGAAAAACGTACACAATTATTAGTGAATGAGACCCAATGAATTTTGAATGACAGTAAATAATGTAAAGTTTAAAGAAATATTATTTAAGAGAGAGAAGCATTAATGATGGCGAGAAGAGGATTAGATTTGGTTTCAAATTGGAACCACAGGCATTAAACTTTTAAGAGAAGTGGAAGTTGATGGGCTTTGCATGGACAAATTGGGGGACTAGAGAGATGAAAACACGGGATGGGGGTTCTGGAGGTTTCGGTGGGGCGACTGGATGATGCATGTGAAAGCAGGGCAGGTGCCAGTAAGTCTAGCCATCGTGATTTAGGCTGCAGGGCGCCTGCTATGTGATACTCAGTATGGGACTGTACGCTTTGCATACTCACCGGCTGAGGGCCTCCTGCTTATCGTTAACGTCAGGGGGCGATGTTGACAAACCTTGACCGCTTCAGTACGTTCTTGGATGTCTGCCTAGCATTTTCTTCCT
Organism: Paramisgurnus dabryanus; assembly: GCF_030506205.2. Classification (NCBI taxonomy): domain Eukaryota; kingdom Metazoa; phylum Chordata; class Actinopteri; order Cypriniformes; family Cobitidae; genus Paramisgurnus; species Paramisgurnus dabryanus. The sequence continues at coordinate 13,365,136 of NC_133348.1, forward strand.
AGACCTTTACTATCCCTTCTCAAGGGTAGCACGGGCCAGCCCTCTGTTTCGCCCAGGGCGTGGTGACATCAGCCAAGCTAATGGAGACTGACACGTGAGGCTTTCGTCTAAAGTTAGGTTTCGTTGGAGAAAATCAGGAACCCCTGGACCTTTGGGAAAAGTACAAATTGGGCGCAGGAGTTCGGAAAGAATGTTTCAAGTCTGTCCTGCTTTTTTGTGGGACAAAGACGGGTTTGATATACGTTCTAGGTGGGTCAGGACTTCTAGCCGTCCGCTGACTTGGGTTGAGTTGGATCTTTTCAGCTTTTGAAGCTTTGAAATGTGTATGAGGTATCTGGGCTGAAAACTGGTGCCTGTCTTTGAAGATTTTGAATTCTGAAAAATAAAACATAGTGGTTTTAGTCATGCCACCTGGACACATGAACACACATATGCAAGACCTTAATGAACTTTCTACCTTTAAGACATCAAAATAAAATAAAAATTGGTTAAACTGGAAACATTTGTCCACCCAAAAATTATACAGTATGTATGGTGTGCTGGTTGATTGACAGGTAATGAAGATGTTGTTTGATTGTGACGAGGAGAGGATTGACGCCGAACTCATTTCATTCTGCATCAATCTGGCTGCCAACAAGAGGAATGCTCAGATCATGTGTGAAGGTAAGAAGAAAACGTCATCAAGAGACACAATCTAAAACATTGGAGATAAAGCTCACCGGTAGATTTTTTTCTGTCTTTTTAAGGTAACAGTCTGAAAATACTAATGAAGAGAGCACTGAAGCTAAAGGACCCTCTGATAATGAAGATGGTCCGAAATATATCTCAGCATGATGGGGCGACTAAGAATCTCTTCATTGTGAGTTAAAAACAAGAATCCACTCAGACATAGGCCTTGTACACTGTATATTTGGTTGTCACTTAACCTTTTTATGCTTAATCCAGTTCTGTACACAAACAGTTCAGTAATTTATGGGACTGACAACCGCATTCTACAACCGAATTAATTCCCGCAACAACTAGTCATTGATGAAGTATTTAAACGTGCATCATGAGCATGACAAGTCTCTCTTCTGAAAAAATAAATCCCTAGAAGGGGAAAAAGTCTCCTGTATGCATAGTGCAGAAAATGCATAAGCGTTTGCTTACTAGTGTTGCCAGATAACAAAAAAAGAAGAGCGAACAAGAAAAATCCAATAATTAACCAAAATAAATCCAAATGCTTTAACTCAAAGATCGAAATATTGGGACCGGCACCTTCTCACTTTAATAACGCAAAAACTTGATCACTTCGTGAGCCAAAAGCCATAAATGGTTAAGCACCACAGCGGTATGTAAGGGATAATGTAGAGGCAGCCGGTAGTTATTGGGAAATAAGCCCCGACAGTGTGAGCGGAGGGTCTTGTATCACACTGAAGGGGCTTATTTCCCAATAACTACCGGCTGCCTCTACATTATCCCGCTTATTACACGGCTACTTGCCACATAAGAAAAAAACTGGACATGAATATGAATTTGAAACATTTTATTGGCATATTTGTTTTAAATTAACAGTTTTATCCTTCCGTGAAACTTTGCACAGATGCATAAAATGATCGTAATACCTTATTAAGATCCTCTGCTTCATACTTGTCTGTCTCCATTTTTTTCTCTTTTAGCCAGTCTTTGAGAAGTTTTAATGCCCATTCTGTATTTTTGTGTGTGTTGTAGGGTTGTGACAATTAATCGGGCAAATGCGCGTTTTCTCAATGAATGAATTTGAATGAATTACGGTGAAATGCAGCCACATCCAAAAGCGAGGGGGCGCTCTCGCTTACTCACCATTTGTGCCACAGAAGAAGTAGTATACCAAACACTATTCCAGGAAATGTCTAAAGGAATATTTATATCGCTGTTCTTCAGATTGTTTCAGGTATTTTCATGATAATAAAGAATATTTTAAATGATTGTGTTTGACGAGTGTTGCTTTTGTTAAATGCACGTTATAAACGAGTCAAACTTGTAGTGATTTTAGATTGATAAGGACTTCCTACTGATCACGGAGCCGTAGTACATGCACAAGCTGTGCATGAAACACTGAATCGGAGCCTTACGATTCAGAATCGATTTTAGACAGGTCTTTTTAATGGGAGAGCGATGCATCGATGCACATCCCTAGTGTGTTGGCTTCGTAGCTGTCATGCTCTATTTTGACAAGTTCAATCTCAGTAAGCTCTCTGTGTCTTGTCGTGGTTGTCCAGTGTTTGTCACAAGATGGCGCCAAACAGTAATCTTTATTGATCTTTATTGGCGCGGAGCGATTTTACTCGTGCAAGTAGTCCGGCTATGCGTTATTACTTTGGAGCGGTTATTATTTGAAAAGAATGAACCTGCAAATGTCTCAACTGACCAATCAGAATCAAGCATTCCAGAGAGCCGTGTAATAAGTAAGGTTAAAAAAAGATGAAGACCTGGCAAAACTGTGTGAGCAGCCTCCCAAATGCGTACTACACAACACCAAGACAAAGGTTTATTGCAAAACACAACCCTGTAATATTATTTTGCTCAAAGCTGTGAATGATAAGCATGCGAGATGGCAGACAGTTGCTATGGTTATCTCTGTGTCAATCATCGCATTTTTGGCAGAAAGTCTTTCTGTTGCAACACAATATCTAAATATTTGATTAATTTATTCATGTTCATGGACAAGATTTTCCACTTTTTTCGTGCCATTAAGCACGAATGTCTTTTCCGTGTCACTCAGCATGAATTTCTATGAATAGTTTTTCGTGTCCGTGGCACGACTTTCTTTTTCGTGTCATTTTATATTTTGTTTTTTCATTGTTTTTTCATATTTTTAAATTATTGTTGCTTGGGGTTAGATTTGGGGTTTGGGTTAGGATGTAATTTTATGCATTGGTTTCTACATGTTTTTTTTTTCGATTTTAAAACTATTTTCGCAAGCGACAATTGTAAAAAAAAATAGGAACAAACTATGAGAAAACAATATATAAAATGACACCAAAAAGAAATTCGTGCCATGGACACGAAAAACTATTTATAGAAATTTCTATTTATAGAAATTGTGCTCAATGGCACAAAAAGCGGAAAATCATGTCCATGAATTAGAATAAATTAATCAAGTATTTTGTGACTATAACACGACTTGCCTTGAGATTGGGTTGTCCGTACAGACATGGAACATTCATTTAGGGCAGTGGTTTTCAAACTGGGGGCCGGGGCCCCCAGGGGGCCGCGAGATGTTGCCAGGGGGCCCCAGTTTTATGACATTTTATGAAATACATTAATTTATCGTGAATTCTGTGTAATTAAACCTAAAAAAATAAGGCTACTAACCAAAAGCACTACTTTTTTGTATAATTTAATGTTTTTTTTTTAATTAAAATGTTGAGTTTTAGAACAGTTTTTTTGTCACAAATTTTCTTTGGGGGGCCGCGAAGGAATGCATCGTACACAAGGGGGGACACACGCTGAAAAAGTTTGGGAACCACTGATTTAGGGATTCACTCCCACATTTAAATGCGGTTGTCACTCCCGAAAGTTTGCATTGTGTATGATGCCATAATGACGTTTAGCTTTGAAGGCTAAAAGTGTTGTTGATTTTTAGAGGGTTACTGGTAAAACAGTTACAATAAGGTTCATTGTTTGTTTCGTCCAGTGAAAACGTTTAAGTATGTGATGAGCATGTGATGTGACAGTTGTCTAATCTTTTGTTTGAGGACTATGTTGGAGACCTCGCAGCTCAGATCGGACTGAAGGAAGAGGAAGAGTTTGTTATTGAGTGCTTGGGCACGCTTTCCAATCTTACAATTTCTGATCTGGACTGGGAGCTGGTGCTCAAGGAATATAACCTGGTGCCTTATCTCAAAGACCACCTTAAACCAGGTCCGCACCTAAAAGTAAACTGACAATGTGCAATGTTTTTGATATAAGGACTTAGATTTATTTTTAAATCTCATATGTGTAGGCAGTGCAGAGGACGACCTTATCTTAGAGGTGGTCATTATGATCGGTACCGTCTCCATGGATGACTCCTGTGCCATAATGTTGGCCAAGTCAGGCATTATTCCTGCTTTAATAGAACTACTGAATGGTGGGAAACACACACAAAATCTTTTTGTAACACATCTGGATAAAGCAAGAAAACGAATAATCTCTTATTTTTTCCACCTATAGCCCAGCAGGAGGACGATGAGTTTGTCTGCCAAATCGTCTACGTTTTTTACCAGATGGTGTTTCACCAGGCCACCCGAGATGTGATTATAAAAGAAACGCGTATCCTTTGCTAGACTTCGCCTTGCATGCTATATCGTTTGCATGGTTTATACTGTGGTCTTTTTTCTTTAACTCTTATCTGACCTGCAGAAGCTCCAGCGTACCTCATCGACCTGATGCACGACAAGAATGCTGAAATTCGCAAAGTGTGTGATAATACCTTGGACATTATCGCTGTGAGTATGAATCTGCTGTAGAAAAAAGAAATTGTTGACCCAAAAAAGGATGAACATGAAGAAATTGTCATGTGCACTTGACAGGTTTCCCACGGGTCCTTGAAATCCTTGAAAGTTTGTGAATCTGGGGGAAAAATTTAAGGCCCTGGGAAGTTTTTGAAAATATAGGTTCATAGATAAAGGTCATTGAAAGTGCTTGAATCTACTTTATGCAAAAAGTTGTCTAAAAATCTATATTATTCCATGTGTAGTGTTAAGGTAATATGAATTGTGTTTCAAACCAAAATGCTCATTTGCATAGTTGTGTTTGACAAATGAAAACGTCTCAGGTTAAGTATGTAACTGTTGTTCCCTGAGAAGGGAACGAGGCGCTGCATCTCCCTTGCCATACTTCCTGCATCCCTGTAACGCCATCTTTGGCAATATTTCAGATAGCGATATACTTCCTGGCTCCCGCGTCACCCTGTCTTTACCGTTAAGCTTTACCATTGGTTGAATTTGATATACACATTCAGACGTACTAAACCCTGGAGGTGTCCCCAAAGGGTCACCACAGTGACGCAGCGCGAGTTCCCTCGAAAGGGAACTGTAACAATGTATCTTTAAAGATAACAAGAGGTAACCTTGCACACACTTGAAATGTGTCCCCACATTTAGTCCTTGAATTTGAGGGTATTGGACCTGGAAAGTCCTTGAAAGGTCCTTGAATTTGAAGTTAACGTGTGGGAACCCTGACTTGAGTGAAAAGACTTTTGGATGACCGCCGTTGCTGGTGGGTTAAATCTATAAGCTGTTGTTAAAGCAGTTCTGTCACATGTGATCTGTCCCAGGCCTCAGATTAATGTAATTAGTTCTGGTCTTGAGGCCAAGGGAAGCGTTCCATACATATGATCAGACGGAGCCATTAAAGCAAGGAGCCACATCAAAGAAAGAGAGAGAGCGAGAGGTGACGTCTGCTTACTGTCATGTGGGTCTCGAGGAGAGAACACAGATGCACTAAATACCACACAGACGCTGGGATTGTCGGGCATCTTCGTCTTTTTCTTTTTTTATGTGATTTAAATATGAAAATATTTTTCCCATGGATATTTTTACTCTTGATTCCTATTCTTGTTTTAGTTCTGTAGCGCATTTGCGGTTTTTAACCTAGACAGGCGAGATCATTCATAATTCATTTTAGGTGTTATTTCTGGATACCGTTAAAGGATTTTACAAGGTTTATTTATAAAACACTCATGTTCCATATCCAATGAGCTCAGACACTTGATTAATTGGCCAGAGTTTCAAACCCCGCTCACATTGGCCCTGTACGTTCAGTAGTGTAGTGTCTTTAGCTGTGATAAATTTGTGCCTTTGCTAAAAGTGTCACCTGTGACAATGAGTCCTGTTTGAGAGCTCAGATGGCCATCAGAAGCTCTGATTTTTCCACCGACCTTAAACATAGTCTCTGTAGAGTACAGATAAACAGCTACCATGTTACCTGCCTGCCAAGCAACACAGCACACTTTATTCTTCTCAGTTTTGTGGTATGGCATAGACACAGCAAAGCGATACAGCCTCTCTGTCTCCTATATTTATACTCTCTCTCTTTTCTGTATGTAGGAATATGATGTGGAGTGGGGCAAAAAGATTCAGAGCGAGAAGTTTCGCTGGCATAATTCTCAGTGGCTGGAGATGGTGGAGAACCGACAGATGGATGAGGCCGAACCATTTATGTATGGAGATGATGGAGAATCTTTCCTTCAAAATGGAGACATCCTGGAACGACCAGACCTGTTCTACAGTGCAGGTGATATGGGGAGGATATCCAAGAAATATAACTGCATATAGGAGACTGTCTGTGAAATCCAGGCTTAAGTGTTAAGATTAGCAGCATTTAAGGATTTGTCCATTTTCTTAAAAGAAAAATCCAGATAATTTACTCACCACCATGTCATCCAAAATGTTGATGTCTTTCTTTGTTCAGTCGAGAAGAAATTATGTTTTTTTTTTGAGGAAAACATTCCAGGATTTTTCTCATTTTAATGAACTTTAATGGACCCCAACACTTAACAGTTTTAATGCAGTTTAAAATTGCAGTTTCAAAGGACTTTAAACGATCTCAAACGAGGCACAAGGGTCTTATCTAGTGAAACGATTGTCATTTTTGACAAGAAAAATTAAAAATATGCACTTTTAAACAGCAACTTCTCGTCTTCTTCCAGCTGTGTGACGAACCAGTGTGACCTCACGTAATTGCGTAATGACGTCAAAAGGTCATGTGTTACATATATGAAATGCACATTTGTGGAACATTTTAAACAATAAACTGACACAACATTAATTATTATCATTCGACATAAAACAACACCAGAACGGTCCTCATTTTCCACACTTGTAAACACTGGGGCGTGTGGTTGTGGACCAGAAGTTGTGGTTTAAAAGTGCAGTTTTTTTTCTTGCCAAAAATGACAATCGTTTCGCTAGATAAGACCCTTATGCCTCGTTTGAGATAGTTTAGAGATCGTCCTTTGAAATTGCAATTTTAAACTGCATTAAAACTGTTAAGTGTTGGGGTCCATTAAAGTCCATCAAAATGAGAAAAATCCTGGAATGTTTTGTTTTCCTCAAAAAACATAATTTCTTATCAACTGAAAAAAAGAAAGACATCAACATTTTGTAGGACATGGTGTTGATTAAATTATCTGGATTTTATTTTTAAAGAAAATGAACTAATCGTTTAAATTAAATACATGAATTTTTGACCTTACTCAGTCAATATAAATATATCATATATTATATAAAGATATCAAGGTTATATCTACACAGAATGTCCTTTACATTATGCATGATGATTTTATGTAGAAAACAGTAAATCACCATCAATCACTTCAGCTGTGTTTTTATAGACTGGGTCACATATTAGCATTTATGATGATTTTAAAATCTAGTCTATGGTTCTTTTATATTGAGTGTTTTAAAATTGATTGTTATGATTTATCTCTGTTGTTTCTCTATAACTGTAACAGTTTGGCACAATGATTCTTCATATTCTGTGTGATCTCCGCAGATGGAATTATCCCAGCAGATGGTGCCATTAGTCCAGAGTTTTTCACAGACTTCCAGAACGGAGACCTGTTAGGACCACAGGGGTTTCACAGCAGGTACATTTAAATACGACGAATCGGTCAGGCTGGCTACAGTGGATTGGTTGATTTTGTTATCATTGTATCACACGCACACCTCCGTGTCCACTAGTTTTTGTTGGTTTAAGCGGGGCAGGGCTCAGAGTTGCTGCGTGACAGGGTATCCCAGCAGGCCACAGCACTCCTCCAACAGTAATACCATCAGCTTTGAATGTAAACACAGCTCTCTCTATTCAGCTTTTCCAGATCTGTCTCAGTTGTCCCACACCTACTGTTTAGGGGTTTCTGCAAAACACCAATGCGATGATTTGATGCATGATTTATGGTCTGGCCCACTTGTGTCGTGGGACTTTACAAAATATTTAAGCTTTGATCCAAATAGTCAAATCTCACTGATCATGTTTATTTTATATATAGGCAACACGGTGATCTTTTACCAGCACATGAATTAAAATTGCTAAAGTAAAATGGTTGCAGTTCTTACATTTTTTTTTTTGTGCTGGGCATAGATTAATGTAGATGAATCTCATACAAAATAAAATTGCATTTTTGCGTAAATATATGGGTGACTCTCACAAAATTAGACTTATGAGGTGTCATGAAACATTTTCATAAAAAAAGTAAATGCAAAGTAAGAGTATCAAAATAAGAAGCATACAGTTACAAACATATCTTCATGTACTATTTTGCACATGATTTCAAATGACATCATACAAACCAATTTTGTTGTTTTTCCACATTTAAGGGGAACATTTTCATTACTGCAACATGTCCATGACTGGATTTGGGTTCTTTGACATGGAAAATGTATAATTAAAAAATCTAAAAAATAAAAAGCTTCAGTACATGTTAAACTATAAACATTTACAGTAAGGAAACATGTGGTATTTGGTAATCATTGGTAAATGTAGAGACAATAATAAGGAATATAAATTTGTCCAAGAAAAATCTTCTCATCCTCCGCAACAATTTTCAATCATTGTTTAAGCCCTCAATGAACGAAATTTTTTTTTAAATTGTTGGAAGGGACTGACTTCTTATTTTTTATTTTTTTATTTATCTCTCCAGATAAAAGTTGAAGTTTTGTTTGTCATAGTACCTAGACAACTTTTTAGTTCTCATTACCGAAACATGAGTTTGTAAATGCATATATTTAATATATTGTAATGTTGCGGTAATGATAATTTTTGAAAATGATAATCTTAAAAATTTAAATAATTATATAGAAAATATTTTTAAATCCTCTAAAAATAATGGTTAAAAATAATATGTGCAAAAAAAATTGTCTTCAAGGGCTTTTTAAAAAACATCTGATGCTGGACACCTTCTAAGTCTGGATTTTGTGAGAATCACTTGTATATATGTGTGTAATTATTATGTATATTTAAACACACACATATGTATGCATTTCAGAACATATATATATATATATATATATATATATATATATATATATATATATATATATATATATATATACATATACATATACATATACATATACATATACATATACATATATATATATATATATATATATATATATATATATATTTGTTTTGTTTATATATAATATGTATACACATGTAAATGTTTTTATATTCATACATGAATGTATGTGTTTGTTTATATACATAATAATTACACACAGCACACTTTTATTTTGTATGTGCTTAATCTATGCACAGTACTTTTTTGTTCGCTTTTTAAAACACTTGGGAATGTATCAATTTATTAATTTAATTCATTAATAATAAAGAAAATAAGCTATTAGAGAACCTTAAATATTTTTCAAAAAAGTGCCCAGAAAATATTTACACACAGTAACATAATTACAAACAGAAGATCGATTTGAGATGCCAAAGGGCCACTTGGAGACTCCAAAATGCATTTTGGTTTTGAAAACATTGCATTTGCTTTTTTGTTTGTTGAGTTTTCATATAAATATATTCATAATATTCATATAAATAATATTCAGGAAGTAAAGATGAATTAATTTCAGAGTTAAACAGGCCATGCCTGTAAAACAAATAGGCCAATGACCCATCATTCTTTAAAAAAACTACACCTTTTTAAATGACTACATTGAAGTCTTTTGTTTAGGATTGGGTGTATACTCATCTGTTGCCATTGGATGTAAGCAGTGTGCTCTCTCTAAATTATAGATGAGACCGTGAGAGACGGGTGGGGGAGTTTTTAGAGGGTGTTGAGGTGCTGAAAAACAAGAAGTGAATATGATGGGGAGTGCCAGAGGAAGCCATTTTTTTTTCTTTCTCGGCTCTTTGTAAACGATACCTGTAGAATACACTGAGAGCGCACAGGGAATTGCGCGACCTGAAAGTGTGGTTTTCATTTTGTCCATGCGGTGTTAGGGATCCAGGTTAACACAATAATGAAATCCAGCCTCCGTGCCGAGCCAGGAGCCAGACATGCTGGGAACGGGTCTTTTAAAAGCCCTTAAGAGAATCACATTTATTTATAGATCTTTTATTTAGTCTATCTTAGTCAATCTTTATTTATTTAAACCTCGGTTGTTACAGATGAAAAGGACTACAAATATTCTTGCCCGCATTTACTTGATGATTAAACAAAAATTATTTTTTTAAAGCAATAAAGTTTAACAATTTGATGTGTTGATAGACGTTATTATAGAAATTTGGTATTGTCAAGACTTTAACTACAGCAAGTATTTGAACATTTCGGCCACACTAAAGGGGTGGTAAACCATTTTTTACAAATTATTTCAGTATAATTTTTAACATATTTCACTTTTATTCTACACCGCTGTTTCCATTCTCCTAAAAATGACAGTTCCTGTTTTTGAAGTTTGTTTTGGTTAAAGTGTCCAAATCTGTTTTGTGGGTCTGTAGATTATATGAAACTTTTAACTGAGATGTGACCGATGCTTCAGGAGTAGGAGAGGAAGGAAAGACGAGACTGGCAACACTGACCCTTTCCTGTTTAGAGTTTTCCGGGTGTTTTTTATAGCGTCTCACTTTAGTGTTAACCGTCAAGGGCCACAGGGTCCAGTCTGGAGACACTGGTTTCTTTTGTCAGCCTGCGTCCACCCTCACACTCGTCTTATATTATCACCCACCCCACTGCGTCTGTAGCCCAGCGGCTGTGTTTCTTATATTTGTAGCATTCCTTTGGGAATAAATGGTTCACTACCTAGATGAGTTTAAAGCACATTAACAAGATACTTTGGAGTGTTTAAACACATTTTTACCTCCACAAGGCTTTCAATCGACTCAATCTGACCCTGTGGCATAACTTTACCTAAAACACATCACCCTCACCTCCCCTGTCATTCAAACCTACACCCTGTCGGTTGGTACTTAGTTTCAGTTTTTTACTCGCTTTGACATCCAACCTGTCCTGCTTACAAAGTCAAAAATTTCCCCAGACAACAGCATTTGGGTTCCTCAGAGGATAAAGACACACTTCCTGCTTGGAGAGGGCGGGCGTACTGGGAGAGAAGAGGTAACGCGTGTAACCGATCGCTGGAAGTGATTTGGTCTTAAAACAACATAGCATTATGGGCGCTTGTAGGGGAAAAGCAAACAACTCATATTTTAAGAGGACAGACCAGACGTGTGCATGGTGTTTATTTAGACAAAGATCACACTTGCCCAGTCCTGATGTGAGATGGTTATGTTGTCCATTTGGCTGGAGTAACGATTATGTAATTATGGGTTTGTGGTTCTTTATTTTTATGTATATATTACTCATATATACCCAGGTAGTAAGTACACAAATGTAATGTGTAGTGAGCCAATCTTTATCACAAAATAAGCCTTTTATTGTGATACAAGACCAGATTACACTTTTGTGATGACTGTATTATACTTTATAGGGATTGTTGTTGAAGTTTTCAGTGGGGTTCAGTTTTTTCAGGCTATTCGTTTTCTTGACATCAGACTGAGTAAATCATTTCTTTATGGACCTGGTATTGTGCACATGGGCTTTGTAAAGCTGGAACAGGAAAGGGCCTCATTCTACCGAAAATGTTTGTCTAAGGAAATTGCGTGGCTGTATGCGTGATTTTATGCACCTGTTAGTAATGCATGCAGCTGAAATAGCCAAACCCATTTGAAGAAGGGAGGAGTACCCAAATCATTTTAGCCATGCTGTGTATTTTCCAGTGTTAGAAATTATCCAGGTCTTGAAGTAAGAATGTCATTGAATATAACTAACAAAAAAGTATTTGAAAGTTTTAGTTGTAAAGAATTTGTTTTATTAATTTAATTAAACCATTAATACAATTAAACTATTTGACCAAATCATAATCATTAATAAAGAGGAAAAAGCTCTGAAAAAGTTCAAAGTTAATTTTTTTACTGCCGTCTTTCTGACCCTTAAATATATAATGATAACTACACTGTAATAATTTATTGTTGCACTTAAATTAAGATGAATCAAATTGAAATTACAGTTAATTTCAACTTTCTAGACTATTGGGGAGTTGCTATAAATTATAAATAAAGAAATATTTTTTTATTATTATTATTTATTTATAACAACTCCTCGCTAATCAAGAAAGTTGAAATAAATTGTAAATTCAAGTTAAATAAACTTATAAATGTAAGTGCAATTTTTTTCAGTGTACAGTAGGCAAGCTAATGGCAAGTTTATTTATATTCACTGAAAGAAAGTTAAAACAACTTCGTTATGCAAGTCAATTTAACTTACTATTTGAAGTTTTGACCTGGGAATAGTTGACAGTTGACACAACTTATTAAAAGTAGTTGAAGTTGTTTAACTTATTTTTATTTCTTTAGTTAAAATAGCTTAATAATGTATGTTGATTTGACAAAAAAGCTGCAATTTTTTACAGTGTATAGCACATTTCATTCAGAGAGGTAATTCAAAGTGCTTTACATAGAAATAAATAATTTTAAAGAGTAAAAAAGTACATAAAAATTATCGTAAAAATTTTTAACTATACAATTGTGCGATATTTTCATTTTTTGTTTTGTTGGCTTTGAAAATAGGAAGCAGTGATTTTGGTATTTGTATTAAGAGTTTTTTTTTTTACGTTTTTGAGGCAGACATCGAGGTGTGGTTTCCCGAACAGGGATTAGCTTAAGCCAGAACTAGGCCTTAGTTTAATTAGGAAATATAACTAGTTTTAATAAACATGCCTAACTAAAAACATTACTTGTGCGCATTTTGAGGCAAAACAAATGGCATTGGTGTATTTTAAGATATGTCAGTACATGTTGTTTTCAGTTTGTACATTTATTTTAGTCTAGGACTAGTCTAAGTCTGGAAAACTGCCCATGATTTAAGTTTACAATTTCTTCATTGCCTGTTTTGACCTTTTGGTGAAGTATACTGAGGTTTGAGCATCTGCTCTTATTGTGCTATGAAGTATTGGTACAATGCTCTGTTTTAAGCTGGAAAACCTGGTTTTACAGAGTCATAGCGCCATCTAGTGCTTCTGATAAATCATAGTTTGTTTTGAATCACAAAAGTAAAGTTTCCTATTAAACACAAAAAATGTGGTTGTTATTAATATAGTGATGAATCAGTATTATTTATAATCATCATATTGATTCATTCAATGTATTACACGTGACTGGCTGACATCTCTCTCCCTCTTTCTCTTCAGTTTGACAGATGCGTATGGACAGACAGGCGTGACTCCAGCACGTCCGGCCACAGCTTATGGGTTCAGGCCGGATGAACAGTTTTATTATGGTTATACAACATCACGGTAAACCCTGCATTTTATAGCTCATTACAATCAAACTTTATTAAATGGATGTAAAATGATAGTCTCTGTCATTTCCAATAGAAACAACACTACTGTTTCTCTCTCTGTTCAGTATTTCTTTGATACTGTATGTGGGTTTTAAATTATTCTGAATGTGTTCAGCACAATGTTTTAATAAGGCCAGTGGCTGTAGGGAAGTATGGTTATTTTTGTATCCCTCTTTTTTAGTATGCCATTCAGTTTCAGTGTGTATTTTAGTATACTGTGCTTTGCTTATGAATATTGGAGAAGCGAGTGTTGCTGTGGATTCTTATGGCATCACATTGCTTTCACAGGCCTTTTTCAAATGTATCCGTGCAATAAAGCAAACGTAGGATTAGTTGCATGATAATACAGTGGTATAGGCGAGTTAGTTAATTCGTTCAGATTTTTGGAAAATAAATATTGCGTAACTTAATCTGCACCTTTAAGCATCCAGAAGTCATATGATTCTTTTCATTTTACATACATTTCCATAAAGCAGCTGACCATAAGAGTTCATTTAATGATGGTGGTGCCCTCTTGTGGATGAAGTGTGAAACACATTAACCAGCTCCCGTCTGGCACTTATTATTGTAAAACGATGGTGCCTGTAACGTTGTCTTTGTTACTGTAGTAAAACATATCTGCTTTATATGGAGTTTGCACAGTTAACAAACAAATCTGCATTTTGTAATGCCAAACTTGTGTTGTTTTCCAATAATAACACTGGTCTCTTTTCATGCGTGTTTTTACGTATTTGTGAAACATCATTGGTGCCTGAGAATTGTCTTAACTACTGTTTTATATAAAATGCCTTTTTATTTATTGTGGTGTGCAATATGAAATACAAATATTGATGTGCAAAAACCTCCCTTGTGTGTTTTAAATACGAGAGCCCATTACTAACAACAGTGATACTAAATTTTGATTATCATGTTTGATTACCATCAGAATGTCAACATGCACTAAATTCAAATGTCTACCTTGTTTACTCGCACTTTTATGAAGAAATTTCATGCATCACATGCATATTCCCAGTCATTCCCCAAATCATTTGAATACCTAAACATTCCTTTAAAGGGTGTTTATCCCTATTTCAAGATTAAAGGATTAGTCAATTTTCTTAAAAAAAATCCTGATAATTTACTCACCACCATGTCATCCAAAATGTTGATGTCTTTCTTTGTTCAGTCGAGAAGAAATTATGTTTTTTAAGGAAAACAATCCAGGATTTTTCTCATTATAATGGACTTTAATGGACCCCAATACTTAACAGTTTTAAGCAGTTTAAAATTGCAGTTTCAAAGGACTCTAAACGATCTCAAACGAGGCATAAGGGTCTTATCTAGCGGAACGATTGTCAGTTTTGGTAAGAAAAATAAAAAATATGCACTTTTGTGTTGGGGTCCATTAAAGTCCATTAAAATGAGAAAAATCCTGGAATGTTTTCCTCAAAAAACATAATTTCTTCTCAACTGAACAAAGAAAGACATCAACAGTTTGGATGACATGGTGGTGAGTAAATTATCTGGATTTTTTTTTTAAGAAAATGTACTAATCCTTTAAAGAGCAGTGTGTCCTAAGCTGAAAAGATCTCAAAAGTTGAATGATCTGAAGGATCCTTAACACAGGACATGTTTGCGTCACTCAAAACGAGATCTGTCCTAGATTCAGCAGATTGTACTGTAGATATGTCACAAAGTCAAATTCCATGAAAGACAAAGTTGACAGTTTGGGTTTAAAGCAGTCATGCTTGACAGATTTTGGCAGATTCTGATACAGCTGTGCATTCTGGGTAAATGACCTAATCAGATATATATTCTATCACATGATTATTTACTGCTTCCTCTACTGTATGTTGTGCACCTTACCAAAGTGATAGCAATGTTCTTTCCCAATTATTTTGGTTTCACAGATGGGACACATTTGAAAACACAATCTTTTTTATATTTAACAAATATAGATTTTACATATTATTCAAATGCTTGCAATATATATTTAAAATAACAGCTTACATGAATATATTACAATCCTTTGATTAAAACCGTCCTCGTTAGAGAATCACTTCACTTTTATACAACACAATATTTGTCTTTTAAGGAAAACACCACCGTTTTTCAATAATATTTTACTATGTTCTTACCTCAACTTAGCTGAATTAATAAATACCTTAATAAACTTTTTTCAATGCATGCACTTTTAATCCTTGTACAGCGCTTTGTGAATGTGTTAGCATTTAGCATAGCCCCATTCATTCCTTAAGATCCAAACAAACGTTTTATTTGTGCCACCATACTTACTCGTGTAACTACTCTTTAAATAGGGAAACCATGGAAGTGTTTAATGGCTTCTAAATTCATCCCTGTTTGGAGCCATAGGAATGAATGGGGCTAGGTTAAATGCTAACACATTCATGAGGCGCTGTACAAAGATTAAAAGTGCACACATTGAAAAAAGATAGGTATGTATTAATTCATCTAAGTTGAGGTAAGAACATAGTAAAATAATAAAATATTGAAAAACTGTGGTGTTTCCTTTAAACTTTACAGTAACTCTTTTAGCCATTTCTGCACATGAATGTATGCATTATGTATTCATTTGTCTAAGTTGAGGTAAGAACATAGTAAAATAGTAAAATATTGAAAAACGGTGGTGTTTTTCTTTAAACTATGCAGTAACTCTTTAAGCCATTTCTGCACAATGATTTCAAATGTAGCTCTTCAAATATACAAAAATTATGGGGTACCAACCAGGTCAGATATTTTTTAAATCCAGAACTGACATCATGGAAAAGATCCTGTCACTCACTTTGCATAGCACTTAGCGTCACAAAGTTCATGAATTTGATTTCCAGGGAACACACATACTGATAATAAATAATATACAGTTTGAATGCACTGTAAGTTATTTTGAACAGTGTTAACTTAAACTACAGCCTCAAACATCTCAACTTGAACGTTTTCCTCATTGTCTTTAGGAGGCTGAATAACCTCCTCTACTTCAAAGACCTCCACTACAAGGTCCCGAATGGCCTTCACACAGTCCAGTGGTCTGTCTTCTTCCACTGGGGATGATGATGTTGTCTGAGACTCACAGTCGTTCTCTTGATCTATGATATTTTGGACTGATGGTTTTTTGATGATGTCATCTGCATCATCTGCTATGTTAGTCCCTGCCTCTGCGTTTTGGATAGGTAAACACACCGCAATTGGATATTTGCTTTTTTTGTTCTCGCAATGATCATTTATCCACCCCTCTACCTTTGCAGCTGGTCCGATGTTGTCTTCCTCTCCAGCAGGGGGTGCTGTGATTTCAGCCTTAACCTCAGAACAAGAGGTTGCAATGCAAACTGGGCTGATTTCAGCTGTTGGTGCTTTAGCAAAGTCTGAAGAAGGTGCCTTAGCTCCTTCTGTTGATTTAGAAGTAAGCGCACGCTGTAGGGCTTCGGTTACCATCGCAGCAGGGTTTGTGGTAGTTATGAGTTCAGGTCTGGTCTCAGCCGAAGCGTTCATAGAAGTTTCTGTCTGTTTGGTTGTTTTTTCGTTTACCGTTTCATCATTAAACACGTCATCAACGCTTTCCTCCCGGAGCAGCATATTCTCTTCCACATTCGCTTTAACAGTAATGGGTACAGCAGCAGGCAGGTTCTGGGTTGGTGTTGTACTATGCTGAGTCTCTGACTTTTTAGTTTCACACATTTCGGACTTTGGGGATGACTGAACGACCTTCCTCGTCTCTGGTTCGTCGTTTAAGGAATTGCTCTCTGTCAGGCCATTGCTCAGCAATGGGGATGGCAAGGCTGTTTGGGAATTTGGGGATGTCTTTGAGTTGCCTGGGCTGTCGGGTGGAGTTGAATAAGTGCTGGAGACACTGAAATTGTATCTGCTCTCTGTGTACAGGTTGTACTTCTTTTTGCTGGCTGCCTCATTGACCACTGGAAAGAAAGGGTCAGAATTGAGAATAGTTTTTTTTTTTTGTATAATTTTTGTGGTGTAAATCAAAACAATTAAGAATTCATTATTATTTGATCATTGGGTATAATGTGGGATCAGCAAGTATATAGAGTGTTCCAAGGATGATCGCAGGGAAGTTAGCAGGATACTGGTCCCCTCACAAAAAAGGCCATTCATTTTTCCTATAGACTTTTGGATTATCGCAAAAAATAAGGGTGCATTCACACAAGGTGCAAGCGTTGACGAACGGCGTGTTTGAAGCGTGGCCAACAGCCAATCACAGTGGCCGTAACACATGCTCCTTTGTTCCCCGTCTTGCTTAAACGTAGTTGGCTGGCTCTGGATTAGGTTATATGTATAATGTAATCTGATTGGCTGACGCATGCGTTGGCGCTTGAAAAGTTAAGACATTTTAAACTTCTGCCGCAAGCAACGGCAGTGACGCAACTTCGACGGATCCAAGATTCAGTTTGGCAACGCATGAAGTTACCATTCAAAGTAAATGAGAAGCATTAACGCTGGCATCCTGTGTGAATGTACCGTAAGCTCTGTGTTTAAGAAAAGTTAACGACACTAACGGTACATTCACACGGGGTGTAACCGTTAACGCTAATCATTTACTTTTAAAAGCGGGGTGCATGATTTTTGAAAAACACTTTGAAAAAGGGAGTCGGGCCGAGTACCAAAATACACTTGTAGCCAATCAGCAGTGTGAGCAGCATGTCTACAACCGACATTGTTGCCTTGATTGTGTATGTGTGGGGCGGGTCTATCAAAAGAAGGTCCAGATTCTATTGGGGTAGGGGCGTGTTTGTTTAGGTGATTTCAAATGTCAACATTGGCTTTCAAAGATCATGCAACCGTCTTTAATGGATGACTTCATGTGTTTCTGAACTGAATTGTGAATCCGTCGCGTCACTGCCATTGCTCGCTGCAAAAGTTGAACATTTCTCAACTTTTCAAGTGCCAATGCAGCCAATCAGATCGCCTTATGCAAATAACCTAGTGCGAGCCAGCCAATTACGTTTATGTAAGATCGGAGCGCAATAGTTGTTGGCCACGCTTCAGACAAGCCTATGTCAAGCGTTAACGCTTTCGCCCTGTGTAAATGTGCTCTAGATTACTCGCGGGATTTAACTTTGTATCATGCATTTAAGGGGAATAGCTCGTGTTTTTGCTGCAAACGCTTCACCCAATTTGCGTCATTTGCATTGCCCGCGAATTTACGTCTATTTGCATCTATTCATTGACTTAATTCAATGTAATTTACTCATGCAAATCGTTGAATTCGCATTTGGTTCTCAGGGTCGGGGTGGGGGGCATTATAAATGTATTATGCTTAGGGCACCAAAATGGCTAGCAGCGGCACTGAATGTGCATATTTAAATGCAAAAATAAAGTATTAATGCTGAGTTTACAACAGTTCGGTGCTTTTTAATATATTGTACACACATACCAAGAGCATCTTTGAAAACATCATTGACCTTGCCGTGACTTACCCAAGCGGACTTCCTTTTCCAGTATCTTTTGCAGAATGTCCTCATACACGTTTTCCACATTGATGAAGTTTGAACAATCTGCAAATATGTGTTGCTCGAATTTTGGTAGTTCCTGGAAGTACATATTCACAAATCAGAGATATGCATTGTGTTTAACAAACAATATAGCATGTACATGCGCACTGTCTATTGGTACAGCTGGTACAATAAGTATTGAACACATCACCTTTTTTTAGTAAATGTATTTCTAAAGGTGTTATTGATATGAAAATGTCACCAGATGTTGGTAACAACCCATGAAATCTAGTCATGCATACAAGCAATCAAACCATAGATGTACATAAATTACGTTATGTGTAAACATGTAAAACGAAGAAAAGGTGAAAATTTCATGTCAATAGCAACTTTAGAAATATGTTAACTGAGAAAAATCATGCTGTGTTCAATACTTATTTCACCCGCTGTGTGTTGTTTATCATCATGAGATGTTGGGAACTGTACTCTACCTCTTTAAAGGATGGGGCAAAATGTTTCTTGATGCTGGGTAGAGTAATGTCGATCAAAGCGTCTTGAAAGATCTTCTTTCGCACTGTGCTGCTATCATAGTCATATTGCTGTTGGACACATACATGATCAATTAAATGAAACCATCCATGTTTGTGTTTATTAGTAGAAGTTACAGTCGTGTGCTTACCTTCAGAACCCTGCTTGAAGCTTTCTGTATGGCCATCCCAAAGTTGATGGATGGATCCTCCAGAGCCTTTCTCAGGAGCAGTTCATAGGTGTACTCTACATTCTCCATCAACTGAAACCATCAGATAGGTTTGGGTTTAAATCACTTTAAAGCTAGTTCAAAGCACTTCAGTTAAGAGATTTAGAGATTTTTATAACATGACATAAGTTTTGGGTACCTGTTTAATGTCTAACTCTGTGCTGTTCTGCAGACCTTTAATGGGGTAGTTGAAGGTTTGCTGCAGTTCTTGGACGTGATCTGCCAATCCGCTCACTTTGTCAAAACAGCTCTGTAAATTAGCTATACTCATCTTAAACAGAGCCTGCAAGTAGACAAGATGTTGTTATACACTTTATTTTACTATTATCCATTCTATTAAAATCTTTATTAAGTAAGAAAGGTTTGAATAATGACTCAAATTTCAGTCATTAAATTTACATATGTGCATCTGGCACAGGCTTTCATCCAGAGTAAATTTTTTTTAGGTACAGTATGTGTGTTTCCTGGGAATTAAACCAAAGTCCTTCGCACTGCTAACGCAATGCTCTACTAATAAAGGTACAAGTACACAATGCATCTTCATACAAATCGTATGTCCCGAAAATACTTGGAATATAGGTCATATGGACAATTTTGTTGTTGGCTACCTGATGGAGTTCCTCTTTATGATCGGAGTCCTGGAAGTCCTCACAAAGCTGTTCCATCATGCCCTCACTCAGCTCCCGAGCCTCTGTGAAACCCAGGCTTATGGGTACCATCACTTCCTCCAAAACGGCTGGCAGGTAAGGCCTCACCTGCTCTGTGCAGTATATTGTCGCTGGCTCAGCAACTAAAGCTGCAGGAATAGAATATTAGGTGTGAAAAGTTAGATTCAAGAAAGATCGACCTTGCTTAACACTCATAATATTAAAGGAATAGTTCACCAAAAAAATTTCACATCATTTAGTAAACTGTTAGGAAATGTTTGTAATTGGTGAACTTTTGCTTTAATAAGCGGGTCCCTCTAACCCAGGGGTGTCCAATCCTTCTTATGGAGCCTGGTGTCTGCAGAGTTTTGCTCCAACCTTAATGAAACACCCCACGGTTTGGGTCGGGTCAGCTTACTTTTGGGAGCTTTTCCACTGGGTGCAGTACGTAGTACCTGATACTTTTTTAGTACCACCTCGGTCGGGGTTCCAATGGCGCTTTTCCATTGCATAGTACCCCACGGTTTAGTTTAGTTTGGGTCGGGTCAGCTCACCTCACTTTGGCGTGGTTAGCTTTTCCATCGAGTTTAGTATCACTTCGCAGTGGGAGGGATTATAGGCGTGTCGTTATATTTACGCTGCCTACTGCTGTGACATCATACACGTGAGAGCGTTGTTGTACATTCCCATTCATTCATTTATTTCTCAGTCTGCCACAAAATTTAAATTGGCCACTACAAATTGATGTTTGCACATCGCGTTTATAACTACCTCTGTCTCACATGACAGTTTCTGTTCAAACACCCGACCCATGGCGTCAGTGGACGGCGCTCGGCTGAGCCTCATTCAAGTTGCATTTAAGCATATATAATGCGGACGTGCACGTCGCGAATGTGCCGCCACAAACTGCAAGTCTGGAAAAAACTGTTATGGTGTCCCGGATTCTCAACCTGCGGATGTTTTTCATCACTAAAAGGGTGTTTGGAAACTTATAGCAGAACACAGATAACAATATGTTTGCTTGAGACAGCGCAAGCTAGCAGTAAGCTAAAGCTAATATTTACATTATAGCGATGACGCTTCTCTCAGACCAATCAGTGATCTACAGTGTTTTCGCGTCACGTTTGGTATCAGCTCGGGTCGCTTGGAACCCCAACCGAGGTGGTACTAAAAAAAGTATCGGGTACTACGTACTGCACCCAATGGAAAAGCTCCCAAAAGTAAGCTGACCCGACCCAAACTAAACCAAACCGTGGGGTACTATGCAATGGAAAAGCGCCACAAGCGACCCGAGCTGATACCAAAACGTGATGCGTAAACATTGTAGATCACTGATTGGTCTGAGAGAATTGTCACTACCAGCATCATCAACCTGACCAAAACCAAACCGTGGGGTACTGTGCAATGGAAAGCACCATAATCAAGGTCTTCCTAGGCAGACTAGAAACTTTTAGATGGGTGTGTTGAGGGAAGTTTCAGCTAAACTCTGCAGGACATCGTCCCTCTAGGAACGAGTTTGGACACCCCTGCTTTAATTCTTAGTTTATAAGAAGGCTGTATATAATAAAAGAACTAAGCTGGTGCCGCTTAGTGGGCTTAACCCTATTGGTTTACCATAGTAACAAGGTCTGAAGACGTACCTTTAAGTTTATCTTCCAGAAAAGCTCTAGAGCTGGTGATCTGGTCCATATTGGAGCGCATTACAGGCTCTTGCTGTTTCGCCGTGTCTTTGCATTCCTCCTTCAATGCATTCAGCCTCTCCAGTAGATGTTCACTCACCAGAAAATAAGCCGCTTCTATTGTCTATAAAACAAGGGATAGAGGTCAATAATTTTTTTATTTTACCCTGGGAATTGAACCCATGACCTTTGCACTGCTAACACAATGTTCTACCAATTAAGCTACAGGAACAATTTATTCTAATAAAGGTTACATAAGTGTTCTTTTTGTTCCTCATCGAGGAATTTGTTTGTGGAATGTGATGTGTTTCTGGTATTCGTCTCTTTTTCCCTCCCATTAAGACAAACCAAATTTCTGGCCTCCCTGGCCTAAGGCTGTCTGGGTGTGGGACATCCCACTGGACTTACATCATGATCACACACCCCAGGATGTAGCATCAACGGCAAGGTTTTAAAGAAACCCTAAACTAGCAATCTGTACTAAGATCACTACCACACACAGTAAAGCAATACAGGCATAATGGACTAAAGGCAGCAGGTGGATATAACCGGTAAGAAGCTGGTGTTATTTAATAGCATCAAGTCCTCTAGAAAGGCTTATAATGCTGGTGACATGTAGTGCAATGTAAACATCAGAGAACAAAAGACATACCGCAAGCCAGATTTTTCTTCTGTCTGCCTTCTTGGTCTTCAGAAATGGCTCTAATTCTGAGTCCAGATAGGGCCTTAGGTCCTCCATGATTAGATTAGAAAGTACCTACACACAGACATTCAGAAATATTACATCCAAGATAAGGCTTAGTTAAGCCTGAATAAACTTTAAGAGCAAACATGTAATGCTATCTAACCTGTTCCTAAAGCACTCTTTAAATAAAGTCACTTATGTTGTATTTACATCATCATGGTCACATGATCAAAACTGTATATAGGGTTCCCACGAATCCTTAAAATCCTTAAAAGTATGTGAATCTGGGCGAAAAATTTCAAGGCCCTGGGAAGTTTTTGGAAATATACATATATAGATACAGGTCATTGAAAGTGCTTGAATCTATATAATTCCCTGAGTAGAGTAGGATAATATCATAAAAATTCTAAACTGCTAAACTGTTTGCTTTAAATGCTTATATCTTCTGTATGTGAATGTTGATTCATACCAAAATGCTTTTTTGCATAGTTGTGTTTGACACATTGAAACATCTCAGGTTACGTATGAAGGAAACAAGACGCTGCGCCATACTTCTTTGGCAATATTTCAGATAGCGATATACTTCCTGGCTCTCGCATTACCCTGTTTTTGTCGTTAAGCCTCACCATTGGTTGAGTTTGATATACACATTCAGACACACACCTGAAGTTGTCCCCAAAGTGTCACTGCAGTGACGCAGCGTGAGTTCCCTCGAAAGGGAACACGATGTAACCTTACTTGAAATGTGTCCGCACATTTAGTCCTTGAATTTGAGGGTATTGGACCTGAAAAGTCCTTGAAAGGTCCTTGAATTTGAAGTTAACTAAGGGGCTGTTTACACTTGGTATTAAGATGTGTTTTCATCGATCTGATCACAAGTGGACGAGAGAGACACATTACGTTTACACCTGGTATTTAAATCCGTCTCTTTTGTCCACTTTCGACCACTTCTGTCCTGAATACTGTGAGGGGACGGTCCGTGAGACGGTGGGCGAGTCTCTCTGC
This sequence comes from Paramisgurnus dabryanus, assembly GCF_030506205.2. Taxonomy (NCBI): domain Eukaryota; kingdom Metazoa; phylum Chordata; class Actinopteri; order Cypriniformes; family Cobitidae; genus Paramisgurnus; species Paramisgurnus dabryanus. The sequence goes on from NC_133348.1 coordinate 13,388,692, forward strand.
TGTCATTCAAACGCGAGCGGGAGTAATTATGAGTTTATATGGACGCAAACTTATATTATGTCAGAGTCCACTGCTTGTTTAGCAAGTAAACATGCTGCACAGTGTTTTTTACGTTTATTTGTTGGAGCTTTCTCTGAATTTTCAGCTCAATTGATGAAATAGGATCGCGCAACTTTCACGCTTTCACAACGAAACTACGGAGAACACCCGCAGTAGTTTTATCAATGAAAGGCTAAAAGTTGCGCTGTTCACCGTATGTTCATGCCAGAAGTCAAAAAAAGATGTAAAACTTGTGTTTAATACCTCAGATTAGATAAATGGGTGGAGAGAAGGCGGTCGCGTGTGGCTGTTCGAACGCATTCAACCACATATGCGTTCCGCAACTCCAAAGCGATCCGATCGAAAGTGGTTTCGACTACCTCTGGATGTGGTTGAAAGTGGTCGAAAGTGGATGCGTTCAAAACGTTTTGAACACCGTTCACACCTGGCATTAACGTCGTCCACTTGTGATCCAATCGACGAAAACGCATGTTAATGCCAAGTGTAAACAGCCTCTAAAGATGTGGGAACCATGTTTAGAGATAACAACTTTACATATAAAGTGTGTCTGTCTGAATTTAATATTATAAATACCTTAAACTAAGCCTTTTAAAAGATAATTTGTACTGTAAGGCAAACATGGTGTATTAAAGGCTAGTTACCCAAAAATGAAAAATCTGTCATTATTTTCTCATCCTCATGTTGTTACAACAAACCTGATATGAATTTCTTTTTTTTTTCTGGTGTACACTAAAAAAAGATATTTTGAGAAATGATGTAAGTACACAGCTAATGGAAACCATTATTATCCATAGTAGGAAAAAAATTATTATGGAAGTATTGTGATATTGATGGGTAAGCACACCGTTGACAGTACCCATTAAATTCCATTATATTTGTTTTTCCTACTATTGAAAGTCAATGGTTACAATCAGCTGTGTGCTTACCATCATTTCTCAAAATATCTTCTTTTGTGTTCATCAGAAAAAATTAATTCATACAGGTTTAGAACAACATGAGAAAGAGAAACTTATGTCAGAATTTTAATTTTTGGGTGGACTGTCCCTTGAATAGTTAAAGGAAAATTCCATTTTCTTAAAAGAAAAATCCAGATAATTTACTCACCACCATGTCATCCAAAATGTTGATGTCTTTCTTTGTTCAGTTGAGAAGAAATTATGTTTTTTGAGGAAAACATTGCAGGATTTTTCTCATTTTAATGGACTTTAATAGACACCAACACTTAACACTTAACTAAACACGTAACAGTTTTTTTCAACAGAGTTTCAAAGGACTCTAAACGATCCCAAACGAGGCATAAGGGTCTTATCTAGCGAAACGATTGTCATTTTTGACAAGAAAAATAAAACATATGCACTTTTAAACCACAACTTCTCATCTAGATCCGGTCGTGATGCGCCAGTGTGACCCCACGCAATACGTCAAGAGGTCACAGAGGACGAATGTGAAACTCCGCCCCAGTGTTTACAAGTGTGTTGAAAGAGGACCGTTCCTACGTTGTTGTATGTCAACTGATACTAATTAATGTCTTTGTGTCAGTTTATTGTTTTCAATGGTCCGCAAATGTGCGTTTTATATATGTAACACGTGACCTCCCTACGTCACTACGCATTTACGTTAGGTCGCGCTGGACTGGACCTAGACAAAAAGTTGTGGTTTAAAAGAGCATATTTTTATTTTTCTTGTCAAAAATGACAATCGTTTTGCTAGATAAGACCCTTATGCCTCGTTTGGGATGGTTTTTAGTCCTTTGAAACTCCGTTGAAAAAAACTGTTACGTGTTTAGTTAAGTGTTAAGTGTTGGTGTCCATTAAAGTCCATTAAAATGAGAAAAATCCTGCAATGTTTTCCTCAAAAAACATAATTTCTTCTCGACTGGACAAAGAAAGACATCAACAGTTTGGATGACATGGTGGTGAGTAAATTATCTGGATTTTTCTTTTAAGAAAATGGAATATTCCTTTAAATCTTATTATATAACCGGTGACGCTATAGGGTGAAACTGTTTGTGAACATTACACAGATTCCATAATGCTACTGTTATTCACCAGTGTGTGAAAAATTACATTCCTTGTGACAACTGTGAAAGAAAGAAGACATTCAAAGCATTTCAAAAACTTGATTCAATATATTTGGAATGACCCGCCGTCACACCTGACTCATTAAATTACAAAACAACATTTACAACATATTACCTTTAAAGGGATAGTTCACCTTAAAATGAAAATTCTGTCATCATTTAATCATCATCAATTCATACAGGTTTAGAACAACATGAGGATGAGTAAATGATGACAGAATTTTCATTTTTAAGTGAACTATCCCTTTAAAGGTAATATGTTGTAAATGTTGTTTTGTAATTTAATGACAGCTAGTATGCCTTTCTAGAAGAGAATAAAGGTGATACCACATGTATATCAGTACAGACGAACATTAGGGTACCTACCCGCACATCACTGCCGGTGAGCATGTCCCATAATTCATACTGGCCTTTCTCCTGCCTGTAGAACTGAAGAGCTTTCAGGAAAGCTTTAACTTCACACGTATTCTTCTTAAGAAAGTCTATATGGAATATAAGTGAACATTTATCAGCATTTACTGTAGTAATGCATAGCAGGACACTTCAGCTTTTAGGTCACATGATGTCCTGATTTTAAAGATTCTGCTCTGTTGTTTCATTATTGAAGTCGATACCTTTGTTCTGGTGGCGAATACAATCAGATAAGATGGAGACGAATTCTGTCTGCTGTTCCTCATTGTAGAGACAGAAATAGGGATCCTGACGGTATGGAAGTCTTAGATAAACTGGAAAGTTCCCTGGCATGCTCGCCACAGAGGGAACTAAATCTTCCTTTACATCTGCATGAAAACATGCACATACATTAGGGCTCAACGCTAATGAGTTTTTCTACTGCCAAAAAACACTCAAATGAAATGATTATGCTTTTTATTGTTTTTCACCCATGTAGCCATAATAATGAGATTATAAAACCAAAAACTACTAGCCTAAACAGTCAGTAATAAAATAAGCACAAATAAATACAGAGGCATCAGTTATATATACATACATCAGCTGAATAACATGTGGTCAAATTTGGACTTTTGATTAAGGCTACTATTGCTTACTGCTAGTGTAAGGGTAACACTGATCCAGCATTTCCAGGTATTTCTCTTCTGAAGTGAAAACGGTGCCCCCTGTAGGCATGAGTCTGTGCAACGGAGGGTCACCTTTACTGAATGCCTGCAGGTGAGAGATTAAGTAAGGGATAATGTAGAGGCAGCCGGTAGTTATTGGGAAATAAGCCCTGACAGTGTGATCAGGACCCGACGCGAAGCGGAGGGTCTTGTATCACACTGAAGGGGCTTATTTCCCAATAACTACCGGCTGCCTCTACATTATCCCGCTTATTACACGGCTACTTGCACATAAGAAAAAAAACTGGACATGAATATGAATTTGAAACATTTTATTGGCATATTTGTTTTAAATTAACATTTTTATCCTTCCGCGAAACTTTGCACAGATGCATAAAATGATCGTAATACCTTATTAAGATCCTCTGCTTTATACTTGTCTCCATTTTTTTCTCTTTTAGCCTAGAAAAGTTTTAATGCCCATTCTGTATTTTTTTGTGTGTTGGCTTCGTAGCTTTCATGCTCTATTTTGTCAAGTTCAGTCTCAGTAAGCTCTCTGTGTCTTGTCGTGGTTGTCGAGTGTTTGTCACAAGATGGCGCCAAACAGACAGTAATCTTTATTGATCTTTATTGGCGCGGAGCGATTTTAATCGTGCAAGTAGTCCGGCTATGCGTTATTATTTTGGAGCGGTTATTATTTGAAAAGAACGAACCTGCAAATGTCTCAACTGACCAATCAGAATCAAGCATTCCAGAGAGCCGTGTAATAAAAAGTGAATATTGTTTGATTGTACTTCAGTGGGCAAATGTTCATTGCTAGTTGGGGGAAATTCATACCTTGTAACTTTTGTGGCACTCCAGGACATAATTGGCTCGCACCACAACGAATCTGTGCTTAAACTTTTTGCCATCCTCAAAGACCTGAACATTCTCTTCATATAAAATTGTTCCTGGTTCTAGAGGATTCTGGGTAATAAGACATAATAAACTAATGTTATTCATGATCCATCCTAGAGAGCCATCTATGAGCTTTGAAATATACGCCCTACCTTTTGTTGGAGGAGCTGTGTGTGTTGCTGTTTGTGTTGCTCGAGTTCATCTTGAACCTGGGACAGGTAGGCCAGAATATATTGTTTTCTATAAATCGCTGCAAACTCATTAAATCTTGTATCCACTTGCTCTGCAACACAAAACGTTGCTGAGGTCAATAGTGAAAAGGAGAAAAAGTAATAAGCATAAGAGAAAAATTAAGGATGCAAAATAGTATTGGTTACAAAAAAGGTACAGTCCATATATAGCAAATGGATCTCTCACAGGAACGCTGTCTTTTTATGATATCACATACAAAATTAGCTGAACTATACTGTGATGAACAAAGGACATATGTGTTATAACTAGTGGCGGCTTTTGACTGCTCATCCGAGGGGCGCTAATTCAAAATCAGTGTTCGGAGTGTTATGCGTGTTGCTTACGTTTTCAAAATATGTGTTTTTTGCATCATGTGCATCACGTTTTTGTCAAAATTAGTGCCTGCTGCACATGCGTCAAAAACATTTATGATAAAAGAGACACTCACATTCACAAAATACATGCAAGACACTCACTTAACACAGTAAACTCTGATTATGAGATGTGAGTATCTTGTAAACGCGAGCGTCTCTTTATCATAAACCCTTTAGACGCATCTGCAGCAGGCACTTATTTTGACAAGACACGTGATGCACTTAGGTTCACTCGACGCGCAGAACACATATTTTGAAATTACAAACCACACACATGACGGACTACATACATGTTGTGACAAACTTCGCATTGAGCGCCCTCGAAAAAAAAGCCACCGGCCGCCACTGTATCAATCAGAAACAATATAACACATAACCAGGACTTTTGTGAGCCATTAAATTATTCATTTTTGAAGTCATTATTTTTTCAGCTTTTTCCACATATATTCCATATTTTTTTATTATTTTATGGATCATAAGACATACAGGCCATAACAATACACAAAAAATAGCATTTACATTTTTAAGTATTATCAGTTTGGTTTTACAAGTCATTTTGAGTTAATTGCTGTTACTTAATAAAGTTAAAATAGCTTAAAGGGATACTTCACCGATTTAGCATTCAGCTTTGTATCTGTAGAAACCTGGCAGTATTACTGAATGACCATGTTTCCCTCCCTCATTTCCCCCTGAGAGGAGAGATATCTGCATTTTGGTTCTGCAAAAAAGTCCTCTGATGATGTAATATGACGATTTTTGCATCATCGGAGGACTTTTTTGCAGAACCAAAATGCAGATATCTCTCCTCTCAGGGGGAAATGATGGAGGAAAACATGGTCATTCAGTAATACTGCCGGGTTTCTACAGATACAAAGCTGAATGCTAAATCGGTGAAGTATCCCTTTAAGCAAATTGAACTATTTTATAAGTTACAGCAACTCATCACTACACTGCAAAAAATTTTCAAGAAAAAAATGTATTAGTATTTTTGTTTTGTTTTCAGTAAAAATATCTAAAAATTCTTAAATTAAGATGCTTTTTCATGTTAATCAAAACGACCCAAGAAAATAAGTCTAGTTTTTAGACCAAAAAAATAAAATATATGATTTTGTGCATAAAACAAGCTAAATAATCTTGAACATTTTTCTAAACACACTAAGGGGTGGTTTCCCGGACAGGGATTATCTTAAACCGGGACTAGGCCTTTGTTTAATTCTGAAATATAACTAGTTTTAACAAACATGTCTTAATAAAAACATTACTTGTGTGCATTTTGAAGCATCACAAAAGACACTGATGTATTTTATGATATGTCAGTGCAAGTTGTTTTCAGTTTGGACAGCCCTTATATTTATTTTAGTCTAGGACTAGTCTAATCACTGTCCTTGAAACCGTCCCTAAATTCAAGAAAATTTCAAGAAAAATTTGCTTACCCCATTGGCAGTTTTTTTTTTTTTTGCTTGTTTTATGAACAAAATCACTTAAATTTGATATTTTTGGTCTAAAAACTAAACTTATTTTCTTGGGTCATTTTGTTTATCAAGAAAAAGCATCTTAATTTAAGAATTTTTAGATATTTTTACTGAAAACAAGACAAAAATACTAAGAAATTTTTATATTGAAAATCATTTTTTGCAGTGTAGTCAAGATAAAAAAATCAAATTTGAAATTACTTTTTTGTTTTGAATTTTTTTTTATATCTTCTTAAATCGCTAGAAATCATGTTTTTTTGTTGTCTGAATAAGTCTGTGTCAGTTCTGTACTGTCAAACCAAAGTAGAGTAAAAGGTAGAGTACTGTAATGAAGTAGTTTATGTTTTTTTCATTTTTAAACACAATGAAGCATTAGTACAGGGTCTGTAGTGTAAACTAGTTGTTTCCGTGAAAAGATTAAAAGATTAATCTGACTTAACACCCAAACCAGAATCTCCACTCGGAGAGGGTGTTCCTGCTTTCTAAAATTCCTTATCAGCAAAATCTTCAAATTTCTAGATCCATACTGTACTTTGTCTAAGATATGACTAAAAATTAGGTGACAACTAAGATAAAGGCATTTACGTTCATTAAAATATTTTATGAAAGTAATTAGCCAATCTATATTCATTTACCCTCACAATTAAAAACTCCCAAAAGGCATTTCTTCAGAATTCAATTGTTTTGTATAAGAAAAAAATGAATGTTTTGAATTCTTGAACATATGACACATTACATACTTGGCCTACAGTAGACAATTATGGCACAAATTGACCTGTGGAGCCAGTTTTGTATGAACGTCGCTCATACCTCAACACAAACATCATCTTAGTGGTACAACAAGTACAACGTTGAAACGTGTGTGTGTGTGTGTGTGTGTGTGTGTGTGTGTGTGTGTGTGTGTGTGTGTGTGTGTGTGTGTGTGTGTGTGTGTGTGTGTGTGTGTGTGTGTGTGTGTGTGTGTGTGTGTGTGTGTGTGTGTGTGTGTGTGTGTGTGTGTGTGTGTGTGTGTGTGTGTGTGTGTGTGTGTGTGTGTGTGTGTGTGTGTGTGTGTGTGTGTGTGTGTGTTAGAGACCACACACCCTCCTTTCCATATGTTTAAATCACACATGTACTAAACAGCACTTTCTCAGGAAACAGGGCTGTTTACTGTTCTCAGGAAATGGACCATTTGTGTTCCCATGACATAATTAACACCATCCTACACCCAAAGGCGTAGATTTGGTTTGAACATGGGAGGTCCAAGTGTAGCCCCTACAAATGTTTTTTAAATCATTTGATAAATATTGGGGGTTACTTCTGAATAAATTGCTTTAGGGTTACAGGTCATGATCAATGATTTTCAAGGTATTTAGATTTGGTGGAACTGGCCAATAAATGCACAGGCTAACAAACAATTAACACAGCTGCATATATCAAAATAATATCTGCATAAATACATGATGAATGAGGTGTATAAAAACACGGTTTTAGTAGGCTACAGAGACATGAAGTCTACAAAACACAACCAGCTCCACCCATTTACTTTACAATTGCTAGAAAAAGAAATCAAACTGGTTTTTAACTCTGACTTTTCATTTGTGCAGGTTGAGTACGGTAACTACAATGAACTGAATGAACTTTATGATAGTAAATTCATCCTTAGGCAAGAAGTCATTTACAAGTCCAAATTCACCATGCAACCTTACGGCAACTTCATAAGAAGTATTTTAATTTAGGAATAAAGTAAAAATCTCACCACTTTTTGTTTTGCTAATAACCAGTTTTGCACAATCTAGTTTGTTACACAAAACTTACGTTCATTATTTTTTTATATTATATAAAGTAATATTATTTGCGGTAAAGCCTACAATACATTACATTTCATTTTATTTAATAATCAAACAGTAAATGTCACCCATGTAAAAGTGTTATTCCTTGTAAATGCACAATACAGAGCTATGTATGGTATCGTTACATGACAATTAAAAGATGTAACATGAAAACGTATTCGAAGTAAAAAAAACGAATCATACAAAGGTAATTGCTGCTCTTGTGCGGCAAATGTAATTTTTTATATTAAACCACATAATAGTGTAAGTACTTTTTACGTACCTTTTAAGTAGTTGGATCTGTTTTCATCCAGTAAACTGGACGTTAAGCCCATACTGTCCTGCTTAGTTCAGATAATAAAGATAACTCTGTGTCACTGTAGTCAAGACTGACGGAGAAACTGAAAGCGCTCATATTTCACAACCGTGGGCGTGGCATATCCCACGACCGTGGGCGTGGCTTAAGACAGCTAAAAAACACACACTACGGCGCACTGCAGAATTTTTGGCGTTCAAAATGCTTAATAGGTTACTTGACACACAACCGTTGATCCATAGCTGCATCATTTTCTGTTTAACACCATTCTTTTGGGATTAACAATATATATTCATTACAAAAATTAACCATGGTGTAAATAAACACATTTATCATGGTCTTACGAATAGCTTAACCAAGATATTTGTAGTTAAACTGTGGTTAATACAAATGATAAAAAATCCGACAAAAAGCATGGCTTCACTTTTGCTATAATTTTTTTTTTTTTAATTTTTCTAATGAATAATACGTTTTTAATAGCCTGATAATACCATCCTCTGCTATTTTGCTTCGCTTCAGAAGCGTAATGAAATTTAGCGGAAGTAAATTTAGCGGGAGTTTTTAGTCTAAATATGTTAAATTATCTGAACATTCAAGTAACTGATATGAGATAATATAAAACATAAAAAATACCCAATGTAAAATAATTATAGGGTTACATACAAAATCAAAACTATGTTTAAATTGAAAGAAAACCTTTAATCTTTCATTGTATATAAATATATATTATAACCATAAACTAAATGATAACCAAATCTTTGTACAACAGTATTATTTACATGATACCCCTTTAATAAAGTACAAAGAAAACTATCAAGCTACCAAGTCACTATATAATGTGTTTTAGAATGATGAAACGCAGTACAACACTTCATCAAGATCTATTACTACAACAATTGTTTCTTTGTTCAAATGATCATCACAATCAATTCACTTTAAAAATCACAATGAAACTGAAGTAGCGATTGTGTCATCTTTGTCTTATTATGTGATTAAACATGACCTGGGCATGTTTACATGAGATACACCCAAGTGTAAAATCTTTTAAGTATGAAACAAGACAAATCACACTTAAGGTTTTATTGATGGTGCAGTTAGCAATCAGGCAAAATACTGAAGCAAAAAACAATGAAATATAAAATCAGATTAGGCAAGATCAATATAAACCTTTCACAGTCTTTATAAATACTTTATAGATTAAAAAAAACTTTGAAAATACCATTCAATACTGCATCAGTCAGCACATATTGATTTATCAAACACTATGAAGGCTGTAATGAGTCAAAGCTTTAGTACAACCAGCAAAAGCATAAACAAACATTGAGCGACAACACTCATTCACCAAATGTTACTTTTTGCAGTTGTCATTTAAATGTATTCATCATCAACACAAACATGTCTTTGTTAACTCAACATGTCCTTAAGGGCTCAAAAACACACAAAAGTTTCATTAACCTTAGACAGTCAAGCGTCGGGTAAGATCTGAGCTCACGGCGCTGCTCTGAGGGGCAGATGAGTAAGTAGGCACGCTGTATTTCGTAAGCACTTCCTTAAACTGCGCTAAGGTGGCGTCGGTTCTCACCCCTGTTGGGTCGAAGTGTGTGCGGCTCACTCTGAATCCAGCCTCAGTGAGATACTGCAGGAACTTATTGAGCCTGAAAGAAAGACGAAATCATCAAATAAACAGACATATTGTTCAGAATTTAGGTTTATTGAATTTAAAGGGGCCAGAGAATGAAAAACCATTTTTATCTTGTCTTTGTTGAATAAATGGTAGTCTACCCACATTCACAAACATACAAAAATTGCTATACATGCTAAACATCTCAGTCTCATAGAAATTCATCTTTTAGAAATGTCAGCCAGAAAACGGCCCAATCTGAAAAACTGATGCTTATGACATCACAGGCATCTAACTGCCCCTCCACTTTAAAATAATTGCCTACATTTTTTTAGTGGCAGCAAAGTCAGCCAATCAGTAATGAGATTGCAAGTTAAGCCAGTAGGGGGAGCCAAATAGGTGCAAAACCACTTGTTTAAAATCCCCCACCCTAATAGAGCTATCTGAGAGAGGTTTTTAGGAAGCTTCTAAGGCATTACAGACCCAAACAAAAAATGTTTGTCTACATGTCACATCAAGGATAAATACCCCGTTCAATCATACTATGTCACCTTTAAGTTAATTTATTGTTAAATCCTATGCAGAAAAACGTATGACATTTTTGGTGACATCAATCCTTGGGCTTTTTATATAATGACTCAAGCAGAATTCAAGGAATGCTATGACATCAGTTTACATCATCGGTGCATGACTGTGTTTGGAGAGGTTAGTGGTGACTAACTTGGGCATGTTCATGCCGCGGATGCTATGCCGATGGATGCTGTAGTAGAAAGCAGGATGCTCCAGTGATGTGTCTGATTTTAATTTCTTCAGCACATTCCCAGAATCCTCTCCAGCTGTTTTTCGTTTCCCTACAAGCATATAGCAGAAAAAAATACACCATTTCAACAATGATATGCACCTTAATCTGGGAAAATTTGGCATTGCATTTATGTTAAAGGATTAGTCAATTTTCTTAAAAAAAAAAAAATAATCCAGATAATTTACTCACCACCATGACATCCAAAATTTTGAGGTCTCTTTGTTCAGTCGAGAAGAAATTATGTTTTTTGAGGAACACATTCCAGGATTTTTCTAATTTGAATGGACTTTAATGGACCCCAACACTTAACAGTTTTAATGCAGTTTAAAATTGCAGTTTCAAGGGACTCTAAACCAGTGGTTCTTAACGTTATTCCTGGTGGCCCACTGCCCTGCACATTTTGAACATCTCTTTTAGCTGACAGACTCAGTTCAGTTCATGAAGATCTCTTCTAATGAGCTGATGATTTGAATCAGGTGTGTTAAATAAGGGAGACATACAAAATGTCCAGGGCAGTGGGCCTCCAGGAATAACGTTAAGAACCACTGCTCTAAACGATTCCAAACGAGGCATAAGGGTCTTATCTAGCTAAACGATTGTCATTTTTGGCAAGAAAAATAACAAATATGCACTTTTAAACCACAACTTCTCATCTATCTCCAGTCCTGTGATGCACCAGCGCGACCTCACGCAATAGGCCATCACATCAAGAGGTCACGGATGACGGATCGAAACTACGCCCCAGTGTTTACGAGTGTGGAGAAAGAGGACTGTTCTTACGTTGTTGTATGTGGACTGATACTGATTAATGTCTTTGTGTCAGATTATTGTTTAAAATGGACTGCAAATGTGCGTTTCATATATGTAATACGTGACCTTTCCACGGCATAATGCAATTACGTGAGGTCGCGCTGGCGCATCACACAGCCGGAGGAAGAAGAGAAGAAGTGGTTTAAAAGTGCATATTTTTTATTTTTCTTCTCAAACATGACAATCGTTTCGCTAGATAAGACCCTCATGCCTCATTTGGGATTGTTAAGAGTCCTTTGAAACTGCAATTTTAATAAACTGCATTAAAACTGTTTTGTGTTGGTGTCCATTAAAGTCCATTAAAATGAGAAAAATCCTGGAATGTTTTCCTCAAAAAACACAATTTCTTCTTGACTGAACAAAGAAAGACATGGTGGTGAGTAAATTATCTGGATTTTTTTTAAGAAAATTGACTAATCCTTTAAAGAAGAGAACATCAGATATCAATGAATGAAAGCAAAAAAAACAGGTTTACAATAAAAACCAAGCAATACCTGACTGATCAGACGTATCAGCCTCTTCAGCCTTCTGTAAAGTTTTTATGACCACACCACACTCCACTATTGATAAAAAAACATGTCAGTATGTCAAAGTCTTGCTGCGCTGCTCAGACAAGCCAAACAATTTCTATATGGATTATTGACTGACAAACACTGACACACCCAAACATACCTTGGTTGGAAAGGGACGAATATCCCGGGACAGGAGAAGGCTTAAGGGTGGTACAGTCGGCCTCACAGATGAGAGTCTTTACCAGGGGCTGGATGTCCTCCATATTATACTGTACTGCTGCCACTAACATCCGCCTCAGAAAACCAGTGTTAAACAGAGGACCAGCCCTGATAGACACAACAAAGAAATAAAAACACAGGTGGAGTTTTAATGATGCACTTATCCACATGCTATTATCTGAATGCATGAAAGCGGCAGGAATGATCATCTCACCATAGTGGCCCAAGCTCTACTGCGGTTTTGCCTGGCATGCTCCCATGGCACTGACAGGGCAGCTGCCTGTACAGGTTTTCTGTTGAAATTACAACCAGCAAAGACATTATTTATACTTAAAAGTGATGCACTATGCTTCAGTGTCTAGATGTTACAATAGACATTGATGACAGATTTGTGATCAAATCAGAAAGGATTTGTGACGTCATTTAGTTGCTGAAGTATATTTTAACCTTCAACCATGCTTCCTGGCTTGAGAAACACTCTTTCTTCACACCACTGGCAGTGCAAAAGCTGGCGCAGTTTTTTAGAAGACTCGTCCGCCTGCGTGGGCCCCCGGAGCACACGTACCACCACCAGGACGAAGTGCTCGAGAGCCACGGCTAACAGCACCTCGATTCCTTTGTTGCAGCGTGCGGCTGCCCTGCAAGATGCATTGCCAAACGTGTGCCAAACAAACTTCTCAATTACTTACAGAAGATACCTAGATGATTCATGTAAACAGTTTGCAAACCGTCCAATATATAATACACTTGTGTATGGTGATATATTTCAGAGAGCCCCACCCCCAGGTGATTACCTGGCTACTGAAGCCAACACCATACGTGCTGCGAGTTCCTTGTAATACTCGGTCCTGACTATCTGGCAGCCGTAATGTCGAAGTGTCACATTTAGGGATTTGGAGTACAGTGAGCCAGTGTCTGTCGACGTCACAGAGACTATTCCCAGATTCCGAACGTTCCGAAACGCAGCGTCCAGATAGTTCACAGATGTTCCGAATGGGTCGAGGTGTCTGATAGAAAAACAAAAGTACAGGGGTGTTTACAAAGGGATAGTTCACCCCAACATTTTCTCATCCTCACGAAGAAACAAACCTGTAATTTATTTGTTCTTTTAAAAACGAAGGAAGATTTTTTGTGGAATGTTTGTTATCAAACTGACCAGAGGCCCCAATGACTTCCATAGTAGAAAAAAGAATACTATGGATGTCAATGGGGCTTCTGATCGGTTTGGTAACAAACATTGCTCAAAATATCTTCCTTTGTGTTCAACAGAACAAATACATTTATACAGGTTTGTAACAACATGAGAGTAAGGTAATGATGACAGAATCTTCATTTTTTGGTGAACTATCCCTTTAATATTTTCACAGAAACTTAATTTTTTATTGATCATGCCATCAAACTTTTCTGTGCTTCAAATATTAAAGGGACACTCCACTTTTTTTGGAAAATATGCTCATTATCCAGCTCCCCTAGAGATAAACATTTGATTCTTACCGTTTTGGAATCCATTCAGCTGATCTCTGGGTCTAGCGCTAGCACTTTTAGCATAGCTTAGCATAATCCATTGAATCTGATTAGACCATTAGCATTGTGCTAAAAATAACCAAAGAGTTTTGATATTTTTCCTATTTAAAACTTGACTCTTCTGTAGTTACATCGTGTACTAAGACAGACAGAAAATTGAAAGTTGTGATTTTCTAGGCAGATATTGAAAGAAACCAAGGGGATTATTTTCGGGCTGTGCATTCAGCTGTGCTAAAAGTACTAGCGCCAGACCGGAGATCAGCTGAACGGATTCCAAAACGGTAAGAATCAAATGTTTAACTCTAGGGAGCTGGAAAATGAGCATAAGTGGAATGTCCCTTTAAAAATTTCTGACCCCAACTAGTATCCAACCCTACATTATCAGTTCATTGGTTGCTAACTCACATGTAGTCAAATGGTCTCAGATGCATAATGACATTGGCGTCCATTTTCACCACCTCCACAGAGGCGATGGGTGATTCCACATCTCCTGCTCCATCTAGCTGGCAAGCCGTGCGACTTCCCTCTACTCTGATGTGGTTTAGATGACAGTTCTCCTTAATCATCTTCACACACGATTCGTTTATGTCATTTATAGTAACTTTAACAGAGTTACGCAGATGCTTCGCCCACTGCAGACCCATGATACCTAACACAAGGGATCAATATATTATAAATGTCTGTAAATGTATATCCATAATATAATATTAGCTGCTACTGCCATAAAGTAGATTTCCTACCAGTGGCTCCAAACGCATCGAGACATTCGATTGGATTCCTCTCTTCAGCTAGAACAGCGAGAGAGCAGAACACCAGCTGCCTACAACATCAAAGAGAGACAATGTTTAAGACAATAATGAATAAATAACCAGCACAATGAGACTATGAAGAGCTGAAGGTTTTAGCATATTTGTCTTTTTACAAAAGAGGTTTATAATCCCTGGAGGTCTGCCAATATACGTGTTATCTTTACAAATGTTTAATAAAAATGTAATAATGTAAAATTAATTTCTTAGTGTTATACATCATTATTTCATGAAATATGACTTAAAGGTGCAATGTGTAACTTTTAGAACGATCTCCTGACAGAAATGCAATATAATATACATAACCACAGTATATAATTAGTGATGTATACAAAATGAACTGTATTGTTTTTATTATCTTAGAATGAGACGTTTTCATTAACATACACTGTGGTTCCCCTTACATGGATGTCGCCATTTCACGCCGCCATGTTTTTACAGCAGCCCTAAATGGACGATCTGTTCTTTAAAGCGCGTTTAGGGGGTTTACACACCAAAGCTTTTACGCCCGCGGCCGGCGCATGTTTTCAATTGTTTCCAATGGAAGCTCGACTCTAGCTGCTGGCTTTTTTTCAAAGCCAGCAGCTAGCAGTTTCCTTCCACGCTGAGCACTGAGAGTTGAAAAATATTCAACTTTGGGTCCGTCCAACCACAGTGGAGGAGGGGCAGGACATTACCACAGCAACCAACCGGATCACAGCTGAAGTATCACAGCTACCAAAGCACTCAGCTGAAGAAAGCTGGCACTCAGCTGAAAAAACAGCTGACATTTGGTGTCCTCCAGGTGTTTTCAGCAGCGTTTAAAAGTTTTGTTGTGCACGCTCCCTTAGCCACTACATTGTCTCAGACGATGACGTGTTTGTCCTATGGCGGGCTACCGTAGCTTCACTGTGCGTTTTGAAAAGAAGGGGAGAGCAGAGGACTGAGTCTTTGGTTGCAATTCACAGTCTCAACACAAAAAGTCCCATATTGCACCTTTAAACCAAAACTTTTTATAGCACTTTATGGAATTTATCAATCTTTGCCATAGGTATATTAATTACAATAACAATATTTTTACAGGGGTTTTCCTGTCATAAAATTTTCCTATTATTAGTTTTTATATTTTTCATTTAACTCCTTTTTTCATTTCATTTAGTCCTAAAATGTGTTTTGTAA
Organism: Paramisgurnus dabryanus; assembly: GCF_030506205.2. Taxonomy (NCBI): domain Eukaryota; kingdom Metazoa; phylum Chordata; class Actinopteri; order Cypriniformes; family Cobitidae; genus Paramisgurnus; species Paramisgurnus dabryanus. Next base: position 13,404,440 of record NC_133348.1, read on the forward strand.
AGCTGCTTTGCAACAAATAAAAATGCTATATAAACAAAACTGAATAATCTTTTGAAAGAAAAAAAATCTATATTAAACAAAGCCACTGCTTAAAGGGATAGTTCACCCAAAAATTTACATTCTGTCACAATTTTTTCACTCTCATGTTGTTACAAACATGTATACATTTCTTTGTTCTGATGAACATAAAGGAAGATATTTTGAGGAATTTTGTTGAAAAAGAAAAAAATTATACTATGGAAGTGAATGGGGCTCAGAAAAGGTTTGGTTACAAAAATTCCTCAAAATATCTTCCTTTGTGTTCATCAGAACAAAGAAATGTATACATGTTTGTAACAACATGAGAGTGAGTAAATGATGACAGAATTTTCATTTTTGGGTGAACTATCCCTTTAAGGTAAGAAGCTAAAGTTCAGCCAAACTTAGATCACATACCCCAACTTATGAATCACAAGCACATGCACTACATGCTTTGATATTTTGATAAAAAGTTTCAACCTGTTGGTCTTCATCTTGCGACTGAAGTATGTGTCTGTCTTCTGAGGTGTGGTGTGGTTAGGCATGAGCTGGACATTAGTGCCCAATTCTTTCATAATCTCATAAGCCTGTCCACCTTGGACTGAGAAAAAAGACAGATTAAAGGGACTAATCATTTGGTACTATTCCAAATGATAATGATACTGTGAATCGTTGAAAACAAGTGAATAACATGACAAGTTGAAACTGGAAGTTAAACAGAACTTTTTTTACAATCCCATTTGTGCTTTTGTAAAGACAATGTTGCTGCTCAAGTTTAACATCTACATTATTCCACACCACAAAACTGGCATCCAGTTTAGGCAGTTCCCATTTATTGACTTTTGTCTCACCCTTTGTTGCCTTGGCAACACGAATGCACAATGACTTGTCATGACAGTAAAGCGCATAAAAACAAGGACGAATCAGCCCATTAAGAGATTTTTCTCTAACATCATCAACAGAGAAAATGCTCACCGGGTTCTATGAAGGGAACATCTGAGCTGCCTGAATAACTGGCCTCTGTCTCACCCTTGTTGATGTGACGCTTAAGGTGACTGACCATGTCTGTTTTACGAGCAATTGTGACAGAACAGACCACACAGTGGTAGTGGGCCACCAGTCTGCCTTGAGTCTGGAGATGAGGTATAAAGACACATGAATAACTAATATAAATACAGTAATAAAAAATATATATATTTTAGCTTCTGATTATTTATTCACAATCTCACAATTATGAAATTGCTGCTTTCTAAAAGGAGAAAAATGGCCATCATGGAGAAAAGAAGATAAATATTGAGGTTCTAAGATGGTCATTTGCATTTATACAACTGGCGTATGCTTTTATCTAAAGCAATTTGCTATGCACTTAAAGCAACACCAAAGAGTTTTTTTTTACCTTAAAATAACGCTTCCAAAACAGTTTCAGTCGTTCATCCACTCTAAACAGGGTGAACAGCACTTTCACATTCGCTTTGCAGCCCTCTATCGGCCAAAACCGCACTAAAGAAGTTTCCAAACGTCGGGTAGTGGTCCTGTAGTCCGAGTGAAAACTACAAAAACTTGCTTTACGGCAGACCTACAATCCAATCAGAGCCAGCTATGCCTCAGTATTTATGACAGTGGGTAATGGACAATTACGCTTCTAACCTGTAGGGGGAGCAAAGAGCCAAAACTCTTTGGTGTTGCTTTAACGTATTCAATGAATGCATTTAAACTATTCAATGCATTCAATTAACCTTTTAAGTACTATGCATTCCATGGGCATCAGACCCACAAGCTTTGCATTGCTAGCACAATGCTTTTCCAATTGAGCTTGACGAAAATAAGTCCATGTGGGTAACATTTGTGACCAGTCACGGAAAGTAGGGACACAAGTCGGATCTGGGCATTTTGAGTTGTTCACATATTCTGAAAGTGCAGTTTCTAAGCTTTCCAACGATGTGTGACACATGGAAATTTGATAAGATTTGGAGAAGTTGTGGCCATTTGAATATAGGAACTCAGAAATACTCAAACAGAGAAAATCGAGACGAAAGGGACTCTTCTTTTCAGCTGGGGGAGACAATAGGGCTCATTTACATCTCATTTAGCTAAGCCATGCCCCCTGTAAAACCCTTTTTGAGATGTTCTAGCATCATATGTAGTATTTTATGACCAAATGACAACACGCAAAAATAAACATGACTCTTTTTACCTTTGTGGGGATCACAAGTCGAATCCAGTCTGTTTCAGATTATCCAATGACCATTTTGTCCACAAATGCGTATAATCCGTGAAATATAGATTGTTTACATCAGATTTCGCATGAATGTCTGGTAATACAATATAATATACAATCTGAAGACTATTTAAATCGTAACATGTAAGGGTATATGAGCTTACACTTCTTTAAACACATGAACCCGCCTTCAAAGTTTGTATTTAAAATAGGGAAGTAGTATAATAGATCATCCAAACAGCGCCGTCGAAAACGTGACATCCTTTAGAGATGTTACCAATGGCTCGCTCGTTCCTCCATCAGCCAATGACTTCGTGGAAAATATTGATAGACAAAACATGTAGCCAATTATATGAAGAATACAACGATATCTGTGTAACTTCTGTGTGTTTGGACTCATGCTGCGCTGCAAGAACTGACATAGAGATGACGTCAAAGTACCGCGAGAGCGAGTCGAAATTAAACTACTCCGTAAGATTTCTTGAAGCGCTCTCGCGGTACTTTGACGTCATCCTACTGCGGCACCGCATAAAGTCAGTGACGCGGCTGACGTACGATGCGGCTGACTGTTATTTGTTCCGCCCCAGCTTCTTTTATTTTTCTTTTGTTTTGTGCGCCCGAGCTTTACAGTCTGGGGAGACGCACGCTATAAGTTTGAAAAAAAAAAACTTAGCAAACATGTCTGAGGAACAGGGCAGCGCGTCACTACAGTCACGTGACTTCACGCTCGAGCCGGAAGATAAGACAATGCTGAATAAAGTCGTAATTCTGCTATTTTTGGACCAAACTGTATTTTCGATGCATCAACACAATCTTACTGACCCACTGATGTCACATGGACTACTTTGATGATGTTTTTATTAACTTTCTGGACATGGAAACCATACATAGATTTTCAATGAAGGGGAAAGCTCTCGGACTAAATCTAACGATAAAACATCTTAAACTGTGTTCCGAAGATGAACGGAGGTCATCCGAGTTTAGAACGACATAAGGGTGAGTCATTTATGACATTATTTTCATTTTTGGGCGAACTATCCTTATTTAGTAGTCACGCTGTTCCCTTTGGGGGCGGAGGCGAAAACAAAAGCTTATACAGTATGTAAATATACACACAGACAATGACGCCCCCCGCTGCACGCTAGAATCTCCGGAAAAACAAGCCTATTTTAACCGCAAAATGTACGCTTTTAAATATACAAAAACTACTATCTCAAACATGGAGAGGCTTCTTCGTGATCTCAACTAACAGATTCTGCAATAAAACGAAAATCACAAATTTTGAAAAAAAAACTTTGTTTCTCATTTTCTCGAAACTTGTGCTGCCGACTTGCGTCCCTGGTTTCCGTGACGGGTCACATTTTATTATACTTTAAAGGGACACTCCACTTTCTTTGAAAATAAGCTAATTTTTCAGCTCCCCTAGAGTTAAACATTTGTTTCTTACCATTTTGAAATCCATCTGGCGGTACCACTTTTAGCATAGCTTAACATAATCCATTGAATCTGATTAGACCATTAGCATCACGCTCAAAAATAACCAAAAAGTTTTGACTTTGCTGCCGTACAATGGCTGCAGCAGACGCAGTGATATTACGCAGTGCCCGGAAATAGTCCCCTGCTATTGAAAGTTACCAAGGGGACTATTTTCAGGCCCTGCATAATATCATTGCGCCTGCTGCAGCCATGGTACAGCAGCAAAGTCCATGATAATTACGCCGGAATTAGAGTATAGTTCCTAGAAAATCGCAACTTTTAATTTCCGTCGGTCTTAGTACATGATGTAACTACAGAAGAGTCAAGTTTTAAATAGGAAAAATATCAAAACTCGTTGGTTATTTTTGAGCGCGATGCTAATGGTCTAATCAGATTCAATGGATTATGCTAAGCTATGCTAAAAGTGCTAGCGCCAGACCCGGAGATCAGCTGAATGGATTCCAAAAGGGTAAAAATCAAATGTTTAACTCTAGGGGAGCTGAGAAATTAGCATATTTTCAAAATATCATGTTTGTCTAAAAAATACTCTCTAGAATGAAAACAACCCTATCAACAACTATAGTTTACCAAAAAATGAAAATACCGTCATCATTTACTCACTCTCACGTTGTTCCAAACCTGCATAAATTGCTTTGTTTTGCTAAAAACAAAGTAAGATATTTTGAAAAGTGTTTATAACCAAATAGATCTGGGGCACCATTTACTTGTATAGTATTATTCCATATCTACTATGGCAGTCAATGGTGCCCCAGATCTGCTTGGTTAAAAACATTCTTCAAAATATATTCCTTGTATTTAGCAAGAAAAAAGTTTGGAACAAGTTTAGGGTGAGTAAATAACACATATTTTGTTAACTATCCCTTTAAGTTACAAATAATGGTTCATGACTATAATGTAATTAAAGACTACTGGATACTTAGCTCTTCTAAATAACAAGGGGATTGTCAAACAATCTAACTTGACTTTTCATAGAAAACCTATTACATAATTTGGTATATTCTGCCATCTTATGGTCAATATTATAACAACCCAGATATAAGGAATTGGAAATCTCTCAACACTAATAAAAGACTTTCTTACCTGGTCAGCACCTAGACTGGACTTGAGTGGTCTACAAGGCAGATGACAGATGCACATTCTTTGGCCTATGGGAGCGTGAGAGAAGACAAAGTAGGAAGTATTTCAGTGATAATCTTTTTAATTACACCAAAAAATGACACCAAAGGGAATACATTGATAGGAAACCAATTTTGGAAATTTTGTCTTATAAAATATTTTTGCATAATTGTTTTGCACTAAAATGTTTCAGTATAGCTGCTCTGCAATAATGCAGATTATAAAAAGTGATATATAATTACAAGGGAATTGAATAAAAATGTACTTGCCTTCAAATTCCACATAAACTTTCCAGTGCAAGTTTTGCAGGTGTCGTCTGAGTTTATGACTGTAACAGGCCTTAAACTTCTCTTCTGGACACAGTGGACAGGACTTTCTCCCAGCTGTCAGAAATTAATGAACACAGATGTCTGTTGACTTCAGATCCATGAAGTCTGTTTTAATAAGATACTGCAAGTTTCTGTACCTCCATTTAAATCCACAAGCTTTTCAAGCCCCTCCAGAGTGGTTTGTATAGACACATGTCTCTCTGAAATGACAGACAATATTTAATTAATGTAACACAGCCTCAATAATCAAAGCTCAAGATTGGTGAATTCCTAACGTTACCTGACATAACAGTGGAGGGTGTTTGTCCATTTTTGCCTTCTGTTTCCACTGGATCAGTAGAGGTATCATGAGTGGTCACCTGTTCATTCGTCACCTGAGTATCAGTACCAGTGTCTGTTTACACAGAAAAATTCCCATTTCAAAATCACTTCCCACATTTGTTCCAGAATTTTATCAGTTTTTATCCAGACTCATAAATCCTTTGTTTTTGAATGTTCCTGTGGCATTAGAATGACTTTTCGCCTAAATTTTATTTGCTTGAATTATTATCCATTATTTAGTAATTTATTATGATTATTAATCTTATTTACCCATTTTATTATTATTTTTAATTAAATAAAAATATATATCCTTAAATTTTCGTCATTTTTAATTATTATTATTATAATCTTTGTTATTAGTTTACGTATAAAAACTTTTTGCATTGTAAAATATATCATCTATAACTAATTTTGAAGTTCATAGCTGCAAGCTATGGGAAAATACAGTGCAGCACCACCATTAGTTAACGCATGCACATTTCCGTGGTTTAACCAATCCCGCTTCTGCGGCTGATGTTTCCAAGCAGAAGGGCTCCACTGCGGAGCTCCACGGTAAGACCATTGCTACACATACACTGTGCATTTAACTGCTATTTCCACATGATTTTTTAACTAAGAGTTCAATCGACGTTGATTAAAGCAAAGTATTTACGGAAAGTGTGTTAGTCTTTTGCCAATCCTCTATGATACTGAGAGGTTTTAAACATTTGCATTATGTACACAGTAGGTCCTATGGCGGAGCTCCGCGAGGACGCCTATATTTACTTCAGCAGTTTTCAAGTCGTATTAGGAACAATCTGCACAAAAATACTAAATGTATAACAGATGAGTGTTATTTTATTAACCTACAAAACATGACTGAACAATTTTAACATTGATTAAAGAAATAAGTGTACCCTTTATATTGCCGTCCTCCTGGTGAAGTTGCTCAATGTCCTCTTCTTTGAGCTCCGCCATTTTTGAAAACTAGCGTACGTCGATTCCGTACGTCAAATACTAGACTTTGAGCGTGGTGCGAGCTGGCCAATCATCTTCTTTTAAACTACGCGAACTCAAAGAGCGGAAGTGGATACTGTGAAGCAGTTTCAGTGAAGTTTGTTGTGTTTCATTGCAAGACCACTCGTTGTGTCTTTCTGTCATTCAGTTACTTTTTAACAACATCCGTTTTATTTCTGGTAGGTACCGTAAACCTCTTTTTCACTAAAGCCGCAGTAAAGTTTTACTCTTCTGATAAGATTGAATGTGAGGCATGTCAGGGCAACTATGTTATAATGTAACGCATGCATATGTTATAATTCTGTGGACATTGCTGTCAGAAATACATTGCTTATTCCATAAAAGATGTCATTTCACATATTTAAAATGGCGAATTACGTCGTAAAGCATTTCTTGGTCAACTTTAAGCTGGTTTACACTGGTTTTTATCGTTATCTGTTTTTAATTCAAGATGAGAGAAATGTTTTCTTGGCAATAATCCACATGGAAAATTGCTGCAATATACTTCTTTATTTACTATAGTAAATTGTAGTGTACTGTAGTATATTATATAGTAATGAGTCTTGACTACATTTTGTCAACTGTAACTTGGTACACTTTAATTTTCACTTGGGTAAACTTTAAAAGCACTGACGTGTCTAGAAATTTTACTATAGTGAGCATACTAAAGTATGTATACTACAGTATTTCGTCATGTTGGTACTTAAGTTGAACTCTAAAAAAAATATCATCTTTTCTAACGCTTTTATACTTAAATGTTTTGTATAATAAATTTTTGTTAATGAAACGTTTGACATAAATTTGATTGTGTTACATTTATTGGTGTATGTTTGATTTTATGTAAAAATATAACCTGAATGTTATCCCCCCTTACATGGGAAAAATACTGTAGTATACTTAATTATAGTAAACTTTACAATAGTAAATATTAAAATATACTACAGTGTTTACCACAGTTTATTAGTTCACTATAGTACACATTTTGTATTATAGTATACATTAATAAAGTGTTAAAATATACGACAGTGTCCTACAGGATTGCTTTATGTGAGCTCAACTATTGAACTGAGATTACGGCACAGGATTCAAAGAGTCATAATGAGCTTTGTGTTCAATTACAGACACATAGGTCTGAAGATGTCTAGCAAGAAATCAAAAAGGAGGAAACACAAAAAGGAGGAAAGAGTCCCATCAAGTTCTTCACGTGACGATGACAAGAAAGTGAGGGAAATGCAAGACAATAGTTTTTCTGAGCATATGATTTCTGCAAGTTGCATTCATCTTTTATTTATAACTGGATATGTTGCATTGTCAGACCTGTTTAATTTTCATTGCTTTTAGATGTTTGCACACCAGATGCACGGCGTTGCACCACACATTTAAATGATCTGTGCCCCCCCCCCCTTCAATTCTCACATGTTTGCTGAATATTAAATGTTAAGGTATTATTGTTTTGGTCACAGGAGAGAGAAAATAGGAGATTTGACAGTCCAAAAAGCCATAGACATCATCATCATCGTCGACATGAAAGGTAAGTCTCAGAGTCAGAGCATAAAACATTTTTCTCATGTAAAAGTTATGTATTTATATGTGATGTAGGCACAACTTTAAGTAATAATGTCACTCACTGTAAGGTCTGAGATGGAGAAGTTCCAATTTAAATCTAAATGTAATATTGACATTAATTTTGAATGAAAAATAATAAAAAAAATCTTTCCAAAACTATAACAAGAAACTTTATTTCTTATTTAAAATATAAAATTATTTCTTAATTAATTAATACAGATAATTTTTAATTGAGTTCCAGCAAAGATGAAGCTGAAAGGCGGCGGGCAAGATACTCCACGTCCTCAAGAAACATCAGTCCCAAGAAAGCGAGATTGACAAAAACAGATGTGGGGCAAATAAAGAGCAAGGAGAAAAGTTCCCCAGAAAGCAAATCAAATGACAAGTCAAGGACAGTCAAATCACATATCACACAGGAGAAAGAAAAGAAGACTGCTGAAAGAAAACATGAAAATGCAAGCCACACAACCTCAGGTAGACGCTCTAGTGCAACAAATCAATCTTCTTCCAAAGAGCTGGAGACACAGAAGCAGAAGCTGGTTTCAAGGAGATCTGCACCAGAGAAGCCCAGACCTTCACAGGAGGATAACCCCTCTCAAGATCTCAAGGAGCAAAGGAGAAAGTTATTGAAGAGGTCATTATCACCAGATGCCAAGCAAAGAGACATAAAAAAACAAACCAGCAATAACTCATCACATAAGGATCCTCAGGCAGTTGTTCAAAAGGAAACGAATGAGACGTTAGTGAGCAGGATGTCCAAGGAGTTTGACCAGATTGTTCAAAAGAGTACTGCAAAGAGTACTTATCTAAAAACATTGAATACACACTTGAAAGAGGCTTTGCCTCTAGTTAAACATGTAGACCCTGCAGTTAAACCAAAAATACTAGAGGACCTTTCATTAAAACAGCAAGGAGAAGAAAGACCGAGCTCTACTCCCATACCAAAAATCAGTTTCAAGATTCCTAAAAAGGGTAAAAGTGTAAAACCGTTAAACATTTGTACTGTTAAAGCTCAGACAAACACAAATTTGACCCATGTGCCTGTAAGTACTGACAGCAAGACTCGATGTGACACTCAGCCATGTCTCCCTAAAACTGCAGCAGCTTCTCCATCAAACGCATTTCTTGCTTCTCAGCAGCAAAGACAGAAGCCTCAAAACACCAATGTGCCTGTCAGTACTGACACCAGGACTCGATGGGACGTTCAGTCATGTCTGCCTAAAACTGCAGCAGCTTCTCCATCAAACACGTTTCTTGCTTCTCAGCAGCAAAGACAGAAGCCTCAAAACACCAATGTGCCTGTCAGTACTGACACCAGGACTAGATGGGACGCTCAGTCGTGTCTCCCTAAAACTGCAGCAGCTTCTTCATCAAACACATTTCTTTCTCCTCAGCAGCAAAGACAGAAGCCTCAAAACATTTTGGGTCAGACCTCAGATAGCCCCTCTGTTAACTGCTCTTCACATCTTTTAAATTTAAGTTCAGCAGTTGCGGTTCAGCAGGTTCAGGTGGATAAATCAAGAGACGTCGCGACACCAAGCAACACTTCCTGTGAGGTAGAACATGTGTTTCCTATGTGTTCACCAGTTTGATGCTGTTATATTAGTGAATCTAATTTAAACATCAGTAATAAAAAATAGCCAAATAATTTCTATGTTTTCTATGCCCAACTATGGTCAATTATTTGCTATTTTTAATAAGTTTTTTTTTCACTATTTATGATTTGTTTTTACACATAAAAAGTACAAATTGTTTGCATTGTGAATAACAATCACTTCATATTTCAGGAAATATGCAATGTGCACAGTTCTGCTCAAGAACAGAAAGAAGAATATCACTTGGTAATTAACCGATTCCAAATTAACATTTGGTTGTTCATGTACGAAAAACTCAGAAAAATGCTGGTCTTTTAAGTGTTCCTGTAACACACTTAAGAAGAATGGCTGATAGGGTGTTTACATAAGTTGCCACAAAGTTATGGAATTTTCTGCCTTTGGAGATTAGAAATGCAGTGTCCTTGAACACTTAACGCATGCCTTAAAACTTACTATTTCAGGGTAGCATTTGGGTAAGAGTGATACATTTGGTTGTATAATGTATTTTCTTGGGTATTTTTAACTGTTTTTATTTATTCTTTTTAGTTCAAATTTATTCCTATTTTTTACTTTATTGTTTATATTGCATTTTGTAATTTGTATCATTATGCAATTTTTGTATCTCAGTTTTGCTTATATAAAGCTCTTTGAGAAATTATTTTTAAAGGCGCTATACAAAATAAAGTTTTTATTATTATTATTATTATTTAACGGATATGTGGGAGATGCATAAGGACAAAAAGATGAAATATAATAAAATATAAAGTTCTAGTTTGTCAGTACTAGTAAGCTATATTAGTATTAATACTACTAAATTTCTACATAGAGTATGCTGAAGTCAGTCAGGTTTTTTTGCCATTTCAGAAATCCCAGGACCTTGCAGAAACCTTTGACTGTGACTATGAGGTTAGACATATGCCTTCACTTTCAGAATGTGCTTATGTGCATTTGTAGGTTTCTCATGCTGTTTCATTTACTGTTTAGATGGAATTGGTGGAGGAGTTGCATTTGGCACGCTCTGAAAGGCGACTGGAGGTGAACCTGGTGGAGAACTGTGGAGAGCTCACCTGCATGGACATTGATCCGCCTGAAGAGGGCATCAGCGCGATGCTCAGTAATGTCACCTATGAATCTGATTTTAAATTGATTTCATTCTTTGACATGATCTTACTCAGTCAAGTTTAAAAATATCATGGTTATTTTCCTTTACATTATATAGGATGAAAAACATAATCACAAAAATGACTTGTCATATATTATTGTAATTTAAGGGGTGGTTTTCCGGATAGGGATAATCTTAAGACAGGACTAGACCTTAGTTTAATTAGGAAATATAACATGCCTTACTAAAAACATTACTTGTGTGCACTTTTAGGCAAACGGCACTGATATATTTTAAGATATGTCATTGCAAGTTGTTTTCAGTTTGGACAGCTCTTACATTTATTTTAGTCTAGGACTAGTCTAATCCCTGCATGGGAAACCGTCCCTAAATGTAGTAAATTAAGTCTTTCTTTGTGATTTACTACATAAAATCATCCTATAAAGAACATGCTGTGAAAATGTATTCTTGAGATCTTTAATATTGACTGAGTAAGCTCAGGTCAAAGATTGAAATCATAGTGAAATTCATAGTTAATGAAGCTTTAGCCTGGATTTTACAGGCAGGGTCACTGTTGTGTAAAATGATGTCTGTGTGTGAATGGTGTGGGATTTATTTGTAAAATCTTTCTAACTCTGCACAGATGAAGGACAACATAAAAAGAGTCTTCTTATCGTCCTGGATACAAATGTGCTGCTCAGCCACCTGGAGTTTGTGAAGAAGATCAAATCAAATGGCCTCGCTGGTAAGATTAGAAGAAAACTTTAAAAGCAATAAAAATGAAATTCTGTCTGAATATCTTTGAATATAGAGTTAGACAATGGAGATTACATGTTTTCACTGCTTTATTTAAAAAATTGAGAATTTTCTAAACACCCCCCTCTCATTCTCAGCGCTGGGGTTCCCCACTTTGCTGATCCCTTGGGTTGTCCTGCAGGAGTTGGACTATCTGAAGAGTGGTAAACTTTCCAGCAAAGTGGAAGACAAAGCCAGGCCAGCTGTTCACTACATTTACAGCTGTTTGAAAAACCAAGAGCCAAGACTTTTGGGCCAGTCAATGCAACAAGCCTCCCAAGCAGTCTGTGAGTAAACGTACATCAGCATTTTCTTCAAAGTCTCAAAGTATTACACACTGTTTCTATCAATGTGTGTTTCTGTGCTCCTGTAGAGGTCAGTGGTTGAGCATTGCGTTAGCAACTCTAACGGCGCATTCACACGGGGCGTAAGCGTTGACGCTTCCCATTCACTTTTAATGGGTGACGTCAAGCGTTGGCGAACTGAATTGTGGATCCGTTGGCGCCGCGTCACTGCCGTTTCTCGTGGTAGAAGTTGAACATTTCTCAACTTTTTAAGCGGCAACGCGAGCGTCAGCCAATCAGATTGCCTTAAGCAAATAACCTAGGCAGAGCCAGCCAATTACGTTTATGGAAGACCGGAGCATGTGCTGCGGCCCCTGTGATTGGCTGTTGGCCACGCTTCAGACATGCTTTCCGTTAAGCGTTAACGCTTGCGCCCCGTGTGAATGCACCGTAAAGGTGAAACCAAGGGAACACACATACTGATAAAAAAATATATGCCTTGTAATTCACTGCAAGTTGGTTTGGATAATGCATAAAAGTGCATTTGCAACCTAAATCAACCACCAGCAGATGGTGCTGTTGTGCTGTTTATGCTTTCTCAACCCCAATATTACACACTGAAAGTAACATTGGACATACTACTTGCATGATATTTCACACAACTGTTTTACCAAGCAATCGTATACTTTACATATTTGAGAAAAAAAACTTTTTTTGAATTCTCTATAAATGTATACATAAAAGGCACTTTTGGATAGAAACATGTGCCATATGTGTAAATGTGGCACTCCGGAATGCATGGGTTTGTAGGTTCTGTTAAAGCATGCAGATAGGAACTTTAAAAAACAATAAACCATCCAGGTACCTTCGACATTGTATATTTTAGGGTACTATATTAAAATGCACCACACTTGTATACTATACAGTATGGGTAGTATGTCATTTGAGATTCAGCCTTGTCTCCTGTCCTCTCTCTCTCTCTCTTTATCTCTCTCAATTAGGTGGGCTGGGTGTTGTTAATAATGATGACAGAGTTCTGCAGTGCTGTCTGCAGTACCAGGATCTGTACCCAGATGGCGCTCTGGTTCTTTGCACGTGAGTGCATTTGTTTGTCCTCCAGACATGTCTGCATTTCATTTCCTTTTTTTGTCTCGTCTCTGACTTGTCATTTCAGATGACTAATGAAATGCAAGATGCCCATGTGTCGGCTCTTTTAATATGTGATTGAAATATTATGTTTTTAGCCACTTGTGTCACCCTGAAGGATGTGCATAATGAAAGTAGAGGACAAAACTACTGCTTGTATTTATGTACATTTTCTCCATCTGCCTTGTTTTTGTAGGGATGATAAAAACTTGTGCAGCAAGGCTTTGTTAAGTGGAGTAAAAGCCTTGAGTAAAGCAGATCTAGTGAAAGAGGTGAATGAAAATAGTCTCGCTATCCTAAACTACCCTCGTGCTCCACCCACCGCATCGTCCCCTGCTGCACCTGTAGAGAAAGGTGACAATTCCAATATCAGTAACGTTTTTTGGTTCATATTTAAATGCTTTGGTTACTAAGACCTGAGTGTCATTGTGTTGTCACAAGGATCTCATACGGAGAAAGCAACATGGCAGGAGAAAAAACACGAAGCAGTGGAGGAACGACAGCTGAGTGAATGTGTATCAGTGCTGGAGTCCTGCCTACTGGGGGCGCTATCAGAGGTGCTGGAAGTAGAGATGAAGGCTGCTTTTGGAGACCTGTGGACTGAGGTAGCGCTGCACTCTCCAAACGCATCGATAATTCATTTTTTATCAATTTTATATGAAGCTATAGAAGGGCATCTTTTAAAATGGCTTCTGTGATCCGTGTGTACAGATAGTGTATGTGAAGCCTCCGTGGAGTTTGGAGGGCATACTGAAGTGTTTTAAGAAGCACTGGATCGCTGTTTTTGGAAACATTATAAAGAGGAGCCTGCTGAGCAGCGTGGAGATGCTGAGTGACTATCTCTGTTCAAGTATGTATGTCTGGCAGCTTTAGTGTCATAGTTTGTGTCCTCAAATGCATATTTTAATCTATTTTTTATTTTACTTATTCCATTCACAATTCTTAAAAACTGCTATTTTAAGGACCCCTCTCCAACCTTGTTCCCCAGCTGGCAATTCTTCTGTTGCTTATTATGTCATTTTATGTCCCCACTGAATGCCAGTATCATTGGTGTCTGTGTCTCTTCACGCACATGTGACTCAGTGGTTTTGGTCCACACACACCATTCTCATGTTTTATGTGTTGAGTTATGAGTTTGACCTCATTCTGTCAATCATTGCTGTAGGAGTATGACTGTGCCTTTCTTCTCTACTGCGTTTGGCCGTGAGCCCGGCCAAGCGGAGCGGAGGAAGGGAGTGTGCTTCATGAGTTTGTGCTGGAAGGGAGATGTGGAAAATTACCAAGGTCCTTCTGTTCATGTCTAAATGTGATTTACTACACTTTGTGGTTTGTGAATCTCAGTGTGTGCGTTTGTGGTCCAGTAGGCGATGACCTTTACAAAGTGGTCTGAGCAGGAAAATGGACACTTTATTTTCACTATGTGTGTATCTCTCCCACTTAAAGTTATGAACAAGCTGGAGAATGTGAGGGTAGTTGTGTGCCGTTGCCTTCATTTTCTCATCAAGATCACTTGATAGAGATCAATCATGAGCGTGTTCATGACCCGTAATGCAACTGCACACTAAAAATAATCACAATGTTTTAAACGCATTGTTAACCCTTAAAGGACAAGTTCGGTATTTTACACTTAAAGCCCTGTTTTCAGATTGTTTATGGTGAAATAGAATGGTTTTGACTGAAATTTGGACATATGCGGCTGTCCTGAGAATTTTCGCGTGTTTGTGTTTCAGCTCAGATCTCTACAATGGGTTTAATGGTGCACTGGAACAATCCTTCCTAAAATGCATTAAACTTTCGTTTACAAAGACGTGAAACTCATCGAGTGGTCAGGGGTGTTCACTGATATGCTCACACAAAAATCGCAGCAAAAGATGCTTTCCAACAGCTGTTTTAGCATTTGTTGTTAACTTGTGGACCTATTTTCCCAAACGCCTCACACTCGTATATTCTTTCGCTTAGAGCTTGAATAATAGACACTCCAGCCCAGGTGGTGGCGCTAATCCGCCTTTGCCAATTGCAAGAATAGAAACAAAGTTCCCGGCGCGGAGTAATACCGTACCTCACAGCATATCTAATACAAGTCAATGGAGTTGGCAAAAACTACGATAAAACCTGTTGGAATGCGTATTTTGCAGCGATTTTTGTGTGAGCATATCAGTGAACACCCCTGACCACTCGGTGAGTTTCACGTCTTTGTAAACGAAAGTTTAATGCATTTTAGGAAGGATTGTTCCAGTGCACCATTAAACCCATTGTAAAGGTGGGATGTGAAACACAAACACCAGAAAATTATTGGGGGGCAGCCGCATATGTCCAAATTTCAGTCAAAACCGTTCTATTTCATCATAAACAATCTGAAAACAGGGCTTTAAGTGTAAAATACCGAACTTGTCCTTTAAGCCATCCTCAATGTATACGATCATCTTTTTCAGACGAACACAATTAGAGTTATATTAGAAAATGTCCTGGGCCGGGTTTCCCAAAAGCATCGTAAGGCTAAGTAGATCGTAAAAACGATCGTACGAATCATCTTAGAATTACGGGCCGTTTCCCAAAGCTTCATAACTTAAGTAGCACTTAAAAATCATTGTAGATCTACGAGTGCTCTGAAGTAATTGTTAATTCAGTTCATCGTAAGACAACAGAGTTACAAGGTCACCTGCAGGACAACCAGTAAATTGCACTCCTGCTATTACGATAATGTAATGTTTTAAATGTATATTTATTGGTTTCTTCTTTGTTTATTTGTTTAAATTACTTTAATATAATATATTTAAAATTCAAATGAGAAATCAAATTTAAATGACTAAACATAAATTAATAAAGAAGGAAAACATATTTGGTACAATTTTTGTAAAAGTTGGTACTAGCAAATTGATAAATGGTTCCTACCAATTACTTCTATAATTCTTCTACAGTAAAAAAATAGTTTTGAAGGGAAATGGCATGTGATTAAAGAAACCAAATAAATATTTAAGGTACAATGCAATAATCCCTAATAATAAATAAACATAAACAATAAAAAGCAAATAATAATAATAATCTAAACTATTAGATAAAATGCAGAAGGCATTTCGCAGTGGGACGAGTCCTGACTAAATACGAAAAAGAATATTTCATTATGCACAAATTATTAAAACATTTTAAAAAGTCATTGAACAATAATAAAAAATATTATTAAAAAAATATTAGTGCTCATTGGCTGAAGATCGATCATTAGTATAAGCTTCTGCTACAAATTCGAGTCATTCTATTGGTTACATTTCAGCACTTGACAAACGGATAGCGACTCGTAAGTAGTACTTAAAACCCAGCTGCGAGCGATCGTTATATGTGCATCTTTGGGAAACGCACGTAAAAGAACAACGAATGTTAGTTAAGTAGCTCGTAGAAAGCGCTCTTAAGTGCTAAGTTTAATCGTTATCGGGAAACCCAGCCCTGGCTGTTACAAGTTTTATAATGGTAGTAAATGGTGCTTATGATTACCGAAAGCTAGTTATTTTAGTTTGTAAAGTTTTAAATATTAATGTTTTTCTTACAAAATCACATTGATTGATCTCAGAAGACCTTTACAAACCTTAATTGATTTCAAATGGATAACTTCTGTGATGGATGGATGGAGTTTTTTGGGCTTCAAATCAGAAGCACCATTTACAAAGTTTGGAACAGTCAGGACATTTTCTAATTTAACTCAGATAACCTCTGCAAAGAATAAGTAACAACAAAGTACTTTAAACACAGTTTATTTATTTAACAAGCAAAATAAACAACATGTAGATTACCTAACCAAAACATTTATTTTTGACGAGGTATTTGTTCAAGAGTTAAGTTTAGCAACTAGTCAGACCATTAAAAAAACTGAAACCAGAAGTAAAGTTCAGACCAGACGTGTCCGATAAAACCGTCTATTCATCAAGGATGGCTTGAGGGTGAGTAAATCATGGGGTTAATTTCATTTTTGTGTGAACTATCCCTTTAATAGACGATTAGTAGTCAGAATGAAAGAATTTGGAGAATATTTTTGGAAAGACCGGCCGGGATGACATACAAAACGTTTAGTAAAGATTACTGACTTTTTAATGTGTTTGGCATATGCTTTTATTCAAAACCGCAGTGCATTCAAGCTATACAAATGTATCAGCAAATGTGTTCCCTGGGAGTCGAACTCACAACCCTTGTTGGAACACGTTGCAAAATTTAATAAGACTTCTTGTGAAGCAGATTAATAATGGAGTGCATGTCCTCGAGCCCATCAGTGCCTCTGGACTCGACAAAAAGGAGGGGACTGATGCACCCAATAACCTTTTTTCTATTATATTACCAAATAAACATCAGTTGACTAATGGCTCTACTGAAATAGATGACCTGAAGGGAAGGGGGGGGCGAAAGCCAGAAATTAAAACCCATTATATTTACTGGTCTAGACACAATACAGTGCTATTTAATCTCTAGTGTTTTTTTAAACGATCTCTTCATGCATAAATAATAAATTCAATTCACATGTACTTGAATAGCGCTTTTTACAGTACACATCGTTCAAGGCTGATTTAAAGAAATGCATGTTTCTAGATTTCAAAATCAAAATAGCAGCAATAGAAACAATGATTGTATGTTGTGATCATTATTATTCCAATATATGGTAAAAAAAAAAAGTGACCCTGGACCACAAAACGGGTACCGGTATATTTGTAGCAGTAGCAAAAAATACATTGTATGGTCAAAATTATAGATTTGTCTTTTATGTCAAAAATGATTAAGATATTATGTAAAGATCATGTTCCATAAAGATGCTTTGTATATCTATCAAAACTTTATTTTCTGAGTGAATGCAGTTGCAAAGGACTTCATTTGAACAACTTTAATGTGATTTTCTCAAAATTTAGATTTTTTTTGGCTGTCAGATTCCAGATTTTCAAATAGTTGTATCTTGGCCAGATATTGTCCAATCCTAACAATATATCAGTGGAAAGCTTATTTATTCAATACATCTCAATTTATTTATTTATTTTAATTGACCCTTATTTTGTGGTCACATGGCAATAATCATAATAAAAAGTAAAAATGTTGTGCTGTGTTTATGTTTGTCTGTCTGTAGATCGCTCCACAGACCATACCTGTAGATCTGTTCTGGGTGCTGTGAGAGGAGCTGCAGAGCTCTTGTCTGCATTGGCTGGCAGATCACAATACAGCGGGCGCGTAGATCATGCTCTCTCTTCTCTACATATGCTGCAGCAAAGACTACAGGTCAGTTGCAGCTCATTACAACACTGGATGATTGTGTCGATCTGATTGCTCATGATTTTTGGTGCCTGTCAGGCTCCAAAAACTCCAGTACGGACTGATGATGATGATGAGGACTCACTTATGGCAGAGATAGAAGAGGATGAAACCCCACCCCCTCACACATGTCATCAGGAAGTTTGGTCCTTGTTTGAGAGCATCTGGAACAACGTGTGTCAGATAAGGTGAGAGAGAAGACATTTTTTTGTGATAACTCAATGTATCGAATCGCAAACTTTCATTATTTTAACACGTTTATTACTTCATTCACATTTATTTATCATTAGTAATATGTGATGCCAAGGATTTAATTTTGTCAACTTTAAAGGTGATTTTCTTAATATTTTGATTTTTTTTTGCACCCTCAGATTCCAGATTTTCAAAAAGATTTAAATGTATCGAATCATGCAAACTTTAATTATTTTAACATGTTTATTGTATGTCACATATTGTAATTTGATATTGTCTGGTTATCACCCGATCCCCAATAACTTTTAGCAATACTATTTTAACAAAAAACATTTGATTTGCTAAAACAAGTTTCATTACAAGAAATGTACAATTTGAGCAAATCATGTACAACCGGAAATAAAGTTGCCTTTGTATTTGCTTTTGTTTTCTTTGGATATTATATATATTAGATAAAATATGGATATTATACGTGACCCCAGACCGCAAAACCAGTCATAGGTTGCACTGGTATATTGTGTGGATTTTTTTTTTTTGGCCAAAAATCATTGATGTACTGTAAATAAATAAATAAATAATATATAAATTATTTATCATTAGTGATATGTGATCCTAAGGATTTAATTTTAATAACTTTAAAGGTGATTTTCTCAATATTATTATTTTTTTGAACCCTTAGATTCCAGATTTTCAAATAGTTGTACCCCAGCCAAATGTTGTCCTATCCTAACAAAAAATACATCGATGGAAAGCTTATTTATCTTAGTCTCAAATTGATAAAATCTCTATTATACCTATGGTTTTGTTGTCCAGGGCTCTATATACTGTTTATTTAATAACATTCTTGCATCACACAATTTTTCTCTTTGTCAACAAAATTCACAACTAAAATCAATATACAGTTTTGTGCAAAAGTCTTAGGCCACCATGCTACCATTAGATTTGTTGTTTTTCCAATTGTATATAATTATTTCTCAGTCTCTTTATTAGAATACATCCAGAAAATACAGGAAATGTGTATGTAGTATTAAAAAAAGTAAAAGTATAAGCGGAAGTGTCAAGTATTTAGGGTAAACTCCGCTTCCACTTGAGCAATAGCAGGCAACTGCCAGATCTCTTAAACCTAAATGAAATTAAATCCTAATTTCTAATTCTAATCGAATGACTTCAGGACTTCAGTCTCCTCATAAATGCTCAAGATGTGTTTCGGGCCAAGAGAGGTCACACTAAATACTGACTGATGCATGAAGAAGACATTTTTTTCTGTATATATTTTCTGTTTGTATCTTAAAAAAGAGTGAAAAATTAAGATGGATGGACATTAAAACTTTGCTAAAACAACAAAGCTGTGGTGCTGCAGTTTCAACAGTGGTGCAGAACGACACCTTATGCAAGATACAGTACACTGATTTGTCTAAGTTTGGTATTAATTAACAAACTGACTTATCTTTGTTTGATGGTTTACTTCTCTCAGTTCGGCTCTGTTCTCAGCGTTACACTACAGTCCAGGAGCCACCGAGCCTTGTCTGCAAGCGACCTCACACCCACCTCGTGAAGCCCTTTCCTGCCTCCATAGGGTCTCCACTGGCCTCACACAGCTCCTGGAGGCTCTTCAGAGGTACGCACGTGCTCATAACACACACACACACACACACACACACACACACACACACACACACACACACACACACACACACACACACACACACACACACACACACACACACACACACACACACACACACACAGATCCGTGCAGCAGGGCCTGTTAACATTCCAGTCATGTCTCCTAACAGGATTTGCTCAGTGTGTGTCCTTAGTCACCAAAGCACGTAGGGGACAGAAGTAGGTGTGTCACCAGGGTGGGGGCAGGCAGTATTTATCTCCAGAATAAGTTTTTTTTTAAACGTACTTCAATTTCTTGCCATTTTCGTACAGCGTGTGACTCATAGCAGCCAGCATACGGACACCTTAACTGTGACATGGCAATTTTTCCTATAAAGATCTCTGGGTCTTGCGAGCAAATCAGTTTGGCCCGTGGAGCGTGACATAGCTGTGGTCATACACAGACGGTTTTGTTTCAGTGTAATAGCTGCCATTTCTTAAAGCTTGTCTGCCCTGATAACATACCGAACTGCCTGCTCTTATTCAAGGTCTCATAATACATAATTCATCTCTAATCAATAATAGTGTCTGTAATAAATGGTTTTCATATTGCACTGAGAAAGTAGCTTGTAGCCTCACATTAAGAATGTCAAGTAGCTTAATACTGCTGGCCAAATGAGTAAACGGGTCTTAAGTGTTACAGGATGTCCAACACTAGCCAGATCTGACACTTAAACACAAGTATACAGTGTCTTAAACGTTTAGTAAATGAATACAATTTGAGACGTAGTGTAAACACAATTTAATGCATACGAAGTAGGGGGGCATTTTGGATAAAACTGACTAGATGTAGACAATTTATCGGTTTTGATTAAAGGTACAATTTGTAAGATATTTGCAGTAAATATCCAAAAACCACTAGTCCAGTGTTATTTATTTTGTCCAGCTGATTACTAGCAATATCTGTAATGTTTTCAACTACTTGTAAATTATGAGAAAATTGCCATTTTAAACAGTGACACAGGGCAGGTCAGTCGCCTGTCGATGATGTTTCATGTTACCCTTTGTTACTGCCTTTACTGACGTGGAAACCACATGACAACAGTGTCGTGGACAAATCCGGAAGATACGTTAGTGTATTGCGTCTGTTGGGCTACTCGCTTGTTTTTGGTAATCTGAACACTTAATTCTGTGCTGTGTTAACACACTATCAAATTGAAAAAATACTGTAACATCTATGACTAACAATTTAGTTTTGAACATTAACTGAAATCTTACATAATGAAATAAAACAATGTCATCAAATGCAACATTTATAAAACTTGATTACTTTACCTCATGTGTTAACATGATTTCTCGTTACCGTCTGATTGATGGCCATCAGCGGTTGTGTTAAAGACAACTAATCCCATCATTCAACGCTGCTTCAGAGAGTCATTAATCAACGTCACTGTTATTGTTTTGATTGTGCGCCCTCTAGCGGCAGATCCTACAAATTGCATCTCGGTTCATTGGTGGAACAATCGGCTATCGGAAAAATCCATTTGCAATACTTTGCTTCATATCATTCATTTGCTGACTAGATGCTGCATTAGCAGAGAAACAACAGGAGGAACCTACGTTTGTCGTCAAGGCTGACAAGACGCTAATAATAGTAGTACCTCAAACAAAAATACATGCAGATAAATCCATCCCAAATGTTTAATGTCATGATTATTACCATCCATTTGCATTAGTTGCATCCAGCTGGTTACTTTTATTCATGATTTAGCTGACTAAGCTGCATATTTTAAGTTAATAACGAGAAAACGAACTATACGCAGCTGTCGTCTACTACATTAACATATCCAACAAATAAAAATCAAATTTTTTTATCATCGCTGCAATACATCTTTTCTTATTTTGATTTGATAATCATTAAGTTTTAAAACAGAAGCAAATACAGTACAAGACTATACATAATATACATTTATGTCATTTTAATGTTACCAGTGGGAGTATTTCACTTCAATACTTATTAATACACTCACCTAAAGGATTATTAGGAACACTATACTTATACCATGTTTGACCCCCTCTCGCCTTCATAACTGCCTTAATTCTACGTGGCATTGATTCAACAAGGTGCTGAAAGCATTCTTTAGAAATGTTGGCCCATATTGATAGGATAGCATCTTGCAGTTGATGGAGATTTGTGGGATGCACATCCAGGGCACGAAGCTCCCGTTCCACCACATCCCAAAGATGCTCTATTGGGTTGAGATCTGGAGACAGTGGGGGCCATTTTAGTACAGTGAGCTCATTGTCATGTTCAAGAAACCAATTTGAAATGATTCGAGCTTTGTGACATGGTGCATTATCCTGCTGGTGGTCATAAAGGGATGGACATGGTCAGAAACAATGCTCAGGTAGGCCGTGGCATTTAAACGATGCCCAATTTTCACTAAGGGGCCTAAAGTGTGCCAAGAAAACATCCCCCACACCATTGCATTAATGAGAAATTGAACAGGTGTTCCTAATAATCCTTTAGGTGAGTGTATAATTAATATTTTTTATTTATACATTTATTTCATTTAGCACATTTCATGGTTCACTACTGGAGTTTTTCAGCACTGTTCAGCACTGTGTTTTTATCCAGTATCCATTATAAAATCGGTTGATTAATCGGTTATTGGCATGTACGGACCAACCTAAATTCAAAATCGGTCGACCTCTAAAACAAACTTTTGTAATACTTATGTAAATAATGAATGAAAAATACATGTTTAACAGAGTGGAGCTAAAACAGACAGTAAAAATGAATTATTTGTGACATGAAACTTGTGACCTGCTGTGTTGTCTAAATGATTTTATGCCTGCTTATTCTCGCATGTGACACCCTGATCATGCACAAATGTATGCAGATTGATTTGCATGCAAACTTTATAATGAAAATCCATTTTGTATAATGGACTGTCTTTAAGTGTGTTTTAAAGTAAAAGTGGTATATGTGAGTTTGAGCTTTACTCATCAACCCTATTTGCTGATTCACTTTTATTTGCTGATATTGTTGTGCATTCACCCTCATGAAATGTAACACTCATAAGACTGACTTACTTTGTGCTGCACTTTCTTTTTTTTCTGCACAGTGACATTGAAGTCTCTAACTTTCTGCTTAACCTTTGTTTTTCACTGATATAAAGTATATAATATAGATTTGGAACAAACAAACATGAGGGTCAGTAAATGATAACAGAATTTAAATTTTTACATTTAAAAATGTCCTTTTTTTACATCTCTCTATGGATTTCAGAGGAAAAGTGATTCAGAAAAGGCATCCTGACAAGGTTTAAAGGGAGATTAGGTGTTAGTCACCATGGAAACGGCTAGATTCAATTCTATGTGCCGAGAGCAGACAAGCAGATGATGAGTCATCAGAGCTAGCATACGCACAAAAATGCGCAACACTATTACTTACAACCCCCTTCAGCCCCTGAATGAAGAAGGTCATGCATATTTCAAGCGTTTTGCTGAAAAAGTTTTTTCTTTGCTCTCAAATTTTTATGCTTCTCCCCCAACCCTTTGCAGTCCTGTCTTATTCTTTCCATTTCTCCGCATCACACCTCCGTCTCTGCACCAGCAAGTCTGTTTCAGTTCTCTCTGGATGTCTTAAAAGTTACTAAGGACAGGCAATACCACTTATTTTATTGCTCACATATTCTGCTATAAGATCACTGAACATAAATGTAGACATTTTGTTTTGTTTCATCAAATATGCATAAAGGGATTTACTGCTTAAATGACACATAGGATGAAAACATCTCTTGAATGCATACATTTAATTGTTATAATAAATAAGAGTATAGTTAAGATTGATGTGGATTTCTTCTTTCACAGGGTGTTATCATTGGACAGCAGTGTTCAAGATGCACAGTTACTTCTCTCATTTATTAAGACCAGTGAGGTAAGACCCAAACCCCCAGTGAAAATACTAAAAATGTGACCCTGGACCACAAAATCAGTCATAAGGGTAATTTGTTTTTATTGAGATGTATGCATCATCAATTAACTTGTCTAATGCTTATGTGCAGCACATTGGTCAGCAGCTGTTGTTTTAAATAGTGCTTTATAAATAAAACCACATTGACATCTGAAAAGCGAATACATTTGCTTTTTCCATTGATGTTTGGTTTGTTAGGACAGGACAATATTTGGCCAAGATACAACTTTGAAAATCTGAAATCTGATGTTTTTCTAATGATTTTTGGCATAAATGAAAAATTAATAATTTTGACCCATGCAATGTATTTTTGTCTATTTCTACCAGTACTGCTCAAGATTTTTTTGTTGTCTAGGGTCACAGATGTGGTCACACATTAACTTTTGCCTAGTCAT
The DNA here is from genome assembly GCF_030506205.2 of Paramisgurnus dabryanus. Lineage (NCBI taxonomy): Eukaryota > Metazoa > Chordata > Actinopteri > Cypriniformes > Cobitidae > Paramisgurnus > Paramisgurnus dabryanus. The sequence goes on from NC_133348.1 coordinate 13,428,871, forward strand.
GCATTTACAGGATTAAGTGATGTATGAAAAGCCCTGTTGTTAATATCTTTTAAAAGGGAAAAGTGCTTTAACCTTCTAAGACCCGAGCTTTGGTTAGTCTTTTTTTTTTCAGATTTTTTCTGGGGTCGGAAAGAACGAATAAATATAATAACCAAATATTTTTCAATGAATATGAAGCAGTAATTGTCCACATTTGTGTACAACAATTTCCAGTTACACAAAATTAAGTATTATGGTGCAAACAACCAAAAAATTTGTATTTTGTTTAATCAGATCAAATAACTGACAACCAAAAAGTCTATGATCAACAAAGCGTTTAGCATAAATGCATCTAAATTATTGATTATGCAAGACATGTGCAATAAACTGCACTATACATTAAAAGAAACGCCTTCTGGTTTCAGATTGCTGCTATGGAGCCACGGTTCACCGCCAGGGACCTGTTTGATTGCCTGTCCCAGCAGGAATACCGGTTAGTTCAGAGTCACGTCAGATTGAGAGAGCACTTAAACACATCAGCTTATCTGTAACTCACAGATGTTATAACCGGCTACGTGCGCGATGCTGCCCATTCTGTTCAGACCGCACAGGCGCCTCCCACAGAACAGAAAGGAGTTTGAGCCAAAGCTCGGCTGTTCAGTGCTAGTTTTGGCAGGTCTCAGCAGGTGTACGCCGTCTCGTAGGAAATTCAGGTTTCCATTTTCAGTTGCTTATTGCATCACAAACCTCGTCAAACCTTAGAGAAAACTACTAGACCTCATGCCTGGCAGTTCAGATAAGCAATGGTTGCCTGGCAAAGCAAATCAGTTCATGCTTTATAAGGCCTCCTGTGGGATAAAGCTCCTCCCGACCCATTTATGGAAACAAAACGTCCAGAAAACATAATGGTAATGATGTCACAACCACAATAACAAGCACATTAACACACACCATTGATGTCATATCAGGCAAATTGGCAGGGATGTTGGTTGTATTCAAAAGGCTTTCTTCTGTCACAGCCTAATATTTGACCAATGACATGTGGGGCCAATGCTTTTTGTAGCTGATTGGTGATGCTAGTGGCGAAATGAAACAATCTCGCCTATGGTTTATACCAGGCCCTGCTCCACGTGGGGGGGGACTGGGGCAGAGTGCCCCCCCCCCACCCAATCAGAGGCTTGGCCCACCCTGGCTCCACACCACATTAACTCTTTTGGCCAAAAATCTGTAATGTTATAATATATAATAACAGACATGAGAATAATTCTTAAGAAAAACAGCATTTCAGATCAAAATTATACTATTAGTTTGTAACAAGTTTTTTTAGTTGATGTAAATAGTTATTTTAAAAGAACTGCCCCTTTTTTTAAAAAATCTAAAGTTTCTTGATTTATTCAAGATCTGTTAAGGGGTCAAAAATATTACATATTTAATATTATATATATATATATGTGTGTGTGTGTGTGTGTGTGTGTGTGTGTGTGTGTGTGTGTGTATGTATGTATGTATATATATATATATGTATATGTATGTGTATATGTATATGTATGTGTATGTGTATATGTATGTGTGTGTGTGTGTATATATATATATATATATATATTATATAATATTAAATATGTATTTTTTTGACCCCTTAACAGATCTTGAATAAATCAAGAAAATAGTTCCAAAATATGTACAAAAAAATAACAACCCTAATAATTGTCTTAAATATATGATATTAAAACTATAGACATGTAAGGGATAATGTAGAGGCAGCCGGTAGTTATTGGGAAATAAGCCCCGACAGTGTGATCAGGACCCGACGCGAAGCGAATATCCCGCTTATTACACGGCTACTTGTCACATAAGAAAAAAAACTGGACATGAATATGAATTTGAAACATTTTATTGGCATATTTGTTTTAAATTAACATTTTTATCCTTCCGCGAAACTTTGCACAGATGCATAAAATGATCGTAATACCTTATTAAGATCCTCTGCTTCATACTTGTCTGTCTCCATTTTTTTCTCTTTTAGCCAGTCTTTGAGAAGTTTTAATGCCCATTCTGTATTTTTTTGTGTGTTGGCTTCGTAGCTGTCATGCTCTATTTTGTCAAGTTCAGTCTCAGTAAGCTCTCTGTGTCTTGTCGTGGTTGTCCAGTGTTTGTCACAAGATGGCGCCAAACAGACAGTAATCTTTATTGATCTTTATTGGCGCGGAGCGATCTTTCTCGTAAAAGTAGTACCGGCTATGCGTTATTATTTTGGAGCGGTTATTATTCGAAAAGAACGAACCTGCAAATGTCTCAACTGACCAATCAGAATCAAGCATTCCAGAGAGCCGTGTAATAAGTGAGATTAAAGCATTAAAGAACGCCCCCCCATCCGACCGGCCCACCTGGAATATCACATGGCCCACCTTTTTATCCCATATCTGGAGGCGGGCCTGGTTTATACTAGCCTGGCTCCGCCCTCCTACGTGCTTCCGCTTAATTTTCATTTCGCTTCAGCAGTACGTCTGGGATTGCTCTATAGAGTTTCGTTTTCTCCTGCAAAAATCTGCAGGACCAATCAGCGAACAGATGGGGGTGGCTAAGAACGATGACGTTGAGGTCGTGCGTCAGTTTCAGTTGTAGTTCAGTAATGGCAGCGGAGAAAGACGTGAGAAAAGCTATTCTGTCCGTTGTTGCAAAACTGCAGAATATACAGAAGTTAAAGCCAGAGAAAGAACCAGGTTTGCTAAGTTTTGTTTGTCTGATTATTCTGACTTGTTGTTTCCGGACGGTTTTGGTGCATGATATACGTCACGACCAGACGTTAGCGATTGGCTTTGGCAGATCCTGAGTGACTCTGGGCAGATCCAATAGTTTTCAACAATGGACCCTCCTAAACGGAAGTAACGCTTTGCAATGGAGCGTGGCCAGACTCTCTGTACAAATGAAATGAATGTACGAGAGTCTGGTTGGACCAGTTTATACATGGATGTAGTAAATAAAGCATTTTGTTGCTTTTTTCAGTTGAGCATATATTATATAAAATAATACTGAGCATTCTGACATTGCAATGCATTCTGTGCGCTAATATGACTCTTGTGTAATAGCAGGTTGTGCGGAAAACTCTTTTGTTGTGCTATCTATATCACACTTTTATAGCAATGTCCAAAGTGTGTTTTTAATGATATAGCACCTTCAGTCCCCTGAGATGTTTACCAGAACACACATAACTGGTAAATATATTTCACAATGTATTCCCATCAGAGTATTTGGTGTGTCAGTGGATTTACCGGTGCTCTATCAGAAAGCTAGAACACAGGCATAAAGCATCTAGTTTCATATCCTCAGTGTGCTGATGTAATAAGCCTCTAGGCTCTTGTACTGTACAATGGTATTAATTATATAAAAAAAGAAGTAATTGCACTTGTCAGTATTCGGATTTGCAATAGGGTGTGATTTTTATGTTAGTAAAGAAGAGACTGTGATTAAGCGGGAAGACCGACATGTCATGCCAGAGGATCTTTGTGCTGCTAGACAGGAATGGCAGTGTTTCTGCAATAATAGCCTGCACATTTCAGATTTCTGCAAACCAGATTTCTTTTAAATAACATTTGAATGTGATTGCGAGCGAGACCAAGGAGGCAGTCAGACAGAAAATGTAACTAGAATACTTTTTAAATGATGAGGTTTATTAAAATAATAATGCATCGGGAGATGGAAACAAAATGTGTGTAGCAGCGCATAACTTGTGGATCTGCAAGGGCACAATAGAAGGTAGGGAGGAGTTCAATTACTTGGAGATTAATTTTCTCCCAAATTGTCCGATTTGTTTTCTTGTGCACATATTACCTGCCTTCCCTGATATTCTTGTTTTGATGTTCTTGTTTAAGAAAAACCCTCAGTTGAGCTATAATTGCTCTTTGGCTACATTTCTAAGAGCACGATTAAAAATGTTTGGGTCAAGTTGTTTGCACAATGCACATTGCTTTTATCCAAAGCAACTTAAAAGGTGCATTCAAGGTATATATGTACTTGCACATGTACTGTATGTGTTCCCTGGGTATCGAACTGACAATCTTTCTTCTACAGTAACATATATATATATATACATATAGGGCTTTATCTTGCACCCAGCGCAATTGACTTTGTCAGTGATGCATGTATCATTCATACTTTGCACCGGCGCACGGCGGGTTTTTCGCTCCACAGACGCACGTCGGCAAACTAGGAAATGAACTTGCGCTCCCTGGGCGGTTCTGCGCAAAAAAGGAGGCGTGTTGCGGCGCAAACCATCTCTTATGCTATTTTGCAGTTTCAAAAAACAATTGCGCCACTGACCAAAAAAAACTAGTCTAAAGTCAGTGGCGCGTTGCGCGTGGTTCATTATGCTATTTTCAGGGCACATGCTTGACCATAATGTATAGCGTGCACAACGCGCACACACTTTGCTTATCTAATCTACACAGATGCAACAGTTATTTTTGCAAATCATAAATTGTTTCAATAAAAAATATTAACACATGAGATAAGGGGAATCATAGCGGTAAGCATTGTGGTGATAGTTTTTATTTATTGTTCGGCTGCGTTAAAAAATTCTCATGCAAATAACGATTAAAATATTTTCATAAGTTTGTTGTGTGGCTGTATTACGTTTATTTTATGTAAATAATAATTAAAATGTTTTCATAAGAAACCTTAATGTATATGAACTTGATTTGTAAGTGTACTTTGGGGTTGGACATTCCTTGCGTTTCTTGGGTCCGATTTCAAAGCCCCCAAACCCTTTCAGCGGTGAGGGTGGACGCAGCGATGTCTTCTGCTGGCGTCAGGTCATGTGTAGAGGCAGATCCACCTCCCGTTACGTGGCGTGCCCGATTTATGCTGGCAAGCTTGGGATTCCCCCTTCTCCTGACATCATTGTAGCGCTTGGCGCAACGATGGGGATGCCAGCTGATGAGACAATTGTGGCTATTTCCTCTCACGCCTGTTTAACCTACGCTGATTTGGGCGGGTTTCTCCTATCCCCATACAAAACAACTTCTCTGTTTTTGACTGCTCTTACAAGAACGTCGGTCTCCTCGGCTGTGAACCGCTCCTGGCGTACGCCTGGTAAATCCGTCATAATAATAGCAACCCGCCATAGAGACAGAGCGCCGATATGCAAATTTGAAAACCACACCCACCGGGGGGGAAAACAATCCAACCGTCTCCATTGACTTTGTATTGCGAGAGGCTGCCTCCTTGTCATTTCTGGCTTATAACAAAAAACAGAATAATGCCTTAAAGCTGCTGTGTGACAATATGTACAGCTAACAAGCCAAAGAACCCAGAAATAAGTTTTTATAAGCTGTCGAGCCGTAAAACCCAGCTTTTAAGGAGAATAAAGTGGATCGCCGACTACGTTTCCCCCTAGTGGACGCAGTTCTACTAATAGAAGTACTATGAAAAGTTGCCTGTTTCCACTTTTGTTTCTTTAAACGCTCGTTTTATGAGGTCGACAGCTTAAAAAAAACTTATTTCTGGGTTTTTTGGCTTTTTAGCTGTACACCTTGTCACACAGCAGCTTTTATGTATTATTCTGTTTTTAATTTTAATCTGTAAATAAGTTTTTATAAGCTGTCGACCCCAAAAACGAGCGTTTAAAGACACAAAAATGGAAACAGGCAACTTTTCATAGTAATACTATTAGTAGAACTGCGTCCAATAGGGGGAAACGTAGTCGGCGATCCACTTTATTCTCCTTAAAGACAGGGTTTTATAGCTCGACAGCTTATAAAAACTTATTTCTGGGTTCTTTGGCTTGTTAGCTGTACATATTGTCACACAGCAGTTTTTAGGCATTATTCTGTTTTTTGTTATAAGCCAGAAATGACAAGGAGGCAGCCTCTCGCAATACAAAGTCAATGGAGACGGTTGGATTGTTTTCCCCCCCGGTGGGCGTGGTTTTCAGGTTATGACGCGCGGCGCTCTGTCTCTATGGAACTTGCGCACTTGCGTTTAAAGGGAATGTTGGATAGCGTTCTGATTGGTTTATTTGACGTTACGCCCAAACCACACCTATGAAAAATGAACCTACTTCAGACCAACCCCTTATTGATTTGCGCCTGGCGCAAGAGTTATTTCTCCCACCGTGAAAATAGAAACAGCGCTCAAGATCCACCCACAAAGTCACTTGCGCTTTGCGCTTCGCACTTGCGTTTCAGATTGTTAAAATAGGGCCCCTAATGTTATTAACAAGGGATAGTTCACCCAAAAATTAAAATAATGTCATTAAAGCAACACTATGTAGTTTCCATGTAAAAATGACTTACAGCTCCCCCATGTGGTTGAAAAGCGCAACAGTGCCTGGTATCAGACAGTCTTCTGCAGGCAGGGGGAGGGGCGGAGCTGTGTTTCCTACCCTCCACCACCACTTTCAGAGTGTGCTTGTAGCAGCTAGGAGGCTGCTCAGGTTGCAGCAACAGTACAATATGTCCAGTTAAAAGTTGTTCTATCACTGAAATAATTTTAGAGACATTATTTAAAGGTTAAAAAACTACATAGTGTTGCTTTAATGACTCACCCTCATGTCGTTCCAAACTTATGGATTTAGTGGATTTTAGTCCGAGAGCTTGCTGACCCTTCATTGACAATCTATGTACGATATACTGTCCATGTCCAGAAAGGTAATAAAAACATCATCAAAGTAGTCCATGTGACAACAGTGGGTCAGTTAGAATGTGTTGAAGCATCGAAAATACATTTTGGTCCAAAAATTACGACTTTATTCAGCATTGTCTTCTCTTTGGCGTCTGTAGTGAAGCACATACGCGAGACTTAAGTCACGTGACTGCAGTGACACAGCTGACGTACGACGCTGCTGACGTGTTATCTGGTGCGCCCCAGCTTTTTTTTGTGAGCCGAGCTTCGTTGTGCCCCCAACCAAAATGTATTTTCGATGCTTCAACACATTCAAAACTGACCCACTGATGTCACATGGACTACTTTGATGTTTTTATTACCTTTCTGGACATGGACATTATACCGTACGTAGATTTTCAATGAAGGGTCAGCAAACTCTCGGACTAAATCCAAAACATTTAAACTGTGTTCTGAAGATGAACGGAGGTCTTACAAGTTTGGAATGACATGAGGGTGAGTCATTAATGACATTATTTTCATTTGTGGGTGAACTATCCCTTTAATATTGCAGAATAGATTAAAATGTATTAGTAGGTCAACTGGTGGAGCATTTGTGTTAAGGATTCAAATCCTAGGAAACAGGCATACTAATAAAATGTATTGCTTGAATGCATTGGAAGTAGCTTTGGATAAAAGCATCGGCAAAATGTGTTAATGTAACGTAATGTAATTGACATAAAATAATGCATTAAAAATCTTTAGATCATTAATCTTACATATTTGAATTAATTTAAACAACGGGTCCTTACACATATTATGTTAAGTTTGTAGTATATAATTAATGAGGTCAACATAAAATTACCTCTATGAATTAGCTGGTATCAATGTGACCATTCTGTGAAATCCAGACTAAAGTCTCATAATCCGTTTATCAGTTTGATTTCAATCATTGATTTAACATTGATTTCAATCTTTGCCATGACCTTACTCTGTCAATATTGAAGATATCAAGGTTATGCTTTCACAGAATGTTCTTCACCTTATGTAGAATGAATCACACTTTAGCTGGGTGTTCACAGGCATGGTCCCAAATATGTTAATGCCTCTTAGGCAGGTTGTAGGACATATTGGCTAAAACTTGTGTGATTCATCTTGCTTTACAAATATTGCACATACAATGAATTACTTCATGTTACTTCCAGAAGGTTACCAAGCAACTTCCACATGACCTAATCAATATTTAGTCAGTATACCATATTTGGAGTGCATTAGGACATACGCAAAGCATACGTGTTGAAAACGGCTAGATGAGTGCAGTGGGATGGAAAAGGGGAAGTTAGTCACACTGGTACGGCTAAATCATTTTCCACATTCAAACACATTCAGGTGTTTCACAGTTAAATGCTCTCATTGTGGGGTTCAGACGTGCGTATATACACAGCTGCAAGCCAATGTAGTTAAATGACGGTTTATTAATACATCTCTTGTTTGTAATGATTGATTAAACAGTCACATTTCGAAGAATAACACTTCAAACTTTGACTTTCAGCTTTTGTTTGTCAAAGATCAGTTAGGTTATGTCTTCAGGGCCAGAGAGGAGGTATTGATTAACCTTACCAGCTAAGCATAGCGATACACTCGCGCTGACACAATCCTGGATCGATTGACAGCTGATCATTGGTGGCTTACGCACCTCAGTTGACTCAACCAGCCGTAACATTCATCAACTCAATGACCTTATTTCATGCACCAATTCACGTGTTTCAATCATTTAATGGGTTTGTTCTATAATTTCACATACTGTATTGTGAAGTTGATTTTAGTTTAAGCATAAACATCATCTCAAAAGTTACAACTCTCAAAGTTAAATTTTTCTTCTTAAAAATTACAGCAAATAGTTGGATTGCCTTAAACTAAGATTGTTTCCAGGAACACATGGCAAAGGGGGCTTTTACTTAGAAAACTCACAATGTTACAATGCCCAAAGTTTTAACCCCCCATAATACACAGAAAACAATTACCTAATCATGTACCAAAACCAGATAAAACCCAGATAAGGCAGTGCTTTATGGCATGGGTTTTCAAACTTTATGATGCCAAGGACCCCCAAATATAATGAACCTTTTGCGAGCAAACCTCTTCCTAAAATATACAGTACTGTGCAAAAGTCTTAGGCCAACATGCCAGTATTAGATTTGTTGTTTTTGCAATGTTATAATGATCATATATAATTATTTCTCAGTCTCTTTAATAGAATACATCTAGAAAATACAGGAAATGTGTATATAGTATTAAAAAATTTAAACTGATGTGTCAAGTTTTTAGGGTAAATTCCCCTTCCACTTGAGCAATAGCAGGAAACTGTAGGTTCTCTTAAACCTAAATAATATTAAATCCTAATTTTAAAGAAATTTTCAATTTCATTCTGCTCAAAAACGCTCAAGATGTGTTTAGTGCCAAGAGAGGTCACACTAAACACGACGATGCCTAAAGAAGACATTTAGTCTTGAAAATTTCATTTAATTTTTTTGTACATATTTCCTTTATTTTCTGTTAGTATCTTCTTAATAAAATAGATTGAAAAATAAATATGGATGGACATTAAAATTTCTAAAACAACAAGTCATAAGTCATTGGGCCTTAAACCCCTGCTTTAAGGGATAGTTCACAAAAAAAATTCTGTAATTATTTTTTAACCCTCAAGTTGTTCTGCTGAACATAAATAAAGATATTTTGAAAAACAGAATTGGGGGACTATTGATTTAGTATTAAGTCACCATAGTATTATTTTTTCCTATTATGGAAGTCAATGGTGCCCCAGATCTGTATGGTTACATGGTTAATTTTGTGTTCAGCAGAACAAAGAAATTTATGATATATGCAGGTTTGGAACAACTTGAGGGTAAGAAAAATCACAGAATTTTGAGTTTTGAGTGATCTATCCCTTTAACAAATGTATAAGTCCATTTATTAGTCCAAAGTAAGGTTTGTGCCACAGTTTCCCTTAACTAACAGTATTGGTGATTACCAAAATATTTGTTTATTTTTCTGAAATGATTAATCCAGCAGGATGTGTAAGCCATTTCGTCACAATAGTATCTCTAATGCTAAAATATAATTGTTGTCATTCATTAATTTTTTATTTACTGTTTTACAAGAAAGGCAAAACAATAGTTAAGCACTTCACAATGCCCAATTACAGTTATTTATCTGAAGTCCTTAATAGAAAAGTCATTTTGGTTTTAATTTTACGCTTTATCAGTTTCTCACTTTTGAGATGAATGTGCCGGCTCAAATTTGCCTATAAAAAGGCAAATTTGACACACCTATTCAAAACGGCGAAACATCAAGAACTCTGAAAAGGTCCACATTAAAGCACTTCAGAATGATGGATGGTCTTTGAGACAAATAGACAAGTGGTCTAATAAATTTGTTAAAGGGACACTCCACTTTTTTTTTAAATATGCAAATCACTTTTAGCATAGCTTAGCACAATCCATTGAATTGATTAGACCATTACCATCACGCTAAAAAATAACCAAAGAGTTTTGATATTTTACCTATTTAAAACTTGACTCTTCTGTAGTTACATCGTGTACTAAGACTGACGGAAAATTAAAAGTTGTGATTTTCTAGGCCGACATGGCCTATATTGACTATACTCTCATTCTGGCGTAATAATCAAGGACTTTGCTGCCGTAACATGGCTGCAGAAGGTGCGATGTAAAGTGTCCCTTTAATCCATGTACATTGCGCATATCTGACACATTGCATTTATGTTAAACATTTGTGCATTAAACTTAGTTACCAAAATTACAAGAGGCTTTGTGATACCATCATTTATTAAAATATCTTCTTTTGCTCAAATTACATTTGACGTAAATCTGGGAGAAACACTATGCAATGCATCACACCTTTAGTGAGTGACGATGTTGTAATGAAATCGAGTCGAACCTTCTCCTTGAAACATGATCACAAAAGGTCACGAGAAGCATTTGATATGCATGGTGTGAATGATCTGTCTTGTCTGCTTGCTTGTGAATATATCACCCAGGTCAGATCCAAATACAAGGTGTTAACAGGCCCTCAGTTCAATTTCAGGAATGTTAAGCCCACAAATCAATATTACATGAGATAACATCAACTTTTACTGATGTCACATGACCCATTCTACTGTAAAGTTATGAAATGTTCAGTGAATGAAAGCTGAGGAGGCGTATTATGTAATAGGCTACAGTTAACCAACTTATTATTAGTGATATATGTGCACTGAAAAAAATGATTCATTCAATTTACTCAATTTTTTAAGGTAAGTGGTTGAAATCAATTTATTTAATCTACATTTAAACAAAAGTTTTTTTTATTGTATTTATCTGATTTTTTGTTTGTTTAAATTTAGCTTAAATCAATTGATTGCAACCACTTACCTTAAAAAAATTGAGTAAATTGAATGAATCATTTTTTCAGTGTACGACATTCGACTGTGTTTTGTTTGATCCGATTACAAAAGGTTTTGAATGTAGCACCTGTTGTGTATTTTATACAACATTATTTATCCACTTGTGGTCCATTCTTCCAAAAGGGATCTTATTACCTGATGCAAACACATTCTGAGATGAGTCTAAGCACAGTATATGCTTAGTGCTGCCAAAATGGCTTTGTTATTCATTGTATTTTGTTCATGAGCATCTTGTCTCTAGGTGCTGGATCTCTCAGCAGGGATTCATTTCTAGCAACCGTAGCTGTCAACACTGCCAGAGCTTTTGTCTGAAGATGTGATCAGTTTTGCAGTCTTGTTTGCGAGTAAGCGATGTTGCTGTGGTATTATGATTTGTTGTTGATTTGTTTGGGCTTGGATTGGCTTCATATAGCATTCACTGTGCTTTTCAGTGTCCTGTTCGCTAGTGAAGGGAAGCTGTATGGTTGCCATGGCAGCACAGTTGTCAAGTGGGTAATTGCAAGGCGGGAGGAATTTAATACAGATCACTGAGCAGATTTTATGCTTTAAATTGAGGATTCGTAATATTTGGTTTCGACGAAGCCAAGGTTACAACCACAAAAAGTGTCACTTTTTCTTCTAAGCTAGCACATGTATCGCCTTTTAAATATGTTAATGTAGCCTGTCCAAATGTGAAGATCAGTAGATGCTAAAGTTTAACACCTTGGCCTTCTCTCATAATTTATGTTTATCGATACATGAAATTTAGTTAACAAACCATCAAACCTGGTAAGCAAACATCTCTGATATATCCGCAGTACGTGCACAGCCCACTGCACTCCGGTTCTGACGAACAGGCTGTTTTTGTATCCGAATGTTTCTTTCTCCATTCTATTTAAAGACATTGAACGATCCATGTCCAGACTTGCTCTTTTTTCCACGTACCCTCCATTACATAAACAGACTGGTTGGTGAGGAGAGTGTACATCAGGGAAAGACAAGTGCATGAATTTCTTCCAGTTCTTTTGCTGTTGTTGTCACGTAATGATCATTGGGGAACACAAGAAGCAACAAGCAGGGACAGGTTAAAGAGCAAGGGAGCGACGGGAGTGGATGGAGAATGAGAAAGACGGTATACAGAAAAAAATCACAATAATGGGCTTCATTCCAGCAGTAAAACACAGTACCAGTGTGAGAAAGACGGTCTGTGTGACTCTGAGTCAGAGGATTGTCAATTGTATAACTGCCTGCTGCTATCCTTTTGCAAGAATCACACTAGTATTACACATCGGGAACAAGTTTGTCTGCATTTCCTGTACTGTATAGACTTCATGTTATCTCACAGTGAGGCATTCTGTTCATTTGCCATTTAAGATCCTTTTAATGTAGTAGTTGATGCTCACTGTGATAACTTATTGTAGCTATATTTGTGTGAAGTACCCTAAATATTCTTATCTGCAAAGTCATTTCTTTACCCCCATCTTTCGACCTCTTTAGCTTCCTGTGTACGAGACATCCCGTTCCTGTTTGTAACCTTGCACTGTGGGGCGAAAGTTATCCTGTGTGATGTGAAATAGGGCAAATAAGGGCATTTTTAATATGGTCTATTAAGATTAAATCTTTGCTTTGTGAGCTGATGACAGACTTCATCATTTCTGCATCTATTTCTGTTTGCATTAGGGCTGGCAATCAATTAAATTAAAGGGACATTCCACTTTTTTAGAAAATAGGCTCATTTTCCAGCTCCCCTAGAGTTAAACATTTGAGTTTTACCGTTTTGGAATCTATTCAGCCCATCTCTGGGTCTGGCGGTACCACTTTTAGCATAGCTTAGCACAATCCATTGAATCTGATTAGACCATTAGCATCGCGCTCAAAAATAAACAAAGAGTTTGGATATTTTGCCTATTTAAAAGTTGACTCTTCTGTAGTTACATCGTGTACTAAGACCGACGAAAAAATAAAAGTTGTGATTTTCTAGGACGAAATGGCAGGGAACTATACTCTCATTCTGGCGTAATAATGAAAGACTTTGCTGCCTTAACATTGGTGCAGCAGGCGCAATGATATTACGCAGCGCCCGAAAATAATCCCCTTGGTAACTTTCAATAGCTGGGCACTGTGTAATATCATTGTGCCTGCTGCGCCCAAGTTACAGCAGCAAAGTCCTTGATTATTACGCCAAAATGAGAGTATAGTTCCTAGCCATATCCGCCTAGAAAATCGCAACTTTTAATCTTCCGTCTGTCTTAGTGCACGATGTAACTACAGAAGAGTCAAGTTTTAAATAGGAAAAATATTGAAACTCTTTGGTCATTTTTGAGCGTGATGCTAAGGGTCTAACTAGATGCAATGGATTATGCTAAGCTATGCTAAAAGTGGTACCGCCAGACACATCGGCAGGATAGATTCACAAATGGTAAAACTTAAATGTTTAACCTTAGGGGAGCTGAAAAATGAGCCAATTTTCAAAAAAAAGTGGAGTGTCCCTTTAATTACATGCAGAATTATTAATCGCACTTAATTAATTTGAATATTTGCTGAGAAAAAGCCCCCAAATGGAGAAGAAACTATTGTAAAAAAATCAATGCATAAAAATTATAAGTAAATAACTTTAGGGTTTCAAGACATGTTTGTCTGGTTAAATTTAACACATATAACTTATTGATAAGAGTAATGTGTTATATAGATAGCCTTAATTTAAAAATGGATGAAGATTGTATTGTCATTTCATTCTTTTTTCTTATTTTTTATATTAAGGTGCATGCAAATGTGTCTTCTATAAATTCATATAACTGTTATTTAGTTCACAGGGCAGAAACTTGTTCTAGTTTCTTTCACATGATTGTCTAAATGTCTGAGTATGGATATTGTTTCTTCTATTTTGGCCTTGGAAACGTTGTAGAAAAATGGTATCTTACTGTGCGTTTGTGTCCTTAGGGAAAAGCTGTGTGTGGGTGCTGCACAATTGTCTGAACTGAGTGCAAATTTGGACCACTGTGCCGCTGCTTTTAGCTCCTGGACCTGATTTAGGATCCAAATCTTCATGTTTGGACCCATCTAGCAGTCTAAAAAGCCTTCACATTGCCAACAAACAAGCATACATATTGTTCTACCTTGGTTCAAATAGAAGACCTTCTAGTGTTATAACCTGTGGCAAACAACATTTTTATTTTATATTATTTATTGAAATTCTTCTATGTACATTACTGTATGCCTTGGTACACTGTAAAAATAGGTGCTAAATAGCACTAAAAGCCCGTAATCACAGGGAACCATTTTTAGTGCTATGTAGCACCTATGAAGAACCATACGGGGTGATATAGCACCACTTATGGTTCTACAGAGCACAATATGGTTCTACATATGTGCTATATGACACTTAAAGATAACGAGCCAGTGAACCACTTTTAGCGCTATTTAGCACCTTTCGTTATTAGATGTAGGTAAATATGCGCGGTTTAATCTTTATGGTCGTACACTGTAAAAACAAACAGTGCTAAATAGCATTAAAAGTGGTTCACTGGCTCGTAATCATAGGGGAACCATTTTAAGTATCATATAGCACCTATGTAGCACCTGTGTAGAACCATAAGGGGTGTGATAGTGGTGCTATATCACCCCGTATTGTTCTTCATAGGTGCTCCCCTATGGTTACGAGCTCTTAGTGCTATTTAGTACCAATTTTTGGGGGGAGATTGTAGCAAGTATCGTTTCTACCATTGATCAAACTCCTACTGTTATCTACAAGCTGTTCTGATGATTGGTTATTATTGTATTGCGTTAAAAGCAAAGATGTCACCTCATCATTCTGCCTCGCATTGAATCACTCATCAGTTCTCTGAGGCTTTCAATAATTAGTTAGTAACATGTCAAAATTTTCTTTCCTGCGCATCACTTTGGAAACTATCCTAAAATTGTTGTCTGCGTTTTTCTTTCACTTGTCATATTTTTTTTGTTCTGCCACTGCATATGCAATCCCATCAGTCTCAGCCGTTTAAATACTGATTTACAATTTATGAAGTTTGATTTATGTTTCTTCTGAATGACTTTATGTATTGCATGTATTGTGTTAAGCAGCACGAACACTGAATATGTCTTACCTCACAATATCAACATATTCAGATAGCTGCTTGGCAGCAAGAATGTGAAGCTCTAAACCTATGCAGTTTTTATAAGTTTAGTCAATTTTTTAAGTTTTAGGATATGTTTAACTTTTGCAGTTGTTTGTAATAAAGTGTGAACTGTGAAAGAGAATATATTTTTTCTTTATATCTATTTGCTTTTATGATTAAAACATTTTACTATTAATGATTTGATGTCATTTTTGTCACACACATACTAAGATGTTAATCTGGGTTTCTGGTTTGTACAGCAGCACTGTGACATCACTACTTAAGAGCCCTTACAGGATTATGGAAAAGTGATGAAATCTGCCTAGAGATTAAACCAATGCCCAATGACATGCACTGGAAAAAAGTTATGTTCAGTGTCATTGAGGACATGAAGGGACATAATTATGGCCTTGAAATTATTTATATTTCATTTGACTCTTTTGGCTTACAGTCGCATATATTCTGAAAATAAGAATTGTGTAAGATTTGGAATACATCTGATTATGTCCATTGATGAGAGATAGTTTAACTCTTGCTTGTTATATCAGTAATTTCACCATACATTTCATTATAACCTGAAGGTCATTTGCAATTTGCACAAGGTCTTATTTTAGTGGATACTCGCTGCCGGAAAAGGCTTGTAATCCCACACAAGGATTTAGCCTACTTTCTGACAGCAGGACTGACATGTGATATGTCTGGGATTAAGACAGGTATTTGTGAATGAAGTATGGAAGAGGGATTGTAAGACAAGGAATAATTTACCTGAGTCTGACTTGTCTTGTGTATATACAGCAAAAATAAACTTAAATGGGTCACAAGAATACTGCAGAATTTGATGTGAAAATTTTACTGATTATGAATGTAAATTTTGCATAATTTTTATTCTGTGAAGGCCTATAGACGGATATAACAGACGGATAAACAAATTTTGTGGACCAAACACAACTTCCGGGATAATTCCACGTAGAATCAATATCAACAGAATCATTTTACAGTAGTTTATTTCTTATAACAAAATAAATGACAAGTAAATTACCTTAGTTCATATATCATATCTAGTGCGTATCAACTATTACGCTGAGCTAAACGTTATTGTGTAAAATTAATATATTAGCTACAGTTCCTTAAATTCTTGCCTGGTTGCCAAACCTCTTCACACAGTTGTGATCCATGCTCGTCTCACATCGTCTTTAGCAAACCAAAACATTTTATTTTCGACATGGTATATCAGTTTACCCATAGCCTGGATGATAAATAACCGGAAGTTCACTTCCGTTTAGGCCGCGACAACGCGCGGAATATAGTTGAAAATTTGCGCGCATGTCATGTCGCTGGGGGATCAGTTGACGAGTAAAACATACATCATGTTTTTGTTTATTATTTTGCTTGGGTGAATTAATGAGAAAAAATATTCACATATTATACATGACCATAAGGACTTACAAGAGCTTTCATGTCTGGTAAATATGGGAAATTTTCGACAGAGTTCAACGTCGTCAGAAAACCCGAGTCACGACAGATTTTCTCAACTATAAACGGTTAGTCATACGAATCTCTCTCATCTACTAGCTAGTTTTTAGACTGTCGCTTTACACTTAAAATAATAGGTTATATTTTATAATATACAATGTCTTATAACGTTATCAGCCAACGGACCAGTACATCCATTTAATTTACCCGCCAACTTTTTACTTGCATTTGACAGGTTAGTTAAATTATTTACCATTATGGGCGGTTTCCCGTATAGGGTTTTTCCTAGACCCAGATTTAAAACACCTTGAACTGAACTATCGTAACACAAATTATATCAGTGCCATTGATTTGTCTCAAGATGCACACCAGAATTGTTTTTTGTAAGGATTGTATGTAAAACTACTTAAATGTAGGATGTCCTAATATAACTAAGACCTAGTCCTGGAGTAATCTAAACCCTGTTCAGGAAACTGCCCGATTTTTTTTTTTACAATTAAGTTTAAAACAGCAGTGCTACTGTTAGATGACATTTGAAAGTGCTTTTCTCTGGAAAATATGACCTGACCTTGCTTTCTGACCCCAACCCCATTAAAACTAACCCCCTGTGTAATCCTACCAGGATAATGTAACCCTTAATTTAATCCCACCAGAATAAACTAGAAGTGTTAAAACTTATTTTCACTTTGAAACCTAATGGAGGCTATAGAGTTAGTACAGGTATATTTTGTACCATTTAACCTAGTTAAAACAGCATAGCTATTATTAAAGTTTCTAAATAAATGACAAACATAATTGACTTTCACAGGTTGAAATGGTTTATTAGTAAGGAAATACCTGCTTATAACAAATGTGATACAGACTTTTACCCCAAATTAGTTTAATGAGAAAACCAATTCTTGGAGGAAAATAAACTGTCGTGTCCAAAAGCTAAACACAGTACATCTTAAAAAAGTACCAAGCAAGAAACAAGCATTTTCTCACTTGTAAATCTGTCAAAAACTGTAACAAAATTATTTAATTAGCAGAAGCACTGAAGCATTGTTGACTGTATGCATATCCTAAACTAAGTGCAACTTAACTGGCACAGATTAAAGTTTATACAGGTGTTCTGCGTCTACTATCTAATCCATCTATTGGTAACTTAGCAGTGTATCAAAAATATAAAAAGGCCATCTTTAAAGATTGGTACAGTTATTAGCATCATGGCTGGATGACAAAAGGAAAGCCATGTAATTGAACATCTTGTAAAATAAGGCTTTGTATAAGCATGGAGCTTCAAAGTGAGCTAAAAATCACTATAAAGCATAAAAACCAATTCAGCCAGTCACTTCCTTAAACCACTCAATCCTGTCTTCATCTCAGAGATGCTTTAAGAACCCCCAAAAATGAAATTTTGCAAACTATTCAATTCCACAAAGTTACACTTAATGTGCAATAAATGTTGGCATTCTTAATAAAAACAAAAGACTAAATCTAAATCAAACAAAACAATATATACAACACAAAAATAAAATAAGTATCCAATATGCAACAGCCTCAAGTTGCACTCAGTAACCCCCAACCGACCTCCCCCACCCCATACCTCCCAAACACTGTAAGAAAAAGCAACTCCATGTGACATCAATAAGACCCCTCCCATTCCCACACATCTCATAACCCCACCCACCCGCATACATAGAGGACATCACAAAGCACGATTACATCACTAAGCCTGTTAGTTTGAGTAAGTCCCCCCTCGCTCCCGCATGGACCCCCACCCCTGGCTCTTATGGATTGGTGAAGGCATTGGCACAGGGGCTCCATTCATCTGTATTAGGGTTGTAGGCCTCAAATGAGTTAAGGAAGTTGTTTCCATCGAAGCCACCAATGGCGTAGATGATGTCGTCAAGCACGGCAGCACCGGCATTGCTGCGTGGTGAATTCATGCTACTCAACATCCTCCATTCGTTTCGGGCAGGGTCGTAAACTTCAACACAACGCAGGGCATGAGAACCATCAAAGCCTCCTACCACCACAAGTTTACCTGAGAGAGAATAAACATTGGTGATTATTAGTAAAGCACTGAAAATTCGGTAAACCTTTGCCGGGAGGTGTAACATCTTTTGTTCTGCTTACCTTCATGGACGGCCACTCCAGCTCCTCTTCGGGCTATGTTCATCGGGGCAACAAGGGTCCAAGTGTTGTTTTCTGGATTGTAGCGCTCCACACTATTAAGACAGTTCCACGACTCTGCTCCTCCAATCACATACATGAATCCATCCAACTCGCACACAGCGGCCTGATGCCTCCCTACACAAAAACACAAATAGTAAGAACAGATACATCTGACTTTTTAACAGTGTAATCCCCCCCATAGGCTTAAGCTCTAATCTCTTAAATGCCTGCAACTTCTGTGGTTTAGTGTATTGAGGATTTTTTTAAATGTCAACGTGACTCACTGATGTTTAATGGGGCACAGCTGGTCCATTCCTTGCTTGCAGGATCAAAAACATCACAGTTCTTCAGACCTTTCTGTCCACATGGATCTGACCCTCCAACAACATACAGCTTGTCACTCAAAGAGCAGACACCTGGACAAAGTCAAACATACATTAACATATCTAAACCTTGGTAATTGTTATGGGCTTTGAGGGCATCTAATAGTCCATACCTGCATTGCACCGATTAGTCCTTAGCTCTGGCACTTTAGTCCACTCGTCATTATTGGGGTTGTAGGTCTCCCCACAGCTCAATTCGTCAGAGTGGCCATTGGAACCACCCATCACGTAAAGTTGACCCTGATTGGGAATGATTGATTATTTTACAGTGCTTTCAAAAGTGGAGAATGTGTGTGTACTTCATACACTTTGATTATATGTACAAACCATGAGCACAGCCATCTGAAATCTAGCACGTGGAGTCCTCATCGGGGAAATGAAAGTCCAGCTGTCAGTCTTCAGGTCGTAACATTCCACAGTCCTCAGACACTCCTCACGGTTGTAGCCACCTACGCAATAGATTGCCCATCAGACCGTGAATTTCATATAGAAAGATGAGAATTTCAGGACTCCATTCACTAACCTGCAGCAATGAGTCGACCGTTCAGAGCACCAGTGCCCAGCCCGGAGCGAGCGTAGTGCATGGGTGCCAGCAGCTTTTCCTGCTCTTCCTCCAGTGGCTTACTCTCAAAGCTCATGCTCTTGGTTAAGCAAGGGGTGGCAGAAGGTGAGGCCTGGGGACTGCTGCGCCCATGCAGAAAGATCACGCACAGCACGCCATTCAGCACGGCCAGACACAGGTACGTGTTGTCTGTAGGGAGAAACAAAGGAAGAGGGTGACTTAGAGACCTCAGTCCTGACAGCAGAGCATCTGAAGATCTGGGAGTTGCAAACATACTGGTTGTCTTCTCTGAAGCAATATATTTCCACTCTTGCTTGTAGGAATGTTTGGTAGATCCAGGGGAGAGACTGCAAGAGGAGCTGGTGCTCATCTGTCGGGGTACATTCTCACGTGGGAGTTTCTTCTGCAAAGGCACAGTGCAGCTACAGACTACGAGCCCATGGTCCACACATAAACAACCTCACAACAAGCCCAGACCGAGTCTAGGTGCAAGCCCACCTCAACATCTTACCAGTTAAACTAATGTCTAGGTAAACCTAATCCCAATGTAAAACCACTCTAAGCAGCACTAATGTCCAATCCACAATTTCACACAGACATCACACACACGCACGCACACACACACACACACACACTCTTGGGCAAGATTTACAGCCATCGTCTTTGCTGCTTTGATTCAACAGCCCAGCACAAAAAAGCTGCTAGCATTAAACTTAAATCTCAAAAGCAGGCCTAAATTAACTACAGGCCTGCTGCGGTCCAGTCTGAGAAGAGCTCGGCGCTGGTTGTGTACCTGCACAAACTGGATGTGGTCATCCTCAGTGCCGAACACCTCAGCCTGCCCGTCAAGCAGGCTCCCATCGAGCAGCTTGTGACCGGCCGAATAGTACAGCGTTTGCACCTGCAAAACACACAGCGACAATAGAACCCATGTGGCTGTCTTCATGACAACAGAGCACCCAACGACGTGGGTCAGTGGAAAAGGAAAGTTAAGGAGGGAGGTGCAATGCCACTTCTTCGCTGCCGGACTGCAAGGTGCTGGTGAAAAAGCTTCTTTAACAATATAAACATGTTGCTTCTGCATAGGATTCTGGACGGGAAGATTTTAGGTCTTCGTTACTTTCTTGCAAGTCATTGCGCTGTAAATAGCAGATTCTGGATCACAATACTGTTCACCACAAAGCATCTTGGGAACCTTCATTTGTCAACCAGTTTGGAGAAGGAAATAGAAAACACAAGCTCCATCAACACATGTTCGGCTGCTACCATCTTCTCAGCTGAGGAAGTTAGTCAAGTTAGATGTCATCAGACAAACTGGTGAGCTGTCATCAATTTTACAGCTCAAAAACGTTTTAAAAAACAAAAAAAAATCATAAAAATACTCCTGGCTCAAGCTTAAAAGTGATTTCAAAACCAAATAAAATACAAAAAAATGAAATTTATAAAGGACATTCCGTTGAACTGGGTCAAGTGAACATCACTTAATGTTTTAAGTGTGTGACAAAAAAATAATAAGGGATGGTCATTGTGTGTACAAACACTTAAAAGAATCATTAGCTAATTTCTGGTGGATCCATTTGCGATTTATGCATTAAATGCATCAAAGTAGTTGCCTTTCCATAAAGCAGGGGTAGGGAACGTCGGTACTGGAGCACCGATGTCCTGCCGAGTCTAGCTTCAGCTCTAATCAAGCACACCAGAACAAGCTAATCAAGGTCTAAAGAGTCACCTGAAAGCAGGTGAGGTTTTATCAGGGTCGGAGCTAAAATCTGCAGGACCTTGGCACTCCAGAACCGACATTGCCTTATCCTGGCTTTTGCAATGGACATCTTTGTTTGATTCTGCACACTGGAGTATAAATGTTGGTGTAAATTGTGAAGTACTGCCTAAAATGACATCTTGGCCAATGAAATTAAAAATAAGGCAACATATGTACAAAGTAATTCTATTATTATGTGTGATTGTTTATTATTGTAACTTTAAAGCATTTAAAGCTTTAAAGCATAAAAGAATGAACTCTACAGAGATTGAGGATATAGCATTTCACTTAATGTTTTGCCCTCTCCATCCTCATGTCTTTTCTTACTCGCATCCTGTGGGGGTGGAGCAGAGATGCGAGGAAAGGAAACGAGGATGCACAATTAAGAACTGCGAAGCTCCCTGAGAGTTGCAACATCCGATTTTGTGACAGTCAAGCTACGATTCGTTTCCGCTTCCTTTTTAGGATCGAAGTTGCCATCATGAAGACTTTCAAAATTGATGGCGCTTTCATTTGTACTTGTTTAGTAAACTCATGCGAAATAATAGTGGAAACCTTTGTGGCATAAGTTATCATATTCATGTGCTCCAAAACTTTGTTAAATTATGTCTATGCATGGGTTCTTTCTTCAGTGTAATCAAACGTCTGCTTTTTTGAGTTTGGCAATGCCAAAAATAGTTCCTGCTTTTGTGAGTTTGGTAATGCCGAAAATACTATGTGAAACTTGGTTATGTATTTGCAACAGTGTCTTGTAGATGTGAAGTGTTCTATTGATAAGTGCATTTTATTTGAAGGAGGGAGCCTAGTGCTTATCCAGACCCGTCTCCCTCATTTTGTTATGTTCGTTCTTTTCATTCTCTCTTTACCCTGGAGGGCCCCAGTCTTGGTTTCTTCAGTCTTGTTAGAATCCTGTTGATGTTTGCTCTATTAAACCTAAGGAGAGATAAATCAGTGGGGAGGAAGAACTGTTAGTGCTGGTTCCCAGAGTATGCACACACACTCACACATTCATACACCTGCTTAGAGAAAAGAGAGATGTCACTGAGAAGGCAACATGCCAATTCACTCTCTGTTTTTCGTAAATTCTGTGGCATCAGTTACGATACAGCACTAAGCGATCAGGAGGCTTTTAATTCTGCTCACCTGGACTAACCACTCGCCTGTGCAGAGGGTGTAACAGCCCCGTTCTGTACCTAAATGTATACTCTTAAAGGCCTGGGGGGATTTGTGGGTAAGGGGAAACAGGAAACAAAAATATGGAAGGCAGAGAGAACAAACGCAACCGACCTCTACCGTTAGGATGTCTGGTGTGAACGGACCTGTTAAATCTGTGAATGGGATGAAATACGAGGGGAACAGGGAGGGAAGGAAGAGAGGAGCTTACAGCGGAGGACATTACTGACCTCCTCCATCAGTCGCTCCAGTGGTTCTCCGTTTTCCAACAGGTTGCGCTGAACCCAGACAATCACCTTGGAGTAGAGCTTCCCATTGCTGGGCAAGGACATGTTATCCTCCAGCATCACCTCCAACTATGAACACACCCAAGCAAAATTAACATGAAGCTTATTAAATGGATGTTTTTCACAAATGCATTAAGTATAGTTATGAAAAATAGAACTAGAATGTTGGTGGCTCCCAACACGGTTCCTTGGGGGACACCCAATTGTTTTAAGGTATCCCTTAACAAACACCTTAAATGAAATCATCAGCTTGTTAGTAGAGCACTTTGAGGCCGTAAAAATGCGTGTAGATAAGGGAGACATATAAAATATGTACTGTTGGGGTCTTTCAAGGACAGTGTTGGAATTCACTGTTGTAAATGAGCAGAGATGTTAAATTAAAGGTCCCATATGGTCAAAACTGAAATTTTGTGGCTTTTTTCATGATAACTGAGGTCTAGGGGCTATGTAAGTACCATATAAGTTTCAAAATAGTCATTTAAGGTTCAAATGAGCATGGCCTGCTTGAACTAGCTGTGAGTTAAAACGTCTCGTTTGTACTTCCGTATATTTGCTACGTCACCGAGTAACAGTCGCCGCCTTCAGTCTCCACCCCGAGCACTGTCCACAGTCCACCGCCCCACCCCCTTTCTGTCACAGAAACACCAGAGAGAAGAACGAACCGTAGAGTAAGGCGAGGAGGAATATCGCACCATGTCAAGAAAACGCTGTTCAATCGATGGATGTTTTGAAAACAAATCATTGCACAAGCTTCCGAAAAACGTGAATATACGAGACCAGTGGCTAATGTTCATTTTTTCGGAAATTCCGCAAAACTTCAGTTCAACAATTTCCGTCTGTTCCAAACATTTCTCAAGTGACTGCTTCGTCAATCTGGCCCAGTTCAATGCGGGTTTCTGCAAGACTCTCCTGATCAAAGCTGATGCAGTCCCTACTTTGTTGGGTCCGACTTCAAATCCACAACCCGTAAGTAAACTTTATACACATTTTAAATTATATAATGTAGCAGAGAAAAACGAAATTCTATATAAGAAAAGATTATGCAACGCTAACGTGATGCTAACGCGATGCTTCGTAACTTTACAGTCTATGGTAGCAACAACTTTTTATATAATATGGTGAAAGTTACAAACACCGTCGCTGTTGGTGTCTTTCGTTTTTGAGTTAAACACGTGAGGTTCAGTCATCTCAGTCTCCGTGTTTGTGTTTTACTAACATTTAGTACTTCCATGGGTAACTGTATTTCAACTGTTGGACAGATACGGCCTTAGTACATCATGTAAATCAACTTTGTTGTAGGAGGGAGATGTAGGGGAGGGTTTTATGTGTGTATGAATGTATTTATTTATATATTTTATTTGTTTTGTTTTCAAAAATCAAAGTGATTTATTTTTATTTATAGGGTACCTCACAAGATTCTCAAACGACCATCACCACGACCATCACCCACAAACATGCAAGCACCCAAACTGACCCCCCACTAAGGAAAACAGTTGGCACACAGCTTTCACTTGGAACACTAGCAGAACATGTGAGAAGCAAAGGTAATAAATATTGCTTGTCTTATAAAATAAATTAAAAAATCTCAATGTAACTGAGCTATTTGTGTTGTAAAGTGTACAGACAAAAAAGACTGATTACATGATTGCATCTGGCAGTTGATACACAGTCAAAAGTCTTTTCATTTCACATGATCATGAATTTACTAAATTACAATGTCCATTTTTATATTTGTGTTACTAGCCACACAGACAGACACCTTTTTAGGTGAAATGCCACTATTCTCAACACCATTGAAGGGGAACGTGAGTGGTGTCCTGGGTTCAAGACCAGCAAAGAGACCACGCCTTGAGGAGGATGAAGAGGAGGACACATCAATTGATATTCCTGAGCCTCAAGACTCCACATACAATCCAGAAGATTCTGTGACTATAGTCACAGAATCATCACAGGTGTTGTAAGTGTAATTTTTTTAAAAACAACTTATTAACATTACATACAAGTCCTCAAAGTACTATTATAGAATGTAACTAGAATTTAGAAATAATGTTGTTACATTTCCTAAAAGTACATAAAATAGAATTTTCCATCGCTTTGTTTTCGACTAACAGACCCACAAATGGATACAGCGACACCAAGTACATTGTTTATGGAAGCTGCCTCTTTGAGCTTTTTGAGACCTGTCCTGTGTGCCAACGAGTTTGTGATGTCACCCCACTAAGACGTGGAACTTTCTTGGCCATAGACCAACTGTGCCCGCACTGCCAGTACTCCAGAAAATGGAAGAGCCAGCCTGTCTTTGGAAGCAACCCTGCAGGGAACTTGCAATTGTCAGCTGCCATATATTTTAGTGGTGCATCTTTCATTCAGCTTGAAAAGGTATTTTCAATTTATATTTATTCTATTTTTCAAAAGTTCTATTTTCATGTATATGTGTGTGTGTGTGTGTGTGTGTGTATGTGTGTTTACTTTTTTCCGGATCTGTGTATGTAATAACTTGTGCATTTTCTTTCATTAGATTTTCAATGCGATGCATATAGCGTTGTTTAAATACGACACTTTTAGAAGACATGCTCGGATGTACCTGGAACCAACCATTATCCATAAATGGGGGAAGGACCAGGAGACACTTCTGCAGCGTCTGAGCCAACATGACAAGGCCATAATTGGAGGTGATATGAGGGCGGACTCACCAGGTATAAAATTCTTGTTTGTCATCTTCAAAATGTTATTAATGCTATATCTTTTCAGAAATAGCATTTGTTTTTTTATTCATTTTTGCTCTTTCGTGTTTTCACTCAGGACACTCTGCAAAGTACGGAAGCTACAGTGTGATGAACCTTCGGGAAAAAACGATAATTGATATTCAATTGGTGCAGGTCAGTGTGAAGTGCACGAGAATGAAAATATTGCTAGTGGCTATTACTTGATGACGTGTATATGTTCCAAAGTGATTTTGACAGAAATATAGTCAGTATAGACTTTTTTTAATGTTGAAAAACTTGATTATGATTAAGTTCCATGTTATAGTTTATAGACATCAAGCAACCATTGCTAGAATAACATAGAAATATATTTTAAAACACCCATGTCTTTTCTATACCACCAGAGTAACGAAGTTGGTGGTAGCTACCATATGGAACTGGAGGGCCTGAAAAGGAGCCTTGCGATGCTGGCAGCACGTGGTATCGAGTTGGACTACATTGTCACCGACCGTCACCCACAAATACAAAAATATCTCAAAGACAACAATATCAAACAGTTTTATGATATCTGGCATCTGGAAAAAGGTGAGGATTTTTTGCTAAAAAAATTATTGTGTACTCTGTTTGAATTAACATTGTCTAATTTGCCCTTTGTCAAAAAAATTTCATTGGTATACAGGCTTGTCAAAGAAACTGGACAAGATTGCAAAAGAGAAAGACTGTCAAGAAGTGAGAAAATGGCAGCGTAGTATCAAGAACCACGTATACTGGACTGCAACATCATCCACCTCTGGACAAGAGAAAGTGGCAAAGTGGAAGTCACTCGTCAACCACCTGCAAGACATCCACACTCACGAAGATCCCCTCTTTCCAAAATGTGAACATCCAGAAAAAAGCAGCACAGACCCGAGCAAGTGGTTGCAGCCAGGTGTGTATATAATATGCACAATCCTACATCTGTCTATGATCTATTTTTGGTTGATAAATTTTTATTACAATGTAAACATGGAATACTTAGACGCTACTATGCGTGTTTTTATTGTTAATGTGTACCTGTGGCAAAAATAAATTTTTTAATGCTTATCAATTTCTGTACTACATATATTTGTACTATCTTTTGCTAAAAGTAATTACAACACTTCTGTAATATTGTTTGTATTTTAGCTTCTAAACCACTTTACAAATTGGATAAAACATTAATGAACAAAAGGGTCCTGAAGGATGTCGAGAAGTTGAGTCACCATCATCAGACTTCTTCCTTGGAGGCATTTCACAGTGTAATCTTACGTTTTGCCCCAAAGAACGTTGTCTTTCCTTACCTTGGAATGCTGTGCAGGTAATATATCTTATAATATTCATGTAATGATTATACTTTTATATTATACATGTGAAAAGACTTGTAATAATATTCATGCAGTGAAAGAGATAAAGCATATTTTGTAAGGTCATCAAAATTTTTTTTTTAAATGACTACTGTTGCTAACTACATGTTACATGTTGTGTCTAAAATGCTGTAGACTTCAAACATAAAACATATTTGATGGTTTTTGTTTTCAGGTTATACTTGGCGGCCATGCACTTCAATGAGAATGCTCACCGCACACAAGCAGTCTCAGCTTCTGGAAAGCCTATTTACAAAATCAAGTTCCCAAAATCTAAGAAGGGGGTATGCACTGCAAAGCCAGTAAAAACAGGGCAAACATACAGTAAGTATAACAATCTTTATTTATTATATAAAACTTAAAAGTGCAAAGTGAACATAAGGGTAAACAATAATCAATAAACGATTGCTAATAAGGGTAAACAATGTTTTTTAGACTATGTACAGGAGCTGATGGAAGTCCTTTTTGAGAATGTCTTTGACGACCCTAGACCATACATCATGGAGGTAGAGAAGATCAAAATACCAGAACCACTTTCCTCTCAGTATGAAAGACCTCCCAAGGATGAAGTCATCGCTGGCTACATGTCACGCTTCAGTCGAGAGGTGGTCTAAACCCTACGTAGCTGCCTGTAGTTTCAGGGAACTCACGCCGTATTCGCAGGACAACACATGAGGGAATGACAACCCTAACTCTCCGGCCCAAAAAGCCCCAGCACCAGCTGACAAAGCTCCTGTATGCCAGATACCTGTAACACCTGTTGGTGGAGGGGGAATGAACATTTAGTGTGCATTACAGACAAAAAAATCCATATTATCAATGTATATATTCCTAGATAATGAAACCTTGTACATATAAATATGTGTAAATACGTTACATGAGGTATTATAATACCAGAATTGTGATGGAAATATTCATGTTAAAATTCCATAAATTTTACAGCAATAAGCAACACAGTGTGGTTGTTCTTATCATATTATAAATACAGAAGTATCATTGTAATAAAGTTTGTACTATTTACCAAATTCATTGTAATTTGTTACTACATGTCACATGGTACCAAAAACTTTACAACGCAATTGTAAAATTTTAAATGCATCGTAATTTCATTTAGGTTATATATATATATATATACACACACACACCACTAAATAACGAACTCTTCATCAAATGTATACATTTATTATTTACTTACCGTTGTGTACTTAGTCGCAAACGCCCGTAATCAGCCCGGTAAATATTGTATGCATTTTGTAATGAATAAACATCCAAGCATACAGGCTGAAGACCAGGATGGTCAATCATGCAGTTTGGAGGTGATAACACTTGGTTCATTCTTCTTAAAACCTAATGAACATGAGCATTTTTAGCATTTGTTAGCAGAAAGTAAAGCATTTTGCAAGAATAAAGCATTGTTTTATAGTTTTACGATTTTACCTTGGGTGTCTCCTTACAGCATGTGTTCTCGCGTTCTGTGGACATCCGTGCACAGTTACCACAAGTACACCTTTTGGAACAAAATGTAAGCCAAATTTAGATTTACAACTTATTGTATCAGTACAAAAAATGTCTTTGTATTCGTTGATATAAAAAATAATTACCATTCTGACACGTCCTGTTGTAAACGCGTTTGAGGAGGTGGTCTGTTCTCTACTGTCTGCGCCGATTCCGGGTCTGACTCTGGCTCAAACATGTAAGGACGAAAAATATTTCCCCGAGTAGTCTCCATCATTTACTTATCGGTTTTTCTATTGATATTGTGTGTATTACCAAGGCACAGCGTGACTACGGCATACATGACACTAGTTAACTGTGGTTGGCCCGGCTGAGCGTCACTCAGAAAACAACAGGCCAATCAGCAGAGAGGCTCATGAATATTACTTAGACGGGCCAAAACCAGGTGTTCTGAACAGAGCTCATGAAAGAGGAGCTGGAAAAAATATAGAGACGTTGTTTTTGGGTACTTTTACTGTAAATATTTATTCTTAAGGACATAATAACCTAAAATATAACCCTAAAAGGGCTAATAATACGTGACCTTTAAGTGATCTAACCTTAAGCCGTGGGAGCTTGAGGAAATCCTCTTGCTCAGACACCTCTAGAAGATGCTCCTGGATATAGCTGTCGATCTTGCCCAGCAAACGCATATCTTCCATGGAGCTGGCAAAATTACGATAGGAGATAGCACTCTGGCAATCCATTTTGGAAAGAAGGTAGTCGCCACAGATCTGCAAGCAGTTACCAAAAGTCAGTTAGGGCTGTATATCAAGAAAAACAATTGCATGACTCGTAACTGCACATGCATGCAATCACATTCACAATAAATATTATTACCTGCTTTACTCTTTCCATTTTGAGTCTTTTAGCTGCAGAGTAAACCTCCTTAACCAGCTCCTTATCTGCCTTCAACCTGCAGGGAGCAACATAGGCATATTGTAGTATAATAAAAGGATTTACAGACCACAGTTTAGTTAGTTACAAATTATTTCTTTGGCTGGCTATAACTTTTGTCTCTTACTGGGCAGTATAAGCATAGTTGAGAAGGATCTCCACAGCCTCAGGGTCCAAATCTTCAAATTTTACATGGGACATGCCTTGTGGCTCCAAGTCACTGTTAAAGATCTCAAACAGGTATGGACTGCAGCAGGCCAGCACAGCCCGGTGAGCCATCAACTCATGGCCGCATACCTGTAGGGGTTAATGGACAAAAGTTAATACCTTTAATTACACTGTGATAAAGGTACAACTCAAAATAAACTGAATTTTACTTCCCCATACAAGTGCCACTGCCACAATGCTAGATTTAATTTCACCTTACAAAAAATGCAAAAGGTGCTAGCAGGCAAAACTAGGTTTAAGAAAGAAGAAAGAAACCAAACACCTCTCCTCAACCACAACATTTGGGGTTTTATGTCCATAACATACATAGCGTTTTATTTGGGAAAAAAAAACTTTAGAGATTAAATCAATATAAATCTTGAGATTTAACTATTATTAAACTATTACTTTACTCAGGACTGTGAAAGCTTCCTTGAGTTTGCATAACATTAAACAAATGCTTTATCCGTTAAAGAATGTCACTCAGCTAAAAGCCATTCAAAAGTTTCAGTAATTGCCTCTAATGAGACATACTCATCCCTGCCTCATGTTTCAGGTGTGATCAACACCTGCAGCAGATCTCTTGCGACAGAGAGTGAAGTTAAAAATAGTGCGTTACCTGAAGTCTCACGTCACAGAACTGTCCGTTCTTTCTAAGGGCGTTCATCTTGGCCACGGTGGAATCCAGGAAACTTTCATCCTCAAAGACCAAATATCCATTGGGAATCATTTTTGCTTGTTTTCGAAATTAAGCCTGTCAAAATTGAAGCACATTTGAGTCAGTGTTCAGACTCTTTAAAACACGTAGCCTAGTCTTTAACCTGCACAAATACACTCAATATACCACTAATTTGAGCTTCTCAAAAAGCATTCAGTCTATAACCATTACAAATCCATTCTATTGCGTACTCAGTAATGCGTTTACCTAATACTAAATGACGTACGACTGGGTTTTCAGAAGCAAGTGAAGTTGAGCCAGGAATGGGAGTGTCCAGGTCTTCCTTCACTACAAATTGGGTGTCAAAAGTAATGCCAGGCGACCAGCGGGAACAGTGGGGGGACAGAGATGACTCAAACTCTCAGGCTTAGAGTGACTGCAATCAAGTCCTCGGGTGTCCCGTTGGCTATAGACTCAAACCTTTTCTGTGTTGATCATGCATTGTAACCTGCAGAATAAAGAATGAAGAAAAACAAAGGGTTGGGATGACAAATTATCTCTGGAACAATGATTACATCAATGACAATTTCAGTAACAGAGCTTCAGGCGGTGACCCACATCGCAATCAAACATCCAATTGTGATGTGGAAAAAACGACGATCACACCGCACCACTCAAGGGCAAAAATGCAAACAGAGACTGACCCATTTTTACAGCACTGATGTTTTATAGAGGTAAACACCTTATTCATAATCAGACTTCATTTACATTAATGCATTTGGCAGATGCTTTTATCCAAAATGGCTTATAGTGCATCACGAGTATACATATGCGTTTTCCCTGAGGAATAAACCCATTACCTTTTGCGCTACTAATGCAATGTTCTACTAATAGAGCTATAGAAACACACAGCGTAGTGTGTGTTACTCTGTTTTTTGGGTTATATAAACTCAAATCTTCTCCAAGCACATTTCAGCCATTCCATCACCTCTCCTGCAGTTAGTGCAACTCGCCTCTTCAATAACACCACAAAAATGTCCTCCATTTCCCTCTCGCTAACCACATGGTTGCCACACCCTCACATTTACGTAATTTTCCACAGGTCTCCAATGCTTTTTTGCCAGCAAAAAAGGTCCACTTTAGTGGTGGAGGATGGTCACAACCAACAAATCACTCAGGAATTTAGATGGACTTAATACATTCCCACAATGAGGTGGATGGCCACAGCTGTGTGGGGATGGAAAAACAAAATGAAAACAAACAAGCTGCAATACGTGTTATCCACAAGTTTTACATGAAAACCAGCTGGTATTTTTCCACTCACATCTACATGGCTCCTAGTTGGAAAGTGGTTGCTTTTCAATAATCTGCTCATCCTCTCTTGCTCTAACCTCAATAAGAGCCTTCAGACAACATTAGACCATGAATTATTTCACTGTACAGATGCCGCAGATAGGATCCTCTTGAAGATGAGTGGGACATGAGAAACACTTTCAAGCTCCAGGATGGGTGAAATGGATAAAAGCCTCAAATTTACTAGAGTTTCTTCAGTACTGGAGTTTATTCTATTGAAGGTCGCATCGTTTTTGATTGGCCAGCTATCAGGTGCCTTGTGATTGGCCAAATACCTCATGCTTGTTGGAGAAATGTTACACCGCTTACCATATTTGGATTATCAGCGCAAAAAGCACACCATCTCCACAACATGGCGGCGGTGGCAACGACAATACCACGGTGTGAATAAAATTTACACCGGCTTTCTTGGCATATATATTTGGGTGGTGTTATGCAAATCTTTCCACCTAGTGACGTATATAATGATTGGGGCCTGTTTGAGGCGTTTAAGGATGGCATGGATGAGCATTTACTTTTAAAAAGAATATCTCATTGGGTTTGAGACTTCAATCTTTTCACCTTTATGGATCTTCTATATGCACAAACAGCTTTTAACCCTTCAAAGACTTAGGAAACCATAAAATCCCATCACGGTAAACCAAACAATTTCTGGCAAACAAGATTTATGGGGTGCACACACCAAATGTGAATTCAACGAGTTCATTCGGTAGATTACATACGAAGTCAATGGAAAGATGCAAACAGCCGTGAACTCGCACGGGGTGATCCGAATGACGCAAATTGGGCAGCCCGATTGCAGAGACACGTTTGAGCCAAACAGCGCATTTTCGCATCAATCGTGCCGCCCAATTTGCATCATTTGGATCACCCCGTGCGAGTTCGCTATTCAACTAGAGGAAATAATTCGCATGACACAAAGTTAAATCCCACGAGTAATCTAGGGTGAGGAACGTGATGCTTCGTGTTTGGTTACGCAGCATTACAAATGTCAAGTTACCTTAATAAATTAATTTAAATGTAGTTTTAAACGTAGGTTCGGGAGGAGCCTAAACATTTAGGCCTGTCAATCATCATTATGGGCGTATATAATGCTGCCTTCAGGCTCCCTCCTCCTCCCTATCTCCTCTTTCACTGCTTGCTTTCTTCCTCTGTGTAGTTCTGTTGCGGTGGTAGAACTTGGGGCTCAAGCCCCAACCTCAGGTTCGCTTTCTCTGATGCAGAGCTGAATTCAAAGGAGAACTAGTGAACACAAAGACAAGACTTTCCGGTAAATACGAATTGTCCACTATGAAGCGGCCTTAATCTGAGAACAGCTGGTCAACTTGGAGTGGATTCAGGAACCGATCACTTAAACCAGGGCATTCACAGTTAGGACTACAGACAAAGCCTAAGGTGACTGTGCAACTTCAGACTAACTCACAAATCTCCTATTGTGTGCTGACAACCACAGCGTCCTCAATTATTGACAGAGACAATGTTACAAAGATAAAAAAGGGCAGGCGGTTGAAAGGCGTAGTTGCAGAAAAAGACTTTGAAAGATGGTTTTGTGCGAGCAATTGTTTTGTCCCCTCTGGCATGCAGTAAACAGCATGCTTAGTCGGTTAGCGTGGGTCACACGGCAGACAAGAGAGAGTTGTTTCCTAACTTTGTTGAAGTTCTAAACAGATAACCCAGATTGGCAATCAACTTGCTTAAAGCGGAAGTCCACCCTAAAACAACATTATGCTCCAACACTATATTTCATGCCATATATGTAGTTGATTGTGCTGCCATCAAATGTACTAACTCCATATAAAAAATTAAAGCTTTTAACTGCTACAGTAACGGTGATTTGACGCGTCATCAAATCACCGGAAGAAAAATGCACGACTACATTAATTCTGAATGTTCTAAATGGGGGCGGGTCTTGAGGCGAGATGATTGACAGTAGATGATAACGTTTTTGACTGACAGCTGCACAGGAGCTAACATTAGCTTGCTTTGCTCGTGTTTATAATAACAACAACATGATAATAACTTTCTACGTAGTATGTTTACCGTAGTTACACAAAACAAGCAACAACTAAGCCAAATGATGTTTTAGATATTTTAACAATTTTACATTACCTGAGTCCGCGGAAAAACTGGGCTGAAAACAGTACTCAAAATCTTCCTGACGAAAGTGCTGGCTGCATATTCAAAGTAGTGTAGTGGTGGGTCAGCTGAGGGTCGCGTTGATGTCAACAATAAAAACTCCCGGTGGCCTGAATTTGTTGTCCTTACATCCACATACTGCACAGATTCTAGTCATCTTTTATCGAGGGCTTTGGTGATTTCCCCCTCAGAGACGGTTAAAGCGGAGTTACTCTTTGGATGGGTTCGTCTGCCGGCTAACTTCAAGTTGACTTGAGTTGATTTGAGAGCTAGTTGAGCGGTAAAAGAAGTTATTAGGCTTGTTCAACTTCATGTGGCGTTGCAAGAATCGACAGCGGGATGACGTCAAAGTACCGGGAGAGCGATTCGCGAAATCATACGGAGGAGTTTGCTTTAAAATCCCTTTCGCGGAACCTTGACATCATCCAGCTGTCGGTTCCTGCGGCGCCGCATGAAGTCAAACAAACCTGACGACTGCATCGAACAGTGGTTAGTGGGTGGAGCTAATGACTCAGTTTCGCGCAGTGCATTCTGGTTAATTGTGTCCATTAAAGACCGTTACGAAAATTCCGCTTCAACACACTATCAATCTAATAATCGAAATCGTGCAAATTTATTTATTTTTCCTCATGTATAATGCAAAGTGGACATAAATTACCCGTGATAAACAGGCTAAAATGTCTAGATTGGACTTCCCCTTT
This sequence comes from Paramisgurnus dabryanus, assembly GCF_030506205.2. Taxonomy (NCBI): domain Eukaryota; kingdom Metazoa; phylum Chordata; class Actinopteri; order Cypriniformes; family Cobitidae; genus Paramisgurnus; species Paramisgurnus dabryanus. The sequence continues at coordinate 13,463,330 of NC_133348.1, forward strand.
AAGGCCATCCATAAAAACCTGAAGATGACATGCAAGCAATCTTAGATACTCCTATCAGCTCTGTGGCTAGACCATGACCACAGGCAGTTTGAGTGTTTATGCAATTATTTTGAGAAAGGAGTCATAAGACACATTTCTTGCACGTCACTGGGATCTGTGCCAAATCTGAAAGTACATTACTTAGCGTCACGTACTCAAAAGCTATCAAGAATTTGTTTATTTATAATCCTGACTATTTTATCCAACGCCATTCCAAGCGCATTAAAGAAAAACATCTCATCAATACAATATGTTTGTTCCTTGGGAATGAAACACGTGACCTTGGCATTATTTGCTCCATGCTTTGCCAATTGAGTCTTGGCCATCAGCAAATCCCCTGATGTGCCTTTGAGCTAATGAACTGCATGCATTAGTGATACGTGTATCTAAATTAAATGTACAGAAAGGACAGTGAGTGAATGAGGTACAAGGGCATTTTGAAACTAAAAATAATGTTATGATCAAATGGACCATGATTGCGAGACTAAAACAAGCATGGTGAATTTTTTCATAATAGCATGTGCGCAACAGTTTTCTGAGCCACATTTCCAAGGGTTATATAACATTCAGAAAAACTGAGTACTACAGACTGCTCTTTCCAATACAGCATAAATTACTGAAATACCCGTTACGCAATATAAAAATCCTTTTTTTAAAGTGATGGAATGAGACCTGATAAAAACAACAGTACTTTATATTTTTTATCCAGTAAATTAATAGATCAAGACCAGAGGGCATTTACAAGTACATATTTGGCAGATGCTTTTATCCAAAGTAACTTCAGTGCATTACAACAAAGTATACATTATTATATTAATCAGCGTGTGTTCCCTGGGTTTGACCCTATGACCTTTTGCGCTCCCAACTCAATGCTCTACCACTGAGCTATACAAGGGCAAAGGGCACCAAATCATTTGAGAGTTTCTAGCCATTATAAAGAAAAAGCTAATATACATGAAAAAAAAAGAGGTTAATGGGAGAACACAATGTAAGGAGTGAACTAACAAAGCATCCACATGACCTCCTGCTTAAAAATGCAGTGGAAAATTGAATAATCCTTCACTATGTGCGAAAAGAATGTTTAAAAGAGAGAGAGAACAGATTTATTCACAAGGACCGACACAGAAAATGTCTTCTGTTGATTCGCATTAATCACAGCATGCAATAGAGGCAGTGTGATGGAGGAATGACAAGGCAGTACATAGCTGAGCAATTCATTAAAAAGGTGGGATAAGATACCATGTAGATCTTTCTGCTATCTTTGTCTGTATGCTATGAATGTGTCCAAAGTCTTTGCCAACAGAAAACATCTTATCTTCCTCTACTAAAGTTATCTGGGAATTTTACAAAGAATCGAAACACACAAGCAAAGGTCACAAACTGACCAGTTCTTCATTTCCCTTACAAATAAGCTTTGTGCTCATCAATTAGGTCATCCATAGGCAGGCGTGGTGTTGTAAAACAAAAACGGCTTTACAGAAAGTGAAATTTAAGCCTGGAGATTTCATGGACTTTACACAGTATAAAATGTACTGTGAGGCTAATGTATAATTATATTATGTGTACTATATATGATTACATTGGAGTGTTAGGTTCGTATGTAGAGAGAAATCCAGCAAATAAAATAAACGAATAAAAATCACATGACAAACTGTGCATCTGGTTATTCTGTATCTATGGCATGATTTATTTAAAAAAAAAAAATACTTACTGTAATTAAACTAATCTCAACATCGCTTTTAAACATACGTTGTATAAATAATTTGCATAAAACAAACAATTGCAAGGATTTGTAGAATAATCTACAAAAGTACGAAGAAAAAAATATGATGCATTAAATGCGAAGAATTGATGATAAATGATTGCCGCCTCAACACATTCCACGAATGCGGATAGGCCAGAATCCACGGATCCAAGCAATCCTATTGGTCAAATAAACGTCCATCAACACGGCTCGCAGACATGGCACTTTACCCGCACAATAAGGTTTGTTGCATCAGAACACTTCAAGCTACTAAAGTCGAAATGTAAAACTAGGTCAGTAGGATCTTTTTCTTTCTTTTGACAAAACATCATTTATAGACTAAAACGGATGTTCAGTGACAAAATACACGAACACTGCTTTCCGTTAACCACGCTGGCACGCATTTGAACCTTGACAAATTGTACCGTGGTTTATTAATTTATAGTACGTTATGTAGTATTCGCGGCCTCTAAGGTTTTTTGCGCAAGTCGTTGATGTTGCTACATTTCCCTGTATGCGTTTAATTTAATATGAACGTTTGCCTTTTTTGCCCATCATTGATAAAACTAGAAACAGAGCAATCGGTACTCTGGCTAACGTAGTAAGGTTGACGTTACAGCGGTTAAAAATTTTGGCTAGCTGCGCACAGTGCAAACATAAAGCAATAAACCCACGGGAGTAACGTTAATGTTACTTTTCTTTTAATAGGCAACATTTTAACGAGAAATTTTATTATGTTACAGACCACCATGAGGTAACCAAGTGTCCACTCATGTAACACAAAACAGCTGTCGTTTACAAAGCTGTCGCGAAAGCACGAGACTTAAACCATTACAGTGATCGATGATCTTCTTACCTGATCTGTTTGACAGTAGACGATAGTAGACATATTTAAGGTGAACTCAGAGTTGTTGGTTTTGGATATTGCAAAAGCAATAGATGTACGCTGGCACGTTTCTGCGTCCGAAAAGGCGTGTAGGGTTTCGGTGCTGTTAGATCTGCGCTTGAGCTTTGACAGTGACGATGGAGCACGCGTTTAACAAGAGCCACGGGGCTGTTTCCTGGCGTGACGTCAGACTCGGAGCCCCGCCTGCGGAAAAGTACCGGCGGTGAGGGTAGTGCGGAGCCTGCGCGTAGTGTCTGGTTCTCTTAAATTATATCACTAGCACTGATAAAGGTTTTATCCCGAAAACGTTTGGCAGTATTGGTTTTATTAGAAACTGGTCTCTATTTATTAGAAACTGGGCTCTGTTTGCCCCACCGGTAATGTGTTGGTAATATTGGTGGGATTTTACGTGGCAGATGGTAACCAACAGGTCAACATTAATTCCTACTGGAATACGACTTAAAACACAACATAAAGAAAGTTTGCTATAGTTTTATAGTAAACAGCTAATAGTTCATAGTAAATTAAATAGAAACTATTCAAATATTATTTTTTGTTATTCAGCAGGGTGTGGTCACTGGTCAGTAAGACTTTGCATATGGTGACAAAATGATTCAATGGTGAAATGTCCTGGTTATAGCTTTTAGTAGTTATTGTACATGACCACGTCATATATTTCACACCCCCATAACCACATGAGAAAGTTAAGCATTTTTTATTACTATCAAAAAAACATATTGACCAACATTACATAAAAACTGAAACATAACATAATGAAGATGGTAACTTTAATAAAGGAAATACAGGGAAGTTAAGCTTTTCCTGTGATGCAGGAACGCGTGTGACGTCAGAGCCGAATATCCCTCATTATAATGTCTCTCATGCACAGGTAAGGTTTAGTGTGCCTCAGTCACTGTTGTAAATCTTAATTGGATTAATGGATCACAAACTCGACTATAGACATATGAGCCTGGGGCAGTGCTAAGCTGCCCATTCTAAAACCACCAGCCAGTGTAATTCACTCACCACATAACAGGGTTTCTAGAAACATCCTGACCATTGTGAGAAAATCCCCTGCAACAACTGAACGGACAAGCAAACGTCGACACATGGAACAGGTGTTTTAAAAACACTTGAATGCATAACTGAAGAAAGGGATTAAACCAGATCCTGTTTACATGTGGAAGTATTGTGGCCCTATCAGGGAGGCAGATCAGTGTCTGTCCAGGGGACCAGAGTTTGGGCTTGTTATCTTTGTTCGGGTGTAATTACTGTAATTTGTGAATGGTTGAATTGTTGACCCATACCTAAGTGACACTAGTATTTTGAACTAGTGTCAAAATTTATAATTTTGGATAAAATATTACCAATACAAAAAAAAGTTTTTTTTTCACATGAAGTGCTCTAATACTTCCTGGTATACGGCTGCGTTGACCTTGGACCTCAGAAAACACAGTGAACCAACACCAGCAGATGACATGGCACCCCGAACCATCACTGACTGTGGAAACTTTACAGTGGACCTCAAACAACCTGGATTGTGTGCCTCCCCTCTTCTCCTCCAGACTCTGTTACCCTGATTTCCAAAGAAGATGCTAAATTTACTTTCATCAGAGACGCTTCTGACGCTGTCTGTTGTTCAAGAGTGGCTTGACACAAGGAATGCGACAGCTGAAACCCAGATCTTGTGCCTAGTGGTTCTTGATGCACTGACTCCAGCTGCAGTCCACCCTTTGTGAATCTCATCCAAATTTTTGAGTGGGTTTTGTTTCACAATCCTCTCCAGGGTGTGGTTATCGCTATTGCTTGTACACTTTTTTCTACCACATCTTTTCCTTCCCTTCGCCTCTTTATTAATGTGCTTGGACACAGAGGTCTGTGGACAGCCAGCCTCTTTTGCAATGACCTTTTGTGTCTTGCCCTCCTTGTGAAAGGGGTCAATGGTCGTCTTTTGGACACCTGTCACGTCAGCTGTCTTTCCCATGATTGGGTAGCATACGGAACTAGACTGATGCTGCGTCCGAAACCGCCTACTACATACTATATAGTACGCGAAAAGCAGTAGGCGAGGCGAGTAGTATGTCCGAATACATAGTATTCGAAAAACAGTATGCGAAAAGTACCCGGATGACCTACTACTTCCGGTTAGATTTTGCAGTGTGCATACGATGGACGCTTCACTATCCCATGATGCCCCGGACGAGGAGTTATCCAACGAAGAAGAAGAGGCACGCGGCTGTTTTCGCGCTGAAATGACATGACGTGATGACGACGTATGTCACGTGATGTAGCAACATGGCGGATGTAGTACGTCCGAATCTCATTCATACTACCAGGATTCATACTGTACAGTGCCTACTGTTTTAACGCCAAGTAAGTAGGTACTTCATCTTATTCAGTACCTACAGTACTATACAGTATGGGGTTTCGGACGCAGCCTGAGAGACCATTTAAATGCCTTTGCAGGTGTTTTGAGTTAATTAGCTGATTAGAGTGGGGCACCAGGTGTCTTCAATATTGAACCTTTTTATAATATTCTTATTTTCTGAGATACTGATATTGTGATTTTTTTCCGTAGTTGTCAGTTATAATCATCAAAATTAAAAGAAATAAACATTTGTAATATATCAGTCTGTGTGTAATGAATGAATATAATATACAAGTTTTACTTTTTGAATGGAATTAGTGAAATGAACTTTTGATGATAATCTAGTTATATGACCAGTTAATAATAAAACATAACATAATTTTCAGAATATGTTTCCAGAATACCCAAAGGTAGCCCACTATTGATATTAGACATTAGCTCCTCTGTGTATAATGTAAAATGGCAAAATCATTCTAACCACAATTGCAGTGTTACATTTCACTTCATTGCACTAAAAGTTTGTTTGAAAGGTTTGTGAAAGGTGATATAAAACATGCGTGAGTAGATTAGAACCTTACAAGACTCAGTAGCAGTCTGATCAGACACAGGCAGTCTGATGCCTTGTGCATAATCAGATCATTTAATCACATTCTGTGTGCGTGGGTGTTTGTGTGGTTAACTGGTCTGAAATCCACAGACTAACTCTAGTGGCACAGATGCGTTCTGACAACAACAGTATTAATATTTCAGGCGAGAGGACAAACCTCACAACTGCAACTAACATGTAAGACATCTAGGGAATAATGCTGTCAGGAGATTTGAATAAGCACAGGACTACCACGGAAAAACTTTGTTTAACAAAAACGAAGCCTTAAAAGGAAATATCACTGCAGATAATACAAATCTGCACTGATTGTTTTTAGCATGCTAAACTATGTGTATTTAGCAAGTAATATAATACTGATTTTACCAAAAATCCTTTTCTTATCATGATGGTTATGCTTGTATACCTGTAAATCTAATGCATTGTTATTATGTAAAGAGCTTAAATGGTTGCCATGGAAGTTCCACACCCCAACCAACTTACAGTAGCAAAACAGGCTGTGCAAAATATAATTATTTCTTAGGGGAAATAAATTACCTTTACAGTAGCTAAATGTTATTAATTTCCACCATTTTTATCAGTTTCCTTTCTTTGATAATGGCTTTGTCCAGTTTCTGGACCTTGCACTTATTCCAGGTTTTCCCACAAATTGAAAATGTGATTGGAAATATGAGTCATTCGTGAGTCATGTAACTGAGTAAGCATCCACAAAATCCTCAATGACCCATAGCACATTTTCTTGTATTTAAAAAAAAAAAACTTTAGCGTGTACCTTTTTGTTGTTATTGTTTGACATCATAGGTTATGTCCTAAATTGATGCTGCGAAAATCTTAGTAAATGTTATATCCCTATGGACATTAGCGCACTTCATAACATGTTTTTAACAATTCCCCCTAAGTACAGTACCTCAGCATAACACATTATAGTCCTCTTCATAACATGTATGCTTGCCATAGGCTACAGCCAGCATTCTGTTTGACCCGTTACTCATTTACAAATGTTACCACAATAACAATATTCATATATCCATCCCAGTTATGTCTTAAAATGGTTTATTAGATGTATGATTCGCAGTCATCCTTACTGTTAGCGTCTGACCTTGCCAACTGCTCATTAATTCACCAGTAACCGCTATATCTTGACACATTTATTGTTTATATTGAGCAGTTGTATTGAGGCTAATTTTATTAGTCTGCAGGGCTGGTTATTATTCAACCTTAGTTTTAATGAAAGTATTACACAGTAATCATACTATCAAACTAGTGATATCAACCCTCAGGCTGTTCATAGTAAGGGATGATTTGATTGCCCTATGGAGAATTCCGTCAGCGACTGCCACTATCTCAAGGCAGCATCTTTCCCTTCAGGAATATGGTGGTAAAACATACTGTCTACAAGTGTGTGCATGCTGAATTAATGTGCGAGTGTGGGTCTCCCTTTGTTTGGAGCAGTAAGTGTGCTTTATTACCGTACATGTGCATTGATGCCGCATTGCTGAAATTGTAAAAAAAAAAAAACATGTTTCATATTGTGTGCTTTGCTGCCATCATTTTCATTTGTTCTTTTCAACAGTTAAGGTTCCTCTGGCTAGATTTTCTTGTGTCCCTCAATGACCCCCCACCAGCACCTTTTGTGTTGACTATGGAATGTGAGTCAGTAATGTACTCACATTTTGAAACTGTGCTATTCGGTGATGGCCTTGACCCACTAAATGTGTTTATTTCTCCAGACCAGTGTGTTTATAATTAAGAACCTTTACCCGCAAAACGAACCCAGGTGTGAAATGTTTCCCGTCAGTGGTTTTGGCATTGTGACCCAAAGCAGCAACTATCTCCATGACTATTACCGTTAAGATTTGGCTCTGCTCATTAAAAGTGAGAACGGATCCAAGCCTGTAATTCAGTTGCAAACCTCATGCACGCTCTCTCACCTTCATTTATACGCTTTGTGTGCTTTCTCATCTTTCTTTTTTTGTTCTCTTGCTTGCCCCATTTCTTCATGTTCCCTGTTGTTCTGAAAATACTTGGAATTGAAATTTATTAACTTTGTGGCTCTTCTTGCAACCCTACATTTTATTTGTAATTAAGTTGATCAAAAACAGGGAAACCTGTTTACACAAAACTTTATTTTTGTAGTTATGGGAAGGGGCTAGTGGCTCAAAAATGTCTGGATTTATTTAAGCTGTATCAACACACAATATCTAAAGCTTTTGTAGTTCTTAAAGGGGACATTTCACAAGACTTTTAAAGATGTAAAATAAATATTTTGTGTCCCCAGAGTGCGTATGTGAAGTTTAAGCTCAAATTACCATATAGATAATTTATTATAACATATTAAAATCGCCACTTTGTAGGTGTGAGCAAAAATGTACTGTTTTTAGGTGTGTCCTTTTAAATGCAAATGAGCTGATCTCTGCACTAAATGGCAGTGTCGTGGTTGGATAGTGCAGATTAAGCGGCGGTATTATCCCCTTCTGACATCACAGGGGGAGCCAAATTTAAATTACCGATTTTTTCACATGCTTGCAGTGAATAGTTTACCGAAACTAAGTTACTGGGTTGATCTTTTACACATTTTCTAGGTTGATAGAAACACTTGGGACCCAATTATAGCACTTAAAAAAGTCTGATTATCATGGTTTGCCCACCTTTAAGGCAGACAAAGCCTTGACGTTTTATTGAAGCATCAGTTTAAAGGACAAGTTCGGTATTTAACACTTAAAGCCCTGTTTGCAGATTGTTTATGATGAAATAGAATGGTTTTGACTGAAATTTCGACATATGCGGCTGGCCCGATAATTTTCGGATGTTTCTTGTATCACCTCCCACCTCTATAATGGCTATATAGGTGCACTGGAACAATCCTTCCTAAAATGCATTAAACTTTCGTTTACAAAGACGTGAAACTCACCGAATGGTCAGGGGTGTTTACTGATATGCTCACACAAAAATCGCTGCAAAAGATGCTTACCAACAGGTTTTATCGTAGTTTTGTCCAACTCCATTGATTTGTATAGATGTGCTTTGAGGTACGGTATTACTCCTCGCCGGGAACGTTGTTTGTATTCTTGCAATTGGCAAAGGCGGATTATCGCCACCAACTGGGCTGGAGTGTCTATTATTCAAGCTCTCAACGGAAGAATGTACGGGTGTGAGGCGTTTAAAAAAATAGGTCCACAAGTTTACAACGAATGCTAAAACACCTGTTGGAAAGCATCTTTTGCAGCAATTTCTGTGTGAGCATACCAGTGAACACCCCTGACCACTTGGTGAGTTTCACGTCTTTGTAAACAAAAGTTTAATGCATTTTAGGAAGGATTGTTCCAGTGCACCTACATAGCCATAATAGAGGTGGGAGGTGATACAACAAATACCCGAAAATTCTCGGGCCAGCCGCATATGTCGAAATTTCAGTCAAAACCGTTCTATTTCATAATAAACAATCTGAAAACAGGGCTTTAAGTGTAAAATACCGAACTTGTCCTTTAAATCTCATTAGCTGTGTCCGAAATAGCGACCCCTATATGCTTAAATAGTGCATATTTTAAGGGAACATCCATTTTTAGTGGTGTCCGAAATCATAGTGGACATTATTGAGTGCACTCATTCAACCCCACATTGCAACACAATAATGAGTGTATACTCAAAGCTAGCCGCTACTCGTCCACTTAGGCGCCAAATGAATTCCTGCATGTCCTGCCCACAATGCAGCACTTCCGGTGTGCTGAACTGTCCGAGTTCACTCATTCATTTTCATTCACTTATTTGAGGGAACTATATTAGTGAACTAATGTAGGGAATAGTGAATGGGGTTATAGGGCGCTATTTTGGACACGGTCAACGTCATGGTGGCTCAATGTCATTGATCAAAGTAGCTGCTGATTCCAAACTGTCGCTGTTTCGAAACTGGGTCTGATTCGATTGCATCGGATTTGTTTTTATCTGTCTATATCTGAAGTTTGAGAGGTCAACTGTTCATTCATCAGTCGGTTTAGCAAAATGTTATCAAAGCAAATAAATCAATATTCAGTAAAGCTTGGGTAACCAGTAACACAACATTATTTTCTATAACTTATATGCATGGGTGAGGGATTGAGGTAAAAAAAGATTATGTGGTCAGTGGTTATGTAATTCAGGATTCCACATGTGGACAAACAGGAAATACTCTTTTAAATGCAGAACTGAGCTCAGATCAGCGATTCGTTGACACAGTCACATTGTGTTAGTATTAATTTTTTGCACTGTAAGGGTAAGATAAGAGTGGCACTACTAGGATTATTCAAACGAAATGCAAATGAGATAACAAAGTGAGATAATTGTAATTTGAGAGAGAAAGAGAGAGAGAATAAAAAGCTGGGACAGTATTTGCTTTCTAATGTGCCAATTTAAACCAGGTAAAAATCCATGGATAATCATTTTCTGTTCAGTTTAGCAGGCACTCATCTCTCAAAGCACCTTCGCCACTTCTTCATCCTTCTGTTCTTTAATGAATCCTGTTCCTGAACCTTCACTCGGAATGAGAGCCTGTGAATAAGGCTGCGTGTTGAAAGTAGAGAGAGATATAATGACAGTGCTCCTCAACGGCCCTGAATTTTAATGAAAAGGCTATGCTCAAAAGCTTATATTCTGCTCTTTGTTGTCATTATGCAGGCTAAAGATCCCTATTTACCCACACACGCCCTTGCCAATAAACATGTCTATGAGCACTCGTCTGTGGACACTGAGCAAAACTTGCTGGCAGGATGTTGTGGGTAGTTGCCAGGATGTTACAGTGTGGTTTTTAAAGTGTTGGGAGTGGTTGTTAGCTCAATGCTAGGTGGTTATTAGGGTATTAGGTGGTTGCTTACTGGCGAAACTCAAAACAGTCCATCATCCTGAATCCAACCTGTTTAAAAACCTAGCAAGTTATTATGTGAATAGCATAAAGGTTTTCTGAACTTTAAAGTCCCGGTGAACCGGAAGTCGCAATCAATTTTACTTCCGTGTTTTGACATTTTTCTGAGTGTGTTTTTTACTGTGCTTTTATTGGATATCGAAAAGTAGGCGTTTCATTCAGAAATGGGACTGGCAGCAGACTGACAGCTGGCGGGAGCGGAGTTTACGTCTGCTGACGACATCAGAGAATGATCGCCACATGAAGGCGGAAGTACATTTTCAGGTTTTGATTGAAGTTTATAGGGCATGAATTAAAAAAGATATAGGCTATGACTTGTATGGATAAATTGTTTACAATAAACACTGCAATAGTTGGGCCCTGGCCCCTACATATGGAACCTGTACATCTGGAACAAAATGTGTTGTTCCAATAATAACACAGAGAAAATGTGTTGTTTTAACACAACACACTGTAAGAAAGCATCGTTTTGTGTTATGCTGTTTAACATATTATTTGTTATTTTAACACATTATGGGGCGGTGCCGGACAGAGATTAGATTAAAATAATTGTAAAAGCAAATAAAATAAAAAAACAACTTGCACTGACATATCTAACCTTCTAAATCCAGAGCTTTGGTTTGTCTTTTTTTATTTTTTTTATTTCTTCCAGCTATTTTGGGGTTAGTACGAACAATAAATATAATAACCTTTTTTTTCTTTGAACATTAAGCAGTGTAAGTGTCCACGTTTGTGTACAACAGGTTCTAGGTTACACAGAATAATGGTGCGTTCCAGGCAGGTTTTTAAACCCGTGAGTTACGACTTCAAAACCACGACTCACGACTCTATGCGTTCCAGGCAGCCTGTAACTCGTGTTTTTACAACCTTCTACCGGTGAAAGTGCACTGGAACGGCAGTCAAACCCGTGACTTCCCACCCGTGAACTCGTACTAGATTGATGTACTCCCAGTTCAAAGTCGTGAGTCGTGGTTTTGAAGTCGTGAGTTACGGGTTACAGGTTGCCTGGAACGCAGCATAAGTATGGTGCAAACAACAAGAAAATGTGAGGTCTTATGGTGCGTTCCAGGCAGGTTTTTAAACCCGTGAGTTACGACTTCAAAACCACGACTCACGACCCTATGCGTTCCAGGCAGCCTGTAACTCGTGTTTTTACAACCTTCTACCGGTGAAAGTGCACTGGAACGGCAGTCAAACCCGTGACTTCCCACCCGTGAACTCGTACTAGATCGATGTACTCCCAGTTCAAAGTCGTGAGTCGTGGTTTTGAAGTCGTGAGTTACGGGTTACAGGTTGCCTGGAACTGAACTGGGTTCACACCAGATACGAGTTGAGCTTTTTGCGCAAGTAGATTACATACAAAGTCAATCAATCAGACGCGTCCTCGCGTGGGGCAATGCAAATGACGCAATATGAGGGGCGCGTATGCCGCGAAAACGCGCGCTATTCATCCTCAAACGCGTCTTCGCGCAAGTTGAAAATATTCATCTCGAGCGAAAAATTCGCATGACATGAATTTAAATCCCGCGACTAATCTAGAGCAAGTAACGCGATGCCCCGCATGTATGTTCGTAGCATTAGGAGGTTAAAATACATAAGTGGCCAATTGTTTTGCCTCAAAATGCACACAAGTAATGTTTTTAGAAAGGCATGTTTGTTAAATCTAGTTATATTTCCTATTAAAACTAAAGCTTAGTTTTGTCTTAAGCTAATTCATGTCCGGGAACCACCCCTATGTGTTGATTTTGTGTTCAAATAAATAAAAGAGCCAACACAAGATGTATTTAAACAACACAAAATGTGTTGTTCCAATAATAACACAAAGAAAATGTGTTTTCTTAACACAGTCGTTTTAAGAGTGTACCATATTTAGCACCCAGGGTTTACCTTCAATGTAAGTGATTAGAATTTTTTCTTGTAATTTTTTTTTTTTAAATCAGCTAATACCGTAATACTGTTAAATTTGTCCTTTATGCCTGACTCGGTATTCAAGGGTGTCAGCTGATCTTCTGAAGGTAAGGTAGTGTAAACATTTAATAGCAAACAGGTAATAAATGAGAACTAAAATCTGGAACTGCCCTGCTTTAAGCCTGCGGGTCGTATCATCTCCGTGCAGACCGTGCTACACACGAGGCTGTTTCCCACTGACTGATTCAAATCCAAAGCAAACAGTGGTTACCATGTCAATAAAGAGTTTAACTTTTAACTAGCATTTGTCTAGCTGGGCTGCCACGTCATTTCGGACCCTAATATCAAGTCAAATCAGAGGGATATGTGAGCTTGATGGGATTGTGAACGAATGGCAAGGTCAACCATTGGGTTGTTTAGCCAGGCTGTGATTGAATGAGTTGAGCAATGGAAAGCCTGTTCCTATTTGCGTACAATCTGTGAATATGTAAAATGGTTGTTGTGAGAAAGGATCAGAAAAATAGAGCAGGAGCCGTCTGGCCCTTCAATGAATGCATGCGTGCCTATTTTAAAAGTACTGCGTGTTGTAAAGGGATCTATCGGATACCAAAGGGAGATAATAACTTCTTTTGTTCCTGTGTAATCATATTATGTGCTTTATATGAACTGAATGAGTGAATGTGTCCAGTAACTCATTAAGATCCGAGATTGTCATTTGTTATCAGTTTTTAATGCCGTAGTACAGTGTTTCTCAACCAGGGGGCCGGGGCCCACAAGGGGGCCTCAGCAGATTTCAACACGGGCCGCAAAATGACTTAAAATTATAAAAAATTGGACAAAACAAGTATTTAAATAAACTAAAACAAGCAAAAATCAAGATTTTTTTGGCAATTTTTATAGCGAATATACATCTGTCTAGTGGTGGGCCTTCAAATATTGTTGTGGTCAAGTAGGGGTGGGCTTAAAGTGAAAAAGGAACCGAACCACTGCCATAGTAGACTAATATTTTTGGATTGTTGTTTTGAAAAGATAAATACAGTGAATTTGAGTACACTTTATTTTTATTTATTTATTTTTTTAGATGAGCTAAGCAAACTTTATCATTTCAACATTCTCTCTCTCTCTCTCTCTCTCTCTCTCTCTCTCTCTCTCTCTCTCTCTCTCTCTCTCTCTCTCTCTCTCTCTCTCTCTCTCTCTCTCTCTCTCTCTGGAAAGTCTTGTTAGAATAGGCAAATGTCTCTTGTGAGCCATGCTATGGGTTTTCCTACAGAGTATAAAATTTCTCTCCTTCATCAAATGTCAAGTTGTTTTAAACAAGTCTGTCATAGCTTTGCCACCCTTTTACACATAGATGTATTTAAAACTAAATTTTGCATTAAAATCTGTGGTTCAGTTTGATATGGCAGCATATAGTGTATGAAGTAATCTTTGTTGTTGTGGTTATGCTCCAAATACTGTGTGATGCGATCCCTACCCTGAACAAGTGTCTTAGCATATTTTATATTACAAATATATTTTTGTAGATTACTGTTTAACATTTTCAAATTACTATACATTTTTTAATCTTGGTTTGTTTAGTTATTTGCTTCCAACTGTCCAAACACTTTGTTGAATCTGTGCTCTGAGAAATTATGGCAGTTCTGAAGGTAAAGGGGGGTCCAACCCGGTAATACATTAGCAAGGTGTACCTAATAATGTGGTCGTTGAGTGTATATCACACGTTAACTCTTGGATATGTCTTAGCAATTATTATATGTTCTTGTTTTTTTGTTTGTTTAAAGGAAAACATCACCGTGTTTCAATATTTTACTATGTTCTTACCTTCTTCCACTTATAGACAAATGAACACATACCTATCATTTTTCATTGCATGCACTCACAATCTTTGTATCTTTATCTTTTGAATTTAGAAGCCACCAAACACTTCCATGTTTTCCCTATTTAAAGACTGTTGCATGAGTAGTTACACGAGTAAGTATGGTGGCACAAAATTAAACTTTTGTTTGGATCCATAGGAATGAATGGGGCTAAGCTAATGCTAACACATTCACGACACGCTGTACAAAGATTAAAAGTGCACACATTGGTTAAAGATAGGTATGTATTAATTCATCTAAGTTGAGGTAAGAACATAGTAAAATATTGAAAAACTGTGGTGTTTTCCTTTAACAAATAGTGTAAAAAGACCAAATATGGTACAGTTTCATAAAACAGCCATTTTAAATCACATTATGCTTTTGTTATGTCTACCTCCGGCCTCTGTGTTGCAAAAACATGGTGTGTTTCTTGGAACACAGAGCACATTCAAATGATGCTGGTGTAGGTTATATCTATTGTTGTTTTGACAGTAATGTGTGAATGGTTGCCCTCGGCTCCTATATGCTCTCTACCCTTTTCCCTGCTTCTCAGACAACACACACCTGAAGGCACCATTATCCCGTTTTACTCACATGCTGATACCAAGGAATTAAATTTCCACTAATGTGATTTTAAGAATGACCTTGCTCATGGCTTTGGGGGACTTTACCTTATCCTTTCTAAGCGTATTTTATAGCTGTAAAATAAAAATTTAACTGATGGCATGACTGCGGGTACAGTTGTACTGATGTAGCACGTAGTGAAAATGTTGTTTTCTGTATGTGAATGTGATTTATGTTACTGTGATTTATCATAAGGTGCAAGCGTATGGATGTGCTGGCGGCCGCTCACACTCTGAATACAGAAACAGCTCCCATAAAATGCACACATGCGTTAAAAGACACATGCGCAGGATCATTTCAGCAAGGGATGGGAAAGAAAATCATTAAGAACAAAAATAATTTAGACAATAAGCGGTGTTAGCATTGTTTACTCTTGTGAATGTATCACATTGTTCTCTACCTAAAAAACATGTACATTACCTACATGTGAAGTACACCCATTGCAATTTTTGGTTACGCTTTAGATTACAGCCCGGAAAGTACTGCGTAAGTACAGCGAAGTTACAACGTATGTTTCTGTAATTATAGTATACTTATAAAGTACGTAGGCTACGTGTACTTATAAGGGAACAATTTATAATATTTGGGGAATAAAGGGGTAACAACCAAGAAAAAATACAAATAATATATGCAGTAAAGTACTGCGTAAGTACAGCGAATTTACAGCGTATGTTTCTGTAATTATAGTTTACTTATGAAGTACGTACGTGTATTATAAGGGAACAATTTATAATATTTGGGGAACAAAGGGGTAACAACCAGGAAAAATACAAATAATATATGCAGTAAGTATTTTATAACTAAGGGCTAACTATTTTAATATTACATGGTATGTATGACTTATATGCTAAAAACGTGGGAAATTTACAAAATATTTATACAGTAAGTAATTCATAACTTCGGACTAACGATTCAAATATTAGGCTTACGTGCGTGATATGGCGTAGGCTACATGCAAAACAATCTTATGTTTGAGAGTAATTTTTTTTAAACATATTTTATCATTTCATGATGCATGATGATGGAGATTACTAAACAACAAAAATGTGTTTATGCTATTTATTAGTACGATCTGCGGTCTGTAAATTAAAGTGGCACTTGTTACCCCCTTGTTTCACGTAGTTAAAGAGTAAATACAACATCTGCGGGCTGTAAATTAAAGTGGCACTTGTTACCCCTTTGTTCCCAAAATATTATAAATTGTTCCCTTAAAATTACACATATGTACTTTATAAGTACACTATAATTACAGAAATGTATGCTGTAAATTCGCTGTACTTACACAGTACTTTACTGCATATATTTTTTGTATTTTTCCTGGTTGTTACCCCTTTATTCCCCAAATTTTATAAATTGTTCCCTTATAATTACACGTACGTACTTCATAAATAAACTATAATTACAGAAACATACGCTGTAAATTCGCTGTACTTACCCAGTACTTTCCGGGCTGTAATCTAAAGCGTTACCCAATTTTTTTACAAAGTGGCTAATTTTTATGAATTTGCACCATCTCTGCGTATGCCCTAGTGTTAAGATAATATACATATACAGTAGTACAAAAATTATCATTGTTTTGCTTAATTCACTTTAATAATCCCATTTCATTTACAGACCTTCATGTTGTTGGGCTAATAATCGTACATTTTTGTACAACTGACATTGTGCAATTTCATACAAATTAGCCAGCTTTTTACATAGGTAAACAAATAAAAAAAAAATAGTCAGATAAGGATAAGATAAATGTGTATAAATAAATGTTTAATATAAAAAGACTTTTAAAAATAGATGTTTTAAGAAGACTCAAGAGGACACACAGGTCCTATAGGTTAACTAGATAGTAAAGTTTGAAGACAAACTTTATGTTGGCTTGAGAAAGCGTAGCCTGAACGTTTAAAACGGTTTGACATAAGTTTAGTTTAGTAGGCTATCTGGCTGTTAGTATGTTTAAGTATGAAGGTAGCATGATTTACCATGAAGCTAGCATGATGTTAGCATGATTAGCATGAAGCTAACATGATGCTAGCATGATTAGCATGAAGCTAGCATGATGCTAGCATGATTAGCATGAAGTTAGCATGATTAGCATGAAGCTAGCATGATTAGCATGAAGTTAGCATGATTAGCATGAAGCTAGCATGATGCTAGCATGATTAGCATGAAGCTAGCATGATGCTAGCATGATTAGCATGAAGCTAGCATGATGCTAGCATGATTAGCATGAAGCTAGCATGATGCTAGCATGATTAGCATGAAGCTAGCATGATGTTAGCATGATTAGCATGAAGCTAGCATGATGCTAGCATGATTAGCATGAAGCTAGCATGATGCTAGCATGATTAGCATGAAGCTAGCATGATGCTAGCATGATTAGCATGAAGCTAGCATGATGCTAGCATGATTAGCATGAAGCTAGCATGAAGCTAGCATGATTAGCATGAAGTTAGCATGAAGCTAGCATGATGCTAGCATGATTAGCATGATGTTAGCATGATTAGCATGAAGCTAGCATGATGCTAGCATGATTAGCATGAAGCTAGCATGATGTTAGCATGATTAGCATGAAGCTAGCATGAAGTTAGCATGATTAGCATGAAGCTAGCATGAAGTTAGCATGATTAGCATGAAGCTAGCATGATTAGCATGAAGCTATCATGAAGCTAGCATGAAGCTAGCATGATTAGCAGGAAGCTAGCATGAAGCTAACATGTATTGCATTGCTAGGGTACTAAGTTTGGTTGCTAGGGAGAAAATTGGCATCCCATAATGATCACCCTTCAAGCCACAAGTAAAACGGTCCAACCCCCGTGTCTCTACAATGTTCTGATGCGGAGATATAAGGCTTTGTTTATTCCGTTACTAGGGTACTAAGTTTGGTTGCTAGGGAGAAAATTGGCATCCCATAATAATCACACTTCAAGCCACAAGTAAAACGGTCCAACCCCAGTGTCTCTACAATTTTCTGATGCAGAGATATGAGGCTTTGTTTATTCCGTTGCTAGGGTACTAAGTTTGGTTGCTAGGGAGAAAATTGGCATCCCATAATGATCACACTTCAAGCCACAAGTAAAACGGTCCAACCCCCGTGTCTCTATGATGTTCTGAAGCGGAGATATAAGGCTTTGTTTATTCCGTTGCTAGGGTACTAAGTTTGGTTGCTAGGGAGAAAATTGGCATCCCATAATGATTACACTTCAAGCCACAAGTAAAACGGTCCAACCCCTGTGTCTCTACGATGTTCAGATCCAGAGATATAAGGCTTTGTTTATTATGTTGCTAGGGTCTTCATATTCTGTTGCTAGGGGCGTGGCTTAATACCTCAATAAGAATCCTAAGAGACTGATTGGATGCCTGAGTAAAATGAGCCCACCCCTATGTCTCTATGACACTCTGGTGCAAAGATATCCATCTGGGCTTTTTATAATGGTAGTCTATGGGAGATGTTGCTAGGGTACCCAAAATTGTTGCTAGGGGCGTGGCTTAATAGCTCTGGGGTGATCCTAAGAGACTGATTGGATGCTTGAGTAAAATGAGCCCACCCCCATGTCTCTAAGACACTCTAAAGTGAAGATATTCCATCTGGGACGCTTTTATTCCCTTTTATGGGCATGTTTCCTGCCCCATTATAAGTCAATGGGAAATTTTGGGGGCCTCTTACACCCCAGGGGTACAGCTTACACCCCATTGTGAGGTATGTTCTTACACAGCCTGTCAGCCTCCTTAAATGTGGTAAGCCACAAGTTTCTACAAGTTTCTCACTCGCAGCTATGACCCGTCAAAGTTTGTCTCAATGTTAAGTCAATGGAAATTTTGGGGTGTTTCAGCGCCCCGTTTAGGAATTCGGAAGGTCCCATCAGTTAGAAAAGATATAGCACACCTCGTCAGATCAGACCGAAAGTCTGTCCAAAGTTTGATGGCTGTAGCTTGAAAGCTCTAGGACGAGTTAGAGTTAGAAATTTTAGTCTCAGAAGAAAAAGAATAATAATAATAATAATAATAAGTTTAAGTGCAACAACAGTATGTTGGCTTTCTCAAGCCAACATAATTATTGCCAATCTCGTTCTCTGTTATGACTCATTGTTGAAATCTTGTTGTTTCTATTAAAGATTTCTATTAAAGATCAAGCCAACTGAGAAAATCTCAACCTGCTGTTTATTTTTAAGTGCTTCCAGATGGGTCTGCACTCATCTACAAGCCTCTACACACCTGCCAATATTGAGGTAAGATTGTGAGACATTGTGCATTTGATCTGTTATTATTTGGGTAAAGCACATGCAAACTTATTGCACAATGTACTTGGTGTGAAAGGACATTTTGGGAAGTTAAACAAAGAGCGTTAGTCATCAGGTCCACACAAACTCTTGAGAAAGCTACGCGGATTTTTGCAGAATAAAAAATATTCACAAACTTCAACACATCCCCCACACATTGAATGTTTCTTAATTCAGTATTTCAGAATCTTTATTAATGCTTTCAACTTAGCTTAATGCATTTAAACATATTTAACATCTGTTACATAGATTTTCTGTATATTTCAGTTTAGCCTAATTCAATCTCTCTCATATTAGCGTGCATGTTTTTTCGAATAAACTATAATTTTTTGTATACATAAATTGTAGTCTGATAATGAGTAACCTTTTTGTTTTCATTTTTTCTTCTTTTTTTACAATATTGATGTGGCTGTACCACCCCTCAACATGAATAGGTAAAGATTGTGTAAACATTTATATACTATACTACACTCTCAATAACAAACGTTGTCACTGGGGCGGTACCTTTTCAAAAAGTGAATTTTTGTACCTAAAAGTTGTATATTGGTACCCAAAATAGTACATATCAGGACCTTTTGAAAGGTACCGTCCTAGTGACAAATTTTGTACCTTTTTCTGAGAGTGTATATATGTAAATATGTTTTATCAATCGGATGCAAAAATGCATTGTGCACATGCAATTGTACTCAAGTTCATTTCTTATATTAACCTCTTATTTACGTATCATGATTCTCGTCACAGAAACATGCAAAAGTGTGAACTTGACGGGAGATGCTGTGCGTTGCCAAGTCCTTTTGAGTTCAGATTTGGGATACTGTTTCCACTAGTTGTTTTTTCTGCAGTTTAAAGATGAAAATTTTTCATAAGTTATTGGCATTTGGGCTGTGAATAGTCATTGGGATGCTTTTGGGCTAGTTTTGAATGTCCATTGGGATGGTTTTGAAATGTAAATCTGGCGACCCTGGTTGTGTGCTTGCGCAGACGTTTGGTTTGGATTGGATTATACAGTAAAGAATGTGCATGTAAATAAACATTTTAATCAGATTGCATTGTTTAGGGTGCATGCATGCAAACTGTATTTTCGTAACCTTCAATCGGATAAAATTCCGTCGGATTGACACAATTTTGTGCGTGAAAACATAGAGGTAAGGATATAGGCACTTATTTCTGCACAAACCATTATTGTGGCAATATTTAAATTTGACAGCTTGGCATTAAGAAGACACATCATAACATGTAGCAAGAAGGAAATAAAAAATGGACACCCTGAGAGATAGGAAGGAAGTCTTTTTCTCAGGTTGTTTGTTCGCCGTTTCATTTCTTTTTGTGAGGGTGCGAGTCTGGTGTCTGAGAACAAACATTGTTCATTGGAAGCAGGGTCATTGAGAGCTGTTCCCACATATGCTGTTCCTGTTTGACATTCCAGTCTAGGACAGGAGATGAACAAAAAACACAGCCACACAATCAGCACCTGGACACAAGCTAAACCCACAGTTCTCTGTGTCCAAAGAATGTGTGTGTTATGGGAACATATTATGCATGAGATTATGCGAGTATCTAACAAACGCGAGCGTGTCTTTTATCATAAACCCTTTAGACGCATCTGCAGCATGCACTTATTTTGACAAAACACGTGATGCATAGGATCACTCGACGCGCAAAACACATATTTTGAAATTCGAACCAACTACATGACGGTACATGTTGGGACGAACTTCGCATCGAGCGCACTCGAAAAAAGAGGTCACCGACCGCCACTGAGGTTGACATTTACATTTAAGCATTTAGCAGTGACTTTTATCCAAAGCGGCTTACAGTGCATTCACATATTTTTTTATATGTATGCATCATGGGTTGCTCCATGTTGGGACATGAGTTAGGAATTCTGGGCCCACCCCACTTTATATTCCTTCATGCACTCCACATTAAATAGCTTTAAATTGCTATGGATGACTGCGTTGCTTTTCAATTATTCCTATTTTTTTACCCCTACTATATAACTCCATGAGCATGGTCAAAAGTATGTTTAAATTTGATTAGTCAGAGAGAAATAGTACACAAATCGTCTGTGCTCTTTCCTTCTCTCACTTAGACTATAAATCATCTTTTCCGCACATCACATCCAGGTTATGTAACAGTGTTTCCTGGTTGCTCTGGAGACAGAGGCTGCCTGTCTCTTCACCTCTGTGCCACCTCCTCTTAATGGAGTAAATAGGGAAGTTGGTGGAAATTCATAAGGAAATGTATACACAGTTTGTGTATGAACAGGTCTGCATTCTTATGTATTGTGGTTATTATGTACATGCAGTAGAGAGAAAATGGCATTTTAAAAGGACCACATTTGCCTTGAAACAGAGTTTTGTAAACACAAAGAGTCAGCCGTATTATAAGAACAGCAATTGGTTAAGGATGTCATGGCCTTGCTAGATAATGATTGTGGAATTTGTTTGTGTCTGTGTCTGTATAGCCCCACCCCTGTGTAACCACTGTAAAAATGATGTTTATTTTGGGTTTAATTTGTCAGTGCGTATGTACAGTTAAATAAGAGTCAAAAAGTATGCAAAATTGTTATTGCTTTGCATAATTCACTTTACTAAGACCATTTAATTAAATACCTTTTATTGGGTAGCTGTTAAGGATAATATTAATATTATAACCATAATGGTTTATTCAGCACCAACAGTTGCCGTTAATGCTAAAAAACACGTCGTTAAAAATACAAGAAGATCAACATATTCTCTTATGCCCTTTTAATATGAACCAGAGAGTAACATAAATGATAAACAATACCCTAGTGAAAAACCAGCTAAAACCAGCCAACCATCTTAGGCTGGTTTTAGCTGGTCTTTTCAATAGGGTATTGTTTATCATTTATGTTACTCTCCGGTTCAGTCCCCTAGCCTGGCTTTAACTGTTTAAGCTGGTGTAGCAGGCTTGTTTTAGAAGGGATTTGGTGGCTTTTCAGGCTGGGAGACCTGCTGACCCACCAGTTTGATCAGGCTGGATCCCAGCTTTGCCAGGCAGGGAGAACCAATTTAAACCAGCTAAGACCAGCAAACCAGCTTAGCCAAGCTTTGAGCCTGGTCAAGGTGGTTTAAGATGGTGGGTCAGCTGCCCTCACCAGCAAAGACCAGCTAAAAAGTGTTTAAAATCCCTTAAAAACCAGCCTGCTACACCAGTTAAAACCATGCTGGGAAACCACCTAAAACAAGCCAATCAGTTTAGGCTGGTTTTAGCTGCTCTTTTCAGAAGGATACAGAAAACATACTAATAAAAGATTATCAAAATAAAGACGATCTGGAGGTAAATATGAATAGTAGATACAATAGTTGTTAATTACACACTGAAATGGATCTTAGTAGAAGGCAAAGTCTTAAACCATATGTCTTTATAGTGGAGTTACCCTTTAAAGAACACTATGCTAATTTCTGGTTTTGTATGGCATGTATTAATCAAAGTAAGCACACTGATAAGGGAGTAAAAAAGTAGGCTTCTCAGTATGTTTATTTAGGTGGACACCACCACATGGTACCCTCTGCTGCCTGCTCCTTTTCAGTCAGTATTACTCTGCTCCATAACCACTATTAACCAGTACGCCATGTTCTGTGCCAAACAAGGCTTTGTTGAGTGTGTGAAAAATGTGCAGACGGCACACATTAACACGTCCAAAAACAACAGCAGAAACCAGTGCAGCCATTCACATGGCAACTATAACATTCCTGTAGGATTTATCTGGGGTGCATTTGTGCCCTCGTCCCATACCTTTGTTCTTTTCATTGTGTGTAGGATAAAGATTTATTTCAATAGATTAGTACATTACCTTTTCAATAAATATTAAATACATACTACTGTAATCTCCTACAGTATGTTACATTTATGTTTTATTGCTCAAAAGGCTGTTTACTACTACTACTTTTTTATGTATGTGTATATATATATTTATATCTGTGCACAGTGGACTGATTTGATGGTAGTATAGTGGGACATAAAGAGGGTCTCTGAGGGGATTAGATACTGTATAATCCCAGGCATTAGGGATACCAAATTACCGCTGAGGGGGCTTCTTTACTGTCGGGTTTATGTTGCATGCAGGGGCGACTAAAAGAGGGTGTCATGTGTCTTGTTTTAAGAGAGTAAAAGCACTTGATTACATTTGAATAACCTGAATTCCAGTGTTGACGTCGGTGTTAGCAGATGGGGACAGGTTTTATTGTACTGTAAATACTGAAATGCTAACTCAAGTGTAACAAGTTGGTCATTAAAACATCATAAATCTCAACAGGTCAGGTCAGATCACCAAAATACATTATATAATAAGAAGAATACCCACCACACACCAGCTTATTAGTGGAGAGGAGAGTGATATAGCCAATTAGTATATGTATGTAGTATATGTTGATGAATGATTAGTAGGCCACTGGCCAATTTTGGCCAGGATGCCATGGCACACCCCTACTCTTTTCAAAAGACATCCTGGGATTTTTAATGACCATTGAGACTCAGGATCTCAGTTTAATGTCTCATCCAAAGACAGTACTTTGACAGTATATAGTGTCTCTATACTGGGGTGTTAGGACCCACACAGACCACAGGGTGAGCACCCCCTGCTGGTCTCACTAACACTTTCAGCAGCAACCTAGTTTTCCCAGGAGGTCTCCTATTCAAGGACTAGCAATAAATGAGCAGCTCAGATGCAAAACCCTCTAAGGGCATCAGGCATGTTTTTTTGTAAATTAACATTTTTGATCATGCTCTTATGTTTAGGTTTAGTTATTTCACCTTGATACCATTGAAAAGGTTATTAGTCACTAATGACAATGTGTTATTTTCACAAATGTCCCTTTAGTCATTTCACTGGTATTTAACAAATTTGTCTGTCTTTTGCTGCAAAACCCTTAAGTAAGTGACAAATCCACATCTTTGGACAAGACATAGTAACTAAACATTGCAAATGATGAAAGTCAGAATGTTAAAATGAAGTGCGCTGCTCCATGTCATTGCCACATTGTATTTATGTATAAATACTCACAAGGGACACAAGTTTGAATTCTATCCACAGTAATTTTGTGCACCGCAGTTTATCCAATTAATCTTCTGTGCATTTATAGGACTTTCTAAAAATCGATGTGCCGTGTAGCAGATTCAGAAAACAAAGCATCATTTCTTAATGGCTTAAGCCTGGGATCAGTGGATTTGAATTAAAGGTATTTGATTAACATACAATATAGCCGAGTGCATTCGGTTAATGTAATGTAATCTCATTTCTGAGCTCCTCAAATGTTCTTATACATGAGATTGTAAAATAAACTGATTTGTTTATTTATTTGTCCTCTTATTTATTGGAGTAGCAAAAAGAAATAATTTCCGAGGAAGTTTATGACAGATTGCCATGTTGTTTTTGTAATGTCTTATGGTAAATTGCATAAGGTGGAAGTGGGTTGCACAATCCAAAAAACTTTTATTTGGTCTGGCAGAGAACTGGTTTGACTCATCTCATGTTCACCACCCATCCATCAACTTCCCTTTGCACAACATTACATTTCCTTGGTTTCTCCCTTTTAAATTATAGTTTTTTTTTTTTTTTTTTAGGTTGGCACCTCACTGCTGAAATTTCCAATGCAGAAGTAGTGTGTGTGTGTGTGTGTGCGTGTGTGTGTGCGTGTGTGTGTGTGTTTAACTGCTTTCTAATGTAACAACTTAATATGCTGAGAACATTAACTATGTTCCATTAGAGTAAAAAAATTAAACTTGTAAGAATGTCAGATGCACGACTTTTAGCTTTTCTCTAGTGTAGCTGTTACAATTTCTTTTTGTATCTGTAGTATTTTTTTTTTTACTATTGTTGTGTCTTTGACCTTTGGCAGCAACTAGCAAAGGTTACTCTTGTGTTTTTTGGTTCCCGATTCCATCCTGCAGCCAACAGATCAATGGAAATGTCCAACATAAACATCTTATCTCAGTTCCACATCATCACCAATTGAGCCAAAGAAGACCCAAGATCAACACACCTGTGACAACATAACATAAAACAAGAGGATCTTGTGAGGGTAAAATAATCATAATCTGCTAATTCCACATAAACCAGTATGTACATCTTTAAGTTAAAAGTTGGGGCGGCAGTGGCTCAGTGGTTCATGTAGGTTGTCTACAAACCGGAAGGTTGGTGGTTCAATCCCCGGCTCCACCGGACCAAGTGTCGAAGTGTCCTTGAGCAAGAAACCTAACCCCAGCTGCTCCCGACGAGCTGGTTGGCGCCTTGCATGGCTGACACCGCCGTCGGTGTATGAATGTGTGAGTGAATGGGTGAATGTGAGGTTAATTGTAAAGCGCTTTGGATGGCCATAGGTCTGTTAAAAGCGCTATATAAATGCAGTCCATTTAAAACATTGTATTTATTGTATACGGTTTGATAGATATTTGAATCTAACATAAATAGTGTTTGTATGATCTTCATTAAGATTTATTTATCTTACATGAAATACTCAATGGTGGTATTTGTTTTTAGCTTTGTTACAATTGTGTTTAATTATTTAAAATAAAAAATACTAATAATTTTAATTCTTGTTATTGTGTGTTTTCTTGACATTAAGATTTAAATTGTACTTTTGCATTATTTTACACAGGTTTTGCCTGAGATGTAGCACTCTCTTGTGGTCAAAATCTAGACTTTTTCCCTTTTGGTATGATGTTTGTGGTTTAAAGGAGCATTTCACCCGTAGAAACATTCATCTTTATTGAAAGTGTGTCATATTTGTAGTTGAAATGTAACATACATTTAGAATTTGGCAGAGGTGGGACAAAGTCATTGTTATGCAAGTCACAAGTAAGTCTCAAGTCTTTACTTTCGAGTCCCGAGTCAAGTCGAGTCAAAGACAAGGCAAGTCCCGAGTCGAGTCACAAGTCAAAGCCAACAAGTCTCAAGTCGAGTCCAAAGTCCTACCATTTTACTTTCGAGTCATTTCAAGTCCTCTTACCACAGAAATAAAATGCGTGCTGTGGACAGGTGGAGGGAGGCCCCTATACTGCATTGCATTCGCAAAAGATCAAATTGGCCAAAAGTCTGTCAGTCATTTGTGCGCAAT
Source organism: Paramisgurnus dabryanus (assembly GCF_030506205.2). Taxonomy (NCBI): domain Eukaryota; kingdom Metazoa; phylum Chordata; class Actinopteri; order Cypriniformes; family Cobitidae; genus Paramisgurnus; species Paramisgurnus dabryanus. The sequence continues at coordinate 13,489,606 of NC_133348.1, forward strand.
AGGGACGCAGAATGATGCCACCATGGCTGAAAACTCGCTCCACTGGAGAACTAGAAGCAGGCACTGCCAAGACTCGGATGGCTACTTGAAAGAGTGAAGGAAGGGGTCTTACTGTTCAATGCCCAGAACAAAAGGGCATACTGTCCTTCTGCCATGTCAATGTAGTGACTTAGCTGCAGTGGTGTAGTCTAGGTTTTTGTTTTCCCTTTGACCCTTATGCTCACTCGTCCCAGCGCGACACCCCATATGCACCACTACACTCACAGATGCAAACAGTATAGATATTCATGTAACTGAGAGCATTCTGAAAGTCTCATAAACACATAAACTGAATGTGTATGAACATGTCAGTTTATTATAAGAGAAAAAAAGACTTTAATAGCCAATTTGCATTTACAGCTGGGGAAACTGGACTGATTTTTAGACTAGTTTAGTGTTAACTTACATCTAACTCAGGGCCAAAAGCTACTCAACTGTTAATTAAAATTAAATAAACTGTTTACACTCTTCAATCCGTGTCTAACACATGCATTGAAGGAGAAAAAAATCCACTCTTTCAATAGCTATTATCTGACAACTATTGATAACATTACCATGTGTAATTTAATGGTGTAAATGTTTTTATTTAATACACATTTAAGATGACCATGAATTAACTCTAATTTGCATAGTCTTTGATATAAAAGCTTATTTGCATATAATACAAGCATTGTCTAAAAAATGAAAATAGGCTTTTACTTAATTATTGTTACAAGATTATCATATTGCCTAATATTAGACACCCAAATCAAACAGAAGTTTAAGATCATATACATCTTGAACGTAAATATATCAATGAACACAGAGAAGGAAAGTTTAACACTGTGAATCACAAGCAAACATGCTGAAGGCAGCTAAAAACCATCAGGACATAAACACGGGCTTATTTTATTGACTTTGGAGCCTTACCTCCAGATAATGTAATAAACTGGACTGATGATTTAAATGTTGTTTACTCACATGTGCGTTGTTAACTCTCCGGATTTTATGTTGCAGCAGTGCTGCACTCGTTCACTTCACATGGATTGTTTGTTTACAGTGTCGAGTGAGCAGCTTCACTGCAGGTTCGACTTAATTTGGCACTAAGCAGACCTCTTGGTGATGTCAAAGTACCGCGAGAGCGTTTCATAACTGATAACTGGAATCACTCTCGCGGTACTTTGCTGTCACTCGCCTGTGGCGCCACATCGGTCTGCTCCCCAGTCACTTTCGCGCGGCTATAGTAATTTCATATGCCGATCGGATCGCGCAGTCGGCAGGAAGTCAAACACACCAAATATATAGCCTAATATGTATATGCATTTCAACCCGCTAAAGTAGCAAGTGTAGCATGCTGGTCAGTGCTTCACTATGACTAAAAGTTTGAAATGTCACAAAACCATGCTGTTACGCATCCTCGCGCTATTTTTAGTGGGTATACGGAATTCCTTGACAATTCCTAGTGGGTATAAGGCGTGTACCTGCGTATCACGTAGACTACACCAGTGGTTCTCAACGTTATTCCTGGAGGCCCACTGCTCTGCACATTTTGTATGTCTCCCTTATTTAACACACCTGATTCAAATCATCAGCTCATTAGAAGAGATCTCATGAACTGAACTGATTGTGTCAGATGAGAGAGACATACAAAATGTGCAGAGCAGTGGGCCTCGAGGAACGGAGTTGAGAACCAGTGGACTACACCACTGCTGAGCTGTACTGCTGGTACGGTCCCAACCATAGATATGTATATAAAGGCTAGATGGCTCGTCCGCGCTGATGGCCAATTGAGTGGAACGTCCGCATTTTGGCGGCCATCTTAGGACAGGGCGCTCGCTCACTCGTAGCATTGAGTTTTAATGATGCAGGTACTTTTAAATGACCATAACTTGCTTAATTTTTTACCGATTTTCAAACGGATTGGTTTGTTATAAACGTCAAAGATGTACCTATGACACTGAATACGTATACTAAAAATAAATAAAAAATTCATGAAACATGTTAAAGCATCCAGAATTATAGCCACGTTAATAACGTTTGTAAAAAACCAAACCGTTTGTAAATCCGTCAAGAATTCAGCAAGTTACGAGCATTTTAGTTGGCGTATGTCACTCACCTTCCGTCCACAGCAGCAGGGAGCAGCACTATGGCAGCACTGACCTAAGATGGCCGCCAAGTGACGACACAGCTGACTCCGCCTTGAGCCATCTAGCCTTTATATACATATCTATGGTCCCAACATCCAAACCAACGTGGGACTACAGTGATTGGCTGTCGTGCAGGCAGCGCGCATGCTCTCTGCATGCAGGTTGTGCACATTTTTTTCACAGATGCAGATACACTGAGAGCGGCGCGGCCGTGTGAAAAAAAATTCCCCAGGTTTTCGTGTGAAGTAGCAAGTCTTCTCGAGTCATAAGGCGCAAGTCCAAGTGAAGTCACGAGTCATTGATGTTCAAGTCCAAGTCGAGTTGCAAGTCTTTGTACATTTTGTCGAGTCGAGTCTGAAGTCATCAAATTCATGACTCGAGTCTGACTCGAGTCCAAGTCACATGACTCGAGTCCACACCTCTGGAATTTGGTGCCTATTTGACAGAGAAAAGGGGTGTTTATAGTCTCACCTCCTCAACAAAGGTATTGGACTTCCTTCTTTCAATGATGCAAAATGATGATTTTAACATCATTGAAAGAAGGAAGTGCAACACTGAAATCTGTATTTCTCCTGTCTCAGTGGCAACTGAGAAAAGTATGCATGACCATTCAAAAACATGACTGGGGTTCTAACTATACAAAGCTTAATGCAAATGGGTGAAGTGTCCCTTTAAAGGAGACATATCATGAAAATCTGACTTTTTCCATGTTTAAGTGCCATAATTTGGTCCCCATTGTATCAGCCTAGAAAAAGGTAAAAAGAACAACCCATTAACTTAGTTTTGGTTAACCATTCTCTGCAAGCATATGAAAAAAATATTTAATTGAATTTTGACTCCCCTTGTGATGTTAGAAGGGGATAATATCGCCCCTTAATCTGCACTATCTAACCACGGCACTACCATTTAGTGCAGAGATCAACTCATTTTTATTTAAAAGGACACACCCCATAACAGCATGTTTTTGCTTACACATACAAAGTTGCAATTTTAACATGCTATAATAAATTACCTAGATGGGATTTTGAGCTAGAACTTCACATACGTACTCTGGGGACACCCAAGATTTATTTGACATCTTTAAAAAAGTCTTGTGAAATGTCCCCTTTAAGAGGGAGATTTATTCAGTTTTATTTATATAGCGATTTTTTAAATTGTTCCCTGTTGCAAAGCAGATTAACATGAAATATAAGCAAAGAAAGCACAAAAAATGAAGAAAAAATATTTCCTAATAGAACGATGTGTTAGGGAATAATATTATATAATAATACCTTACAGTTTTTTCTGATTGACTAAGCACATTTTTTGTAACTATTGGCTATTTTTGCAAAACTCTACACACAAATAAGAAAACCTTTCACCCAATTATCAAAACATTGTAGTTCTCTTGCAAAAGCGAACACAGCTAGATTAACTCTGCACACATTCGTAAAAAATTGTGTTTTCGTATCAAACAGTAAACACAAGCTATCATCTACTAAGCACACAATGTGCCAACTACACACTGATGGTATGAATACAAAACACATCTGGCTTTTGCTTTCTCTGTGTACAAATGTCAATTTGAGGTCATACTTTTGTCATAGTGTCATGTAAACATACAAGGATCCAAACTTCAAGTATTGGTGTTTATTCACACTAATCAAAACAAAGATAAAGTCAGAACACAAAACAGTAATTTCACAAAAAAAAGACAATCAGCCTAAATCATGTCGTCTTTCTGGGTCTGTCCACAAAATTATAATAATGTTCCTGCCACGTCACCTGGTTTTACTGAGGTTAAAACCGGCCTCATTTACAAAAAGTTGCTCATGTCCCATGGCATCTGCTTCTAGTTTCATCACTCTCTGGACAAGACAATATTGTATTGTAAATTTGCAGATATATTGTAAATTTAGAAATTTTGTAACTAAGTTAAATAAGAAGAAAAAGAAACTGTATTATAATAAAAAAATTGCTGAAATTAAAAATGATAGTAAACAATTATGGAATACATTGAATAATATATTAAGAGGAAATAATAAATCAACTCCAGCTTATTTAGAAAATGAAGGTGAATTTTTACAGTTTTTTACGATTGCTATGACACTTTTTTCAATACTTTTAACAAATTTTCTAAACTCTTAACGCACCAACACACCTAAAACACACAACTGGCAAAACAGTTAATTTTATCCTCAAAATCACACATTGTAAACTAAACTCTCACACTGTTTACAAAAACACTGTAAACATGTTTCAGAATCAACTTTTATACCAGATCACCAACACATGTTCTCTTCCAACAGAAACATTTAGTCAATCATAACACAATGTCATGAAAAACACAAACATAAGATGGAAAAACAAAAACTGCATAAGTTTATGTGTAAGTCTGTCCTTAAACAATAGACAGTAGATTGTATTGATTATAGACTGAGTTTTGCACTGCAGTTTCTTTTGAAAACTTGGTTATATTTTTGTTTATTTGGGTTTTGTAAATGCATGTATTATGTTTGTTTTGCTGCAGCAATTCAAGACAAAAATGAATCATTCATCTTAGAGTACGGTTTATGAAAAAAAGTAGAATTGTTGCAGTAAAGACTTTACAGTATTTACAACAGGACATTACTGCAAGATAACAAGCATATTCAATATTACTGCCATTTACAGTAAAAATAAACAAACAAAAGCCACTGAAAAATAAAGTAAAAGGAAAATCTCATCATCTAATCTATTGCGTTTCTATTTGGCCACATGTTCTCATTCACATTACACCTGATTTTTCTCTGGCAAGGCATCTTGTAAGGAATCTTTTGGCATGTCTTATCCACCCTGACAGTCTTCAGTTGTGACATCTCTGAATGCACCATCAATTGCATCCAGGTGGGACAGGAGGAAAACCTCCCCCTTGTCCTGGTGGTCTTCCGTTGACTTGTGCAGACATATATCTTATTTTTTTGTGTTGCTCATATTGTTCCTTTTCCACACAAGATCAACCTAGGCCCTCCTTTACTCTATTGTATACCATATAGTCATGTAATTGAAAGAACCTGAGTTTGTTTCCTAGGTGGGAATCAGCTGTGATTTATATATTTGCATTTGTACAATAAGTAGTTTTTCATTCCAAATGAAATAAAATAAAGGGTGTATATTTATGTTTCAATTCATCATATAAACAGCTGTTTACTTTGACTATAAGTGAGGTTTAGCACATGATGTTATCTGTTTTGACATGCTGTGTGAAAGCATTTGTAAATTTGACATTTAAAATCTACTGTTTTGGTCTTGTTTGAGCTTGTCTGTAAAAGAAGTTAAAGCATCTTAAATTTTTGTTAATTGTATGCATTTTGTGTTAAACCATCAAGAAATGTGTTAATAGTATAGCTTACATAGGTGGATGTAGTGCTAACTGTGTTAAGAGTTTTGAAAACTTGTTAAAAGTATTGAAAAATCTGTCATAGCAATTGTAAAAAACTGTAACTAAACCAAGTGATATAGTGAATCATCTTAATGATTTTTTTATAAATAAAATAAATAATCTCAAAAACACTGTACAGCCACACAAGATTGACTTATCAAAAAGACTGATAAATAAAATGATGGAAGGTAAAACATGCAGCTTTAAATTTAAGAAAGTTAGTGATTCTAAAGTGGAATTGCTTTTGATGAATTGTAAAGATAAACCACCTGGTGTTGATTATCTTGAACATAAATTGCTTAAACCCATAATTATGATTATTGCTCCTATTATTGCTCATGTAATTAACATGTGCTTTATGGAGAATATATGTTTGCAATCTTGGAAAATATGTAAAGTTGTACCAATACCTAAAAATAAAAAAATGTCTTTCTCTGGATCAAATAGTAGACCGATAAGTTTATTACCAATTCTTGGTAAAATAATGGAGAGGATAGTTTATGAACAGATTCAGTCTTATTTTTTAAATAATGATTTAATTACAAATTTTCAGCATGCATATAGAGAAAAACACTCGACAGCCACCGCTCTGACTCAAATGGTTGATGATTGGTTTAATGATTTAGAGGAGAGGAAAATAATAGGTGTTGTAATGCTTGATTTCACTGCAGCATTTGATATAATTGACCACGACTTACTGTTAAAAATTTTTGAATATTATGGTTTTTCACAAACTGCACTGTTATGGATGGAAAGTTATTTGAGGGACAGAAGACAATTAGTTTATTTTAATGGAAGTTTTTCAAATGTAAGGGTTGTGGAACATGGCGTGCCTCAAGGAAGTTGTCTTGGGCCGCTCCTTTATACAATTTTTACCAATGATCTTCCATCTGTTTTAGATAAAGCAAGCATATCAATGTTTGCTGATGACTCAACTATATATTTAGCAGAAACTGATATTGGGGATTTGAATACAAAATTACAAAGAGAGTTACAATCTGTGGTGGATTGGATAAGAAGTAACAAATTGATTCTTAATGTATCTAAAACTAATTGTTTACTGGTTGGAACTTCTTATTCCTTGTTTTCTAAACCAAAACTTAAACTTAGTATAGACCAAAAACCTGTAGAGCAAAGAGAAGAGGCTAAACTTTTGGGAGTAATAATAGATAGTAGATTGTGTTGGGATACGTATGTTCAGAAATTATTAATTAAAATGGGAAATACACTGTCTGTTATTAAAAGGTGTGCAAAATATTTTACACCACAGACCATTAAACAAGTAAGCCTTTTATGGTTTAAAGTTAAAAACAGATTTGTGTATTCTCTTATGTGTTTTTTATATAAAGTTATAATGAACAAAACACCGGTTACCTTATATACAAAATTATCCTTTAGTACTGATATACATCATTATTCAACAAGGCATGCGATAGAGGGTAGTTTTATTTTGCCTATAGTGAAGACTGAATCAATTCGACGTTCAGTTAGGTACAGAGCTATGTGTGAATGGAATTCTCTCCCAAATGCTATGAAACAACAAAATACTTATCATGGGTTTAAAATATCATCTAAGAAATATTATCTTCAAAAACAATTCAAGATTTAATATTAATTGGAGAGATTTTGGTAGACCGTAGAGGTCACTTGTTATTTAATTTTTGATTTAGATCTATTCTGAGTTTTATTTTCGTTTTTATTTTTGTTGTGTCAAATGTTTATTTTAAATGTGAGTAATGTGAAGTGATGTGTGTAATGTATATATGTAATTATGTGATGTATAAATGTATTGTCACACGAAAAGTTTATAGGACCCCAGGAAGAATAGCTTTTAGCTTATGCTGAAGCTAATGGGGATCCAAATAAAAACAAACAAACAAACAAAACAAATGCAACACATCAGGCCCATGCACAGCACTACAGTATGCACTTCCAAATTCAGAACCAATGACACTATAGCTTTCCTGCACATAGTCATATCGCAGTTGCTTTACACTTTCTGTGTTTCTCTCGAAAGGAACTCTGTAAATTTGCTTCATTCTTATTCTGTGGCGCGCAAGTAGACGACTTAGTGCTGAAATGCTTACACATTGTATATTTTGAAAGATTGTGTCATTATCAATTATGTGCTGCTGTATTTCACGCAGAATTTTTGCATGTATGGTACTATTGTGTTTCTCATTATGGCAGTGCTACAAAGTACTTACCGATTCTCATTTCGAAATGTCCTAATGATGCTTGCCACAGTGTAGCGGCTCAAATTAGGCTGAACCCGCTGGCCAGCTTCCCTCAGGGTCATCCCATGGTTGATGACATGGTCCACTATTGTTGCTCTGATGTCATCAGTAATTCTATGTCTTACTCTTCTTACCCTTCCTCTTTCCCCTCCTCGTCCTCTTCTTGCTCCTTCTTGTCCTCTTCCTCTAATTTCCTCCAACCCTCTCCCTTCTTCAACTCCACGTCCTCTTCCTCCAACTTCTTCACCTTCGCGTCCTCTCCCTCTGCCTCCTCATCCTCTTCTTGCTCCTCCTTGTCCTCTTCCTCTAACTTCCTCTAACCCTCTCGCTTCTTCACCTCCACGTCCTCTCCCTCGGCCTCCTCTGATTCTCACTCTTATCACTTTTACTGCTCCTTCCATTGTACTCCACACAGAAAGCTTACATGTGGCTTATTTATACTACTTAGGCTGATTTCAAAGTGAACTAATTATCTAAAACAGTTTTCACATGTGAAAGTGTGCCAGACAGTTGGCAAAATAGTGTTAATGATAGCCATAGATGTGTATAATTTTGCTAGGAGTGTGTTGGAAATTTGGTAATTGAGTGTAAGCAGTGAGTTGTGTTAACAGTTCTGCAAAAAGAGTGTTGTGCAGTGAATTGTGCCTACAGTTTTGCAAAGTGTGTTTTACAAAATTGCAAACTGAGTGCGAAGCAGTGTTTGTGCTTTTAGTTTTGCAAACTCAGTGAGTGGTTTTGCTATACGTATTAATAGTTTTAGAAATTGTGCTACAAGAATCACGATTAGTGCTTAAGCATTCAGAAAAAACTTTAATACTAAGATTGTATTTGGACCATTATAATGAAAGCAGTATTAACATGTACAAAAGAAAGTACTAAATTAAGATTGATTAGGAGAATAAATCAACCATATTATCACTTGAGCCCTTAGCAGCCCTCCTTTGAGCTACAGTTAACATGGAGATAAGGATTTTGAAAAGTCTTATAGACCAAAAACTATAAGAAATAGGGTGCAGACTGGATGGAAATGACTTTTATTTAAGCAAGTAAAAAGTAGCAGGTGTTTCAAAAAAGCATGGCAAGTCTGTGAGGAATAAGAAGATATCCTGTCCTTTGCAATAAAGATATCACAAGGTATGGTTCAGGGATGGTAATTTTAAAGAAATGAATATATCTGGGGCTTTTTTGCCTGTTTCCTATCCAAAATTATAACAGAAATTTGTTTATAAGGATATAACAAGATTAAGATGTGAATTAAATATTACGATGTATGTTTCTCATTGTGAATAAGGCAGTGGATGAATTCATCCAATTTTTTAACCTTTCAATAGAGAGATGTTTCTGGCTTTCTGTAACTTTCTGTAGCTTACTTACATGAAGATTGTAAATAATTAACTATTTCTTGACCATTCTTCAAAAAGTTAACCCGTACATCAAAGAAAATGGCAGTGTTTTTGGGCTCTGACATACGGCCATTTTTTTTATTTAACCACAAACCGAAAATATTAATTAGCCTTACTGTTTTATCACACATGGCCCTCTCTTTCTTGGACTTTACTAACCATCATCATTTTCTTTCAAACTTTTAAAAATGTGCCAAGCAAAATAATTAAAATTATAAAGATTATAAAAATAAAAATAATATTAATTTAATAGTGACCTTTGAGATACAACATTGCCTATATAGCCTGTTGCAATGTATGGGTGAATAAATGTTTTGAATTAAACAGGTTGTCTCAGCGTTGACCACTAGATGGCGGTAAAACAGAGCTAAAAGACCTCATGTAGACAGCGACGTTTTACTATGTGTACTGTAGTACACAGTCCCATTATTTAATTTTCATGATGTTAATATTGTTGTTCTCTTATTTGTATACTAATCAAAATGAAAGTGAAATGCATGGGATCGTGTTGATAGAAAAATATAATATATTTAAAATCTATTTAATTAAATTAGCCTGCCTCATAAATATTATGTTATTATTTTCAGAGAAAGGTTTATTGTTTTCTCAGAATTGTTTCCACCTGAATACCATTCATTTGTTTCTAAACCTGGGGCCGGGTCCCACTACAGGAATTTGTGTGACAGCATCAGTATGACCTATTTATAACAATATATAACAATATATATAACAATATATATATATATATATATATATATATATATATATATATATATATATATATATATATATATATATAGGCTATATATATATATATATATATATATATAGGCTATATATATATATATATATATATATATATATATATATATATATATATATATATATATATATATTTAACAATATATTTTTTATATTTTTAGTTTGCATATCCCATCAAATTATACACTGAATAACATGTGATTTATCTTACTGCAAACATTTTCACCCTATTCTCTCTCCCACCCACCATGACTTAAAATTATTTAAAATAAGACAAAGCAAGTATTATAATAAGCAAAAACATAATCTATAATCGTATATAATCGATATTGCTTAGTATTTAATATTTTATATAACAAATATGCAATAATTGAAATAATTGAGTGCCTGCTAAGTGAATACATGTAAATGCCGAGCTACATAGAATATTATATTGAGTAGCATTTGTCAATAGCGAGGGATTCAAATATTGTTATAAACAATTGGGGTGGGGGTCTTGTTGAAGTCAAAAAGGTTGAGATCCACTGATTAAGTCAATATGGACAGGACCCCCTCAGAGAGCCCCCAAAAGTTGTGGACCAATGAGAGCGCAGCAGTTAACTGCAGCCCGAGGTGTTTGTTACATTTGTAAGGGCGACAGTTTGGTGAGAGACTTCAGAGAAAGAGGAGGCTCCTGCGCGCGCACTGAAAACAACTCGCGAGCATCCTCGCGCAAGCGACGCTCAGAAGAAAACTGACTGGTTTATTTCTCTTCACTTTTGCGTCACTTTTTGACTCACAAAGACTTAATTTTTCTCATTAGCGGCCGTTTTGACAGTTCGAACCAATGGCATGCCAGTTTCCCTAAGCAAGTCAGTCAGTCGCTGTTTTTGTCGTTTTTTCCCCTGAGGAACAGCTGTTCCTCAAAACCGGGAGTTCTCAAGATGGACTTGAGATCGTTTTTGCTTGGTCTGGTATTAGTCCTACTAGTTTTGTCCTCAGCACAAGACACAAATGAAGAAATCCCGGAGGGAGCGTCAACCTTAGCGTTTGTCTTTGATGTCACCGGCTCGATGTACGATGATTTGGTGCAAGTGATTGAAGGAGCATCGAAGATTTTGGAGACGTCCCTCAGCAGACCCAAGAGACCACTGTACAACTTTGCCTTGGTTCCTTTTCATGACCCAGGTAAACCACCTTTAATTTACATACTGTTTTCCGATAAACCATACTGGAAACGAGTCTTTAAAGAGCGCCTGGTCACACATTTGGTCATGTTTATCCTGAGTAATACTGTAACATGCATCTTTATTCCAATGCAGCTTTGTTGCCAGAAACATGTCAAATGTGTTAGTGTGCTGAGAGCTACTTGTGCCCAGATGTTCTGTGTGTTGAATTCACTGTCATTATCATTCCGTATATACAGACCTTGGGAACAAACATTTGACTGTCTGGTCTTTTCACACCAACAGTGATGTGACTTTACAGGACAATTAGGCTGTAAAATAGCTCTTATTATTTGGTATTCTTTAAAGAGATAGGCATGAGAATGTGTGAAACATACACACACTGTATGCCCACAGTATAGAGTTGAATTGTGTAAACGATGGCCACTTTCAAAGGCAACATGAATAATTCATAAACGTAATCTTAAAAGTCTTGAATTGTGACATTTGGCACAAGTTTTTTTTTTTTTTTGCCTTACTTTTACTCTGCCATGTGAATAAAGATGATGGATGTGTTAGCCTGTGCAATTAGTTGTTGCAAATACAAAGACAAGATCACTTCCTTGGTCTTTCTAAACTAGACTACTGCCACTCAAAAGCATAGGAAGATGGGAAACATGATGTGCGTCTTGTGGTAATTATGTTAGTAAGGACAAAAAACAAACACCAGTATATTTAGAAAGCCCTAAAAATGGCCAAAAATCTACAAAGAGTATTAGTCTCTAAAGAAAGTATTGTCTCAGGAAAAGTAAAGCCCCACCTTCTTCATTCCCAACCTGAATCTGACCTGAAGTGTCCAAACACAGCACACCAAATACATTTTCCATCCACTCCTTGGGGCGTTTAGGAATTTCTTTCAAGATGCAAGCTGGGTCTGGTTATTGCTTCAAAATGCGCCGTCCACTGTAACTACAAGATTTGCAACACAAAAGATGGATAAGAGGGAGAGATATTGCCTGTTCCTTTGCAAAAACAGTAAATCGGTTTTCCAGATGTGTGCAATCATGTACTAAAATCGGCTGTCTGTTTGTTTGCATTGTTGTAGATCGTTTTCCGATCTTGTCCTGAAGGAGGAAGATGCTGCCAACAGAGTGGAATATTCATTATTTAGACAGCACATAACATGAACAGCTTGTTTGTCAGAGAAAATTGTCATTTGCGAGTGATGAAGGCTTTTTTGGAGTGTCCATTTTTAAAAAACAACAACAACTAGCATGTATGCATCTCAAAATCAATCCAAGAATATTTCTGTGTCCTAGTTTCTGGAACTATGGTATGCTTCTGTTACTGATGCCAAAGTCTTGGTATGTGTAAGCATACTCGGATGATAAAGCTGAATCAGAAGAATCATGCCTGTTATGAGTACCCACTCTTAAACATAAAGATGCTTCACAATGCCACAGAAGAACCATTTCGAGCTGAATGGTTCCATAATGAACCTTTAACATTCAAAGAACCTTTCTTGAGCCTTACAGGGCCATCGCCAGAACATATATAATGGAAGGGCATTTTGTTTTCATGGGGGCATTTTGTAGTTCATAAAGTGAGAAACAGGCTGAACAACTAAAACTCATCTAAAAAAGACCAATACTACAAGTCTGTCCAGTGTACAATGACAACAAAACACACACTACGTCTTTAAGTTTAAGAGTGTGAACCATTTTTTTTTCATATCTATCCATCACAGCAAACAGTAAATAGAAAGTTGTGGAAGTGGAGCATGGGTTGGTCAGTTCTGACCCTGGTATGGTTAAAGAAACGTATGTAGAGGCTGAAACATTTATTTCTCTCTTAGTTCCTTGACTGTGACCTGGAAAAGGAAATTGAAAGTCCCTTGCACTCTTAGAACGAATGTGTTAAAAACAACACATTAGTGTTGATTGTGGGACGACACACTAAATGCGTTGTCCCAGAATTCACCCATCACTGTGTTATTATTGAAACAACACATTTTGTGTTACTTTTAACACAACTTGTGTTATATTTTAACACAAAATCAACACAAAATGACACATATTGTGTTAAAATTACACATAATGTGTTAAAAGCTTTCCGCACAAAGATGTGTAAAAAATTAACACATCCTTTCTAAGAGTGTGGGCACTGAACAAGGGTTGGCTTGAGGAGGTTTCAATGAGTTTCAGATGTCCACAGAGCTTTTAAAGATCAGTTGGGTTGTGGTGCAGTGTGTGGCCACGGGCATCCCTGCGCTACTGCTTTCCTGAGAGTCCACTGATGTGCACACATACATATTTACAAGCCCATGTGTGTGTATTTGTGACCCCATTGCAGTCTGGTTCTTGAACTTGGATGTTTTTATATCTGTGTGCTTCTTTGGGCCTTAGTAAGATTGTCAAGCAATGGGCTATCTTCATGTTTCACTTGCCTTTTTAGATGTGTTTGGATTATAGGCAAGCCTAAAATCTCTACATATATTGGCTTCTGGAAAAGCTTTAGGGAGGACGTCAAGGGTTATTCATTATTTTTTATTCCTGTCATCCTAAAATACTTAGAAAAGACTGTGACAAATGAAATAAACTCAGTACAGGCTGAATTTCCTAGGTTTTTGAAGATGCTGATGGCAGCTGCGTGAATGTGAATATCAGTCATTGTGGTGAGCAGATGGAAATGGTTTTATTTTGTTGTGGATCGTATTGACAGCCCTGTCTTTAAACTTTAAAGTACTGTAAACCAAGAGCTCCAGAAAAAAGAAGTTTCTCGCACACATGTTCTTCCTCAACCATATTAGTTATTATTTCCTGTAGTTAAATGACCTTGATAGTTTGACAGCCAGCTTTTTACCTACATTTTTCATTTACCTGCTTCATCTCCTTTATTCTGGTTGGTTACATCCACTTTATAATTTCCAGAACTGTTAAAATGGCATAGGGGGAACATCTTAGAAAATAGATGCTTTTAACATGTTCAAAGTTCATTCCTCAACTAAACATCTCTTTGTATTTGCTTTTTGCTCACAGAGGCAACATTCATCTTGGAATACCCCTAGATTACAAGGGTATTGGCATGAACATGGGCCGTAATGATGCCATTAGGCAGGAATTTGTGACATTGGGTGGGGTGGGTTAAATAGGGCTTCAGTGTATGTTGTAGTACGGTGTAATTCTCCTGCCTCATCTCTTTAATGATATAGAAGAAAATAATATAACACTCTTTAATTTGAGAACAGCGCATGTGTTGATTCCAGTTCAAGTGAGACATTTTCAAAAGTGCTACTATACCCAGTAGTTACTGTTAAACAATGACTACTTTATAAACTTAGCAATTCAGACAACCTTTAATGTGTTTGGAGCTCAATGATAGCATTCTTTATCTTCCTTGATCTCTTTACATATACTCTTAATGGTGATAGAAATGGTTCTCTGGGGTTCCTCAAAGAAGCTTTTAGTCAAATGTTCTTAAAAGAACCACTTCTTCCTTACCTTTTCATAATCTAAAAAACCTTTTCAACTACAAAGAACTTTTTTTGGTTGAATGTTACAGGTTCTTTATGGAACCATACAGCCAAAAATGTCTCTTTTATGACATTGTGGGGTACCTTTTACAGCATTTATGTAAAAGTCAAAAGTTCAGGGTCACTTTACTGAAATGTCAAAAAGTATTTAGATAGTGTTTCTGGAGTTTACATTTATACATTTGTCAGAGGCTTAAAGGGATAGTTCACCCAAAAATGAAAATTCTGTCATCATTAACTCACCCTCATACGTTACAACTCATAAATTTATTTGTTTAAATGAGCACACATGGCTCCAGACTGCTACCAAATGGTGGCATTTTGCCACCAAAATTTGAGAGTGTGCCACTAAATTTTACATCCAGTCGCACATGTGTGACCAGTAAATTTGCCCTTTTTTTGTGATGTGACACTGAATTTGAAACAGCACATTGTACTTTCTGCAGCTATCATCAAAGTATTTATTAGTAATACAGTGGAAATTTGTAGAAATTTGATTATTTGGTTAGCATGTTGATTTACGGTGTGTGCCCCTAAATTTTTTGGTTGCGCCCCTAAAATTTTCAGTTGGGGGCCACTGTGCTCAGTGAAAAAAGTTAGTCTGGAGCCCTGACACAAGATAAGATATTTTGAGATATATTGAGGTATATTTTGAGAAGATATTCTTTATCCTACTATGGAGGTCTCATGATTGGTTTGGTTACAAACATTCCTCAAAATATCTTTCTCCGTATTTACAGATTTCACAGCCTTAGCTAAAGGCTTAGATAAAACCAGGACTAGGCCTAAGTTAAATTAAGCATGCCTTAGAAAAGACATTACTGGTGTGTACCTTAAGACAAATCAATGGCTCTGGCACATTTTAAGATCTGCCAAGTTATTTTTAGTTGAGACAGCTCAAACATGTGTTTTAGTCTAGTCCTAAAGCCTTGTATGTAAAACCAGGGGTTAAAGTGCAATAAATCTATAAATTTTTTTAATCAGTATATACCCATGACCTTTGCGATGCTAACGCAGTGCTTCATCACTTGAGCTACTTGAACAGAATGCATTCTGTGATGCATGAAATGGTTTGCTGAAAACTTCAAATATCACATGCAATCGGCTTCAGTTCTTGGGATTCCATCTGGATTAGGATCACACTTTTGGCTGCAAATTTGCCTGCATTCTGAGCCCTAGGATTTGTTTTGATTGGAAGCACATATATTTCTGTGACCTTTTGTAACTGGTGCACTGTTAGGCTTAAAGTCTGCTGGGATGTTGAACTTGTGATGAGGTTGGAATGAAAGATTAAAGGATGATAGATGACATTTGCTCTGAGTACTTTCAGATGTTTAAAAGACAAACATGGATATCATTACAGTACAGTAGATGCTATAACTGTTGAAAATTGTAGGTGCCCTGTGTGAGTTGAAGTAGCTACAGAAAGTTTTACTTGCTTTGGGCTAAATGTCATTTAATTATTGCTAATGCCTTGTGGGAAGTACTTTAACAACATATACATTTGGATTATTTTAAAGTCAATACTTAATTTAACTAACTTAAGTCTGAAAAGTTATTTTTAAAGTTAGTTAGTAGATTTTTTTTACAAAAATTAATCATACATAAAGAATGTTCTGTTAAAACACTGCCATGTTTATTGACTGAGTACAAACTTTGATGCTCTTAAACTCAGACAGGGTCACATTTGGTCTGTATTAATAAGAACTATTCGCATGGGATTATTATTATCTGGGGACCTCTTGTGATTTTGAAATTACACCACTACATCTGAGTTTCGTGTCGCACGGGATAAACAAAACCTGATTTGACTCACAGTTACTGACTTATCTCACGGATATGATGTCGAGGCTTTGCGTAACACCTTCTCTTATACACGCAACAACGTGACACGCTGTAAAAAGTACCTTTACCAGGTTAATCAGAGTTTTTGTCCTAATCAGCCACGTCGAGCATCAGTGGATTCAATTTAGAAACGGTTCTGCAATGTTGCGGCTGACAGCTCCGCCTAAACTTAGAGATCTCAAATAATGACAGTTCTGCACATTTTTAATATTAATCATCAAACATGGACGAGGACAGACTGCTGGATGTTTAAAATCAGAATTATATAGTAAATCCCTCAACTTTTAAAAGCCATAAAAAAGCAGAGGGATATGTGTCTCTGTATGCGCTCCTCAGATGCAGTGCGAGAGGCGCAGAAACAGAGAAAAACTCAATAAAAAAAGGCACACAGGTAACTCAAGCCTTAAAAAATTAAATACGATCCTGCCAATTCCTGGCCAAATTACAGAGATGGAAATTCGCACAGGACTAATATTATCAGAGGACCTCGTGTTCGGTAAAATATGGTGGGTAATTTGAGGGGAATTTTTACTTTACAAATTGCAGACATGGCAGATACGCACAGGATTGAGTTCACAATCTCTGCAATTATTTCAAATCATTAGAGGTCACCAGGTAATACTAATCCTGTGCGAATAGGGCTTTAATGGAGGCTGTGCAAACTCTATTTAGTCCGTTGATTTTATAGAATGCATATAAATGCTTAATTTTTCATTGTTTATCTATAGCTACATTGTTAAGACAAAAGGTGTGATCTCAACAAATAAAAGACATTCTTCTTTTTAAAGTTTTTCAAAGAAAATAACATGTATATAGACAGGGAGTAGCAAGAGACGTTTGATCTTTTTCATGGATTTGATTAGCTTTCGTTTCATTTTTCTTCATTTCCCCTTCTCTTAACACCAGATTTGCCTTCATTTCTTGGTCTGTTTGTTTCCCTGCATCATTATCTGTCTCCTTGTTCAGTATCTCCCAGGGGAGTCACCGACAGTCTTACTGCTGAAACATTTCCTGGGCGCCTGAAAAATGTCACTCAGCTCCCATCTGACATATCAGTGTGTTTTTTTTATCTTTGGCTTTAATGTGAGAACGATGGAGACCTTTAAGCCTTAAGTTCAGGTTTTATCTTAAGAATATCGTAGGATCTGCTTTGCTGAAAGTTTTGTGTGGATAAGAGAAGTGTGAGGAAATGAATGGTTTGACAGAAACATCTGTCGGTTTGTGGTTTTGAGTGAGCTGAACATGTGTGTGGTTGATGATTTGGTCAGTGGTGCCGTCAGCCAGTTCTTAGTCTGTAAACCATTTTTGAGGCAAATACATTCAGAGCAACATCTGTCATGCGCTAAAATGTATATTCTGTAAGCGCTGGCAAACATGCTCACAGTTACCTCATTGGAAGATCTGTACATTAGGCCCTCCAGTCTTTAATTCAACAGAAGTTTCTAGTTTCTAAATGACTGTATTTTGAAAGTAATAGAAGCCACATGTTGTGCAGCAGTAGATGTCGATGCATATTAAGTAGCTGAGATGTGCTGCTTTGGTTTTGCTTTATGAGACTTAAGTTAACAGGAGCAAGTAAAAACCTTCTGTTTAAGTTTTAACTGTATTAGTGTGATTTAATTCTGTGAATGAAACGTTTGTGAAAAGTTGACCTAATCACTTACCTAGTGTCTTTTCTTTTAACTTGGCTAAGTATTGGGCGCTGAGCGAGGTCAAATAATAGGCATTTCCGACTTTCAGGCTTCTAATTAGTATCCAGCACAAACATTGCACGCTGGTAATGATGTCATGAAACAGTCAATAAAGGCATTTTTGTTAGATTCCGCTTTGTTTTTAGAAGGTGAGATCTTTGTTTTTAGAATTTGGCAACATCTTTGTACATTTGACAACATTTTGTATCCCATGATTTTTTAAGTGTTCACTGGCATAAAGACCTTTTCTATCATACACAATAATGTGTTTTAAAGGAAAACACCACAGTTTTTCAATATTTTACTATGTTCTTTCCTCAACTTTGACGAATTAACACATAACTATCTTTTTTTAATGCATGCACTTAATCTGTGTACAGCACGTTGTGAATGTGTTAGCATTTAGCCTAGCCCCATTCATTTCTTAGGATCCAAACAGGGATTAATTTAGAAGCCACTAAACACTTCCATGTTTTCCCTATTTAAAGACTGTTACATGAGTAGTTACACGAGTAAGTATGGTGGCACAAAATAAAACGTGGGATTTTCAAGCGGATAAAAAATGAAAACTATATTGTATGGCGGAAGAGCATTTAGTTTGCAGCACTTCGACCTTGGCGCGCAGTAACATCATAAAACGTTTCAAAAACTATTTATTTTTGACTTTCTCTATTAGCCTATTAATGTATTTTTGTTTGATGCCTAATTTCATTTTTCGAAAGAAAAAAATACTTTTGAATTCAAACAATATTTGGAGAACCCTGGTAATACCACCACGGACAATGGCCCTGGACCCCCTGTTGAAGACCCATGGTTTAGGAATATTAAAGCACTCAATTTAAGCCATTAGTTAACTTGAAAATGTTCAGAGGTGTATTCCAGAAAGCAGGGTTAACTTACCATAAGCTAAACCCTGAACTTTTGGTTGATTATCCTAAAACCTGCTTACCCTGATCATGTCGGTTCTGGGGGCACCTGATAAGAGTTAATTCAATCAACCTCCTACTGGTAACCTTAAGTTAATGCATGCACATGTGGAATACATAAGGACATTTTCAATTTCGAACATACCCGGGTATGTCACACAACCAGCTTTCTGGAAAACCCCCCTGGTTGAGTAGCTGTTTCATAAGCTATGATTAGAAAGATGCAACTTAATAGAATAAAGCATTACAGACTCATAATTTCTTTGCACTATTTAACCAAACTCTAAAGCCGTTTCTCAATATGCGTTCTTGTCTGTACTTGTGTTCTTGTGGACTTGTGAAACGTCATCAGCCGCGGCCCAAGTACTGTTCCAATTCAAAGTTCGCATCAAGCCCAAGTTCACATAAAATCCCCGGATGTGCTCTTGATCCGCCCATTTTATCAAGGATGCATCAGAGGAGACTTGTGTGGGCTTATGACAGCGAAGTTTCCCAGAATGCATTTCGCTTCAGGAGTTCGTTCTTCCGAGTCTGAACTTGCAAGTTCGAACTACGAAGGACACAAGTCCGAGTTTGGCGTACTTGGTATTGAGAAACGGCTCATATTTCAGAGTCAACGTGGTGGATCGTGCCGGACACACATGCTAATAGCTCACAGCTGTATTCCAGCTGTATTTAGTGACATCCGACAACAGCTCATGGGCTCGGCGGATTTCTTGTACAGCAAGAGGATATGTGTTCCTAAGCCAGACATAATGCCGGATTACTTCAGAAATCTAGCGAGTCAATGCCGATCTAAGCTTTCTGCATGGCTTGAGGTTAAGGGTATTTACTTATAACGAGTTAAAATCATATTGCATTCCATTCCTATATGCTCCATTATATCTCTATGGTGACTGATGGTAAATATATATTTTTCATGCAAATGGTTGCCATATGAAAATGTGATCATTATTTTTTGTGTTAGTGTTTAATTATTTAAACTCATTGTGCTTCTGGTGGCAGCTGCAGTCACATGCTGATGGGAACACCTTGACCCATTCTGACAGTTTTATGGGGTGCTGTAGTTGCACCACCAGCCATTCGATGGTGTCAATCAAACGTGAGACCCTCCTCCAAAAGGCTGGTACTTGAAATCCTGAACCACTCTTATCCGAGGACACATAGCCAAGGTTGTCCAGACTTTAGACCATGCTGGTCTTAATTAGAAACAGACAAACAGGCTTCTGGGCATATTCTCAGTTTTCTGATAATGTCAGCAATACCAAATATCTGTTATGTATCATTATCACAAACTTTGTGCAATGGTTTTCTGTAAAGTTTTAGATGTCAGCTGTATTGCGATGTATGCTATTTTAGCTTTTTGTTTACACTGTCCTCTTATAATTTGCGCAATCTGTTAAGTTTGTGTATCTTATGATTTTCAGTCCATGCTACAGACAACACTGAGTCTCCTTGACTAATACTGTAGGTATTTCAGCTTGAGCATGAAAGAGTATGAATCACTGTATGCAGAGGGCATTGTGCGGTTGTGTATTGGACACTTTCCATACAGAATTAATTGCACATTAGAGTTAATAGTCATTCATGCACACGCCTTTAATCTATTAAAACATTATGTTTTGATCTGGTTAGACACAGAGGCTGAGCAGAGCAGATGAAAGCCACAAAACCACAGTGTTCTTACTTTTTTTCTAACATGGAGCATTGTTTTGTGGTCTAGCATCCTGGGAGGTACACAGCTAGTCTTAAACTGGCTTAATAAAATTGTAACTATTAAATCAAAACAATGAAATAATTCTGTTAAAAAGAAACTTCTGACTATAATTTCTGATTGGCTGAGTGAGATTCAGGTATGGAAAGTCACACCATGTTTGCAGTACCACCAGTTATTGTAGTCATGCAAGACTAAAGTAAAGTCCTATCTATTAATCTCTAAAATCACTTGTTAAAATTACGATTAATACATATTTCTGAAACAATTCAAATAAACTGTTCCATAACATTTGTTGTTTAAAGGATTAGTCAATTTTCTTAAAAAAATTAAGATATTTACTCACCACCATGTCATCCAAAATGTTGATGTCTTTCTTTGTTCAGTCGAGAAGAAATTATATTTTTTGAGGAAAACATTCCAGGATTTTTCTCATTTTAATGGACTTTAATGGACCCCAACACTTCTTAGTTTTTAGGACTCTAAACGATTGCAAACGAGACATAAGGGTCTTATCTAGCGAAACGATTGTCATTTTTGCCAAGAAAAAAATAATCTGCACTTTTAAACCACAACTTCTCGTCTTCCTCGAGAAGTTGATGATTGGTATTTTTACCTAAAAGATGGGACTTTAAAGGGATAGTTCACCCCAAAATAAAAATGCTGTCATTATTTACTCATCCTCATGTTGTTCTAAACCTGTATGAATTTCTGATGAACACAAAATAATTTATTTTATGAAATGATGGTAAACAAACAGCATATAGTGTCCATTGACTACCATATTAGGAAAAACATGGAAGTATTGTGATAAATGATGAGGAAAATATTTTGATAAATGATAGAAAGCACACAGTTGATGGTACCCATTAAATTCCATCATATGTTTTTATTCCTACTATGGAAGTCAATGGTCACTATCTGCTGTGTGTTTACAATCATTTCTCAATATATCTGCTTTTGTGTTAATCAGAAAAAAGACATTCATACAGTTTTAAAACAAGATGAGTAAATGATGACAGAATTTTCATTTTTGGGTGAACTATCCCTTTAAGTGCCTATATCAATCTGTATGTGGTGGACATTGGTTGTGCTTATCTTTGGTAGCTTCTTTGAAGGGATTTTGAGTAAAACATCTCTATATAAGATAAAGCACAGGCAAAAGACTTGAATCAGAAGCGATGAAAAAAAGATTAATTGTCCCCTATAAATAGTAATATATAGGAGTTCTCAATATTGTTATATTTAATATCTTTGCCTCACATCACTTCTGTATTAATATGGAAAGTTGTAACGCTGTTTGTCTGTGATCTTTTTGGTACAATCGCTCTGTATTTCCTCATTACATCTGTGTTAGATGCTCCTATTTGTAAATATTGATATGTATCAGTTTTCCATCAGCTTTGTTTTATTGCACAGTGTGGAGTGTAGTAATTTTGTCCTGAACGCTGGGTGTGCCAGCACCCTGTCTCATATGGATCTGTTCTTTTTCTTTCTTCCTTTCTTACAAAGACTCACTGTTTTGGTAGTTTCCTAGCAAGATGCTAAGCCAATTGAAATGATTATCTTACATCAGTAAAATTTTACTCTTCCTAGAGAGGTCTGTGCAAATGATTTGCTGTCAGCATATGTTTTTAATAACTGTTATTTCTCTCAAACGTATAACAATTCATCATGATGTCATTTCTGTTAACAATTTTGGTGTATCCATTGTTATGTTATTTATTTGGTTATTTTTGGAGTAGATTGCTGAATCAGGTAACTACAGTTTGTAAATATGTTCATCAAATTCATATTTTATCATGATGGTTTACTTTGGAAAGGCTCATTTATGAAAATAGCTAAATAAGAAGCCATCACATCACAAAGTATTGCCATAGTGGAGACCTTTAATTAATACAACATGTTTATCCCTAGAGCGCAAACAGCATCTGATGCTCTTAAATTGTACATGTGCGTAATAAACAGTGAGATTGATTTAGAACTTCTAGAAATTATAAAGATGTGATGAAAACAAATGTGCAGGACTGCTAATATGATTGCTTCCACATCTATATAAACTCTCTTGTCTTTGGCAGGATTATTAACTAAACTTTCCCAGGCCCCATGTCCATGTCATTTTAATTTAGATGGACAAGCTTTGGTTAAATGATTTGGCCTTTGGTAAGGAGCACTTTAACATTTTTAAAAATGGCTTACTGTATAGGAGAGAGCATGCAAGATATGAAAACATATGAAAGGCCATTAGTGTAATAATCTCTCTTTTGCCTTTTTGGCTGTAGCTGTTTCTTTCTTTCTTTCTTTCTATCTTGCTTGCTTGCTTTTTCCTTGCTTTCTTTCTTTCTTGTTTGCTTTCTTGCTTGTGCGATTCTCAAATATTTATTTGGTCTAGACTGATCTGGATTGTTTCCCAATGTGTTCAGGCTCTCTGTAAGCATTTAGACAATCATCTTATTATTGGGGAAATATTAGTCACATAGCTGCGCTGATAAAAAATAATTTGCCATGCCATGCTTTGCTTTGTCCATTCAAAAAGTTAAAATGGGAATTTTTTCCAGCAATTTTTTCACTGTGAAGGAATGTAAAACTGAAACAGTGTTTTCACAGTGCAATGACCCTTTTAACCCTTTAAGGAAAGTTTTGATACCTCATAAAATTACACCTAAAAAGATTGTAAGTGAAACATGAAATGAGCATGTAGCGTGCTTAAAGTGTTTAAAAAGATCTGTCGTCATTCTTAAGTGCTGAATGCAAGCACATGTCTACGTGTTATGAGAAAACGTCTTGACTGCTTCCTTTGAATGATCTAAGCTGACCTAAAATCAAAGGGTTTTTTAAAAAAAAATGCTTTTTCTTTCTTTTGAAATGTTTTCCTTTCTGTTTCCAGAATAAAAAAGTTTTTTCACTCTCTCTTATTCAACGTGATTTCCAGTTTATTACCTTATATCAATGCTACTTCGAAAGGTCTTCTGAATTGACTGGCAAACAAAACAAATTCTCCTCTTTGAACGTGTCCTAATACGAATGGCATTTAGGGCCAACACATCACCATTTCTTTGTTTCTTTAACCTTTCACAACCAGTTTCCTTTAAGTCTAGCACCACTTTTAGGTCCAAAAAACAGTAAAGAAGAACATTGTTCAGGCTGCAAAGATAAAACTCATTAATCAAAAGTTATTTCCCAGAGCCCTGTCTATTTTCCATTCATGAAAGCTTTCACTTGAAAGCCAGTCCCATGCACAGCAGTCAAAATTATTATCCCCATCGCTCCTAAACATGGCTTTGATCACTTACTTATTCTTTGCTTCAAGGGTTTTCATATTGCCAAACACTTTGATATGATCTCTCGTGAGAGAAATCTCAGTTCTGCAGGCATTTGCGTATACAGTGTTTTTAAAAAGTTAGGTTAGGAGCATAAAGTTATTTGTGATTTAAATAAACCAAAAGACTAATATAGAAAATGATTCCTAATTTATGCAAAAAGGATACCACTCCTGTCCTTTAAAGACAGCTATGGAGGTACTTCAAAAGGGTCTCAGTAGCTCTCTCTTGCTCAACCCCTGTAATTTTTGGTGTCAAGCAAGCTTTTTACACCATTGAGCTTTTTGACGTCGTTGCATTTTCATCTAAGGAGCTTTTGAATTGATTCCATATTGGCAGTGTGTTTGAATGTTTATGTTCAATATAAAAAAATGCAGCATAAAGTTAAAACAAGTTGGTTAAGTTAATTCGAGTTTTGACTTACTGTATCTTAAACAAGTTGAAAGTATTTAACTTAATTTGTTAAGTAATACAAAAATACATATTGTGTTGATGTGATATTTTTTTTAAGTGTACACAACCCACAGCATTATGGTGTTGGCTTTGCATTAAAGCTACCTCTTTGTGTGACTTTATATGCTTTTTTGGAGAAAAACAAACATGTTTTATAAATTAAGTGATCATCAAACCTTAAAAGAAAGCGGTTAAACAAAGTATGATGTCATCTGACTTTTACAAAAGGGCACCATGATACAGTGACTTCACGATGCTGACAGAAAAGCATACCTGAGTTATTAGGTCTTTCCTATTATGAAGGAGAACGTCTGATGTAAAAGGAGATGACAACATAATAAGAACAGGCTGTTTTTTATAGCCGAGCCACTGCCAGTTAGACCCAGCAGGGTTGCCCACCACAGCATGCTGGGTTAATGAATCCTGTAATCAAAATTGCTACAGTAAATGGGCTTGTGTGATTATTAAACTGCAAAGGCACTGGTAAGTCTACATGTGCTGGTAGCTGTAAGGGGAATAGGTTGTTTTATATGTTATCTACAATACATATTACAATTATATTAGATTGTTTTGCTTATTACAACCAAAAATCACATGACATATTAATGCATTGAATACATGTTTTTACCAGTTTTTGCTTTGTGCCTGCAAATATTTCAATGCAAAGAATGTGCCACTAAATATTGGGGTTTCACAAAAACAAATCAAGATTTACATATTTTTAAGATCTGCTTCTGTCCCTTTTGACTTCAGCATTAGTGATTAAAGGGATAGTTCACCCAAAAATGAAAATAATGTTGATAATAATTAATGACTCACCCTCATGTAGTTCCAAACTCGTAAGTCCTCCGTTCATCTTCGGAACACAGTTTAAGATGTTTTATATTTAGTCTGAGAGCTTGTTGACCCTTCATTGAAAATCTACTTACGGTATACTGTCCATATCCAGAAAGGTAATAAAAACATCAAAGTAGTCCATGTGACATCAGTGGGTCAGTTAGAATGTGTTGAAGCATCAAAAATACGTTTTGGTCCAAAAGAAAACGACAGGTATTTATTCAGCATTGTCTTCCCTTCCACATCTGTTGTGAAGCACATGCACCAGACTAAAGTCACGTGACTGCAGTGAGTGACGCAGAATGATGTACGACGCAGCTGACGTGTTATCTGGTGCGCCCCAGCTGTTTTTGTGCACCCGGGCTTCATTTGCAGCCTGGAGGGGGACGCACGCTGTAAGTAAAAAAAAAAAAAACGCAAACATGTCTGAGGATAACACGTCATCCGCATCACTGCAGTCACATGACTTTAGTCTCACGCATACACTTCAAAACGCGGAAGAGCAGACAATGCTGAATAAAGTCGTAATTTTTGGACCAAAATGTATTTTCGATGCTTCAACACATTCTAACTGACCCACTGATATCACATGGACTACTTTGATGATGTTTTTATTACCTTTCTGGACATGGACAGTATACCGTACATAGATTTTCAATGAAGGGTCAACAAGCTCTCGGACTAAATCTAAAACATCTTAAACTGTCTTACGAAGATGAATGGAGGTCTTACAAGTTTTGAACGACATGAGGGTGAGTCATTAATGACATTATATTCATTTTTGGGTGAACTATCCCTTTATTGTACAGTTGGGTTGAATTTTTCAGGTGTTGTTTACAAAAAATGCATTATCAGTATAACAAAAGTGAGTGAAAGACATACATTTCATAATATCTAAATATTTGGAAGGTCCCTCTAGTTGGACTGTTTGTGATGCTGACATAGACTTGTGCAAAACCTAATCATCTGTGTTATCCCAGTAGGATTTGATCTTGTGTGTTTCAGGAGAAGCAAGGATTCTGAACTATGGTACAAACAAGTTCATGTTGTTGATGTACACAGAGTACAGTTTAACTTTCACATTCATATCCTACACTATGTAAAACATTTCACTCCAAATTTATTATCTACTGTGCCTTTTCGACCCAAAGATCTTGGCACTAAACAGGAAGTTCCCTGTCACTCTAGTTCAACTGTGACTCTTAACCCTAGATATCCGACACAGGCTGCCAGCACAAATATTTGGCATTTGTTTATACCAAACAGAAACCATTTCAATCTTTGAAACAAAAGAGTCATTTGACAGAGATCCAACAGCTTACATTTTTGCCTCTAATAGCATTTGTTATGTTTCTGCAGAGATTGGACCTATTACAATAACAACAGATCCAAAGAAGTTCCAGTATGAGCTAAGGGAGCTTTATGTCCAGGTAAGTTCATGCACTGCACATGGGGTTTATTGATCTTCACATATTTTTTGACAGGGACAGCGTGTGTTCATTTGGATCCAGATTCACTCCAACAACTCTTGCAGAGTCCACATCTAATCAGCCAAATGAAGACTCCAATTTTGGTTGTACTGTATTCAGCAAAGAATATCCACAAGTCAGTAGACAGGTTCTCTGATATATGATGGAAAAGACATGTTACAAAATTAAGTTGGTAGTTCACCCCAGAATGAAAATGTAGTCATTAATTACATTGTTCCACACAGATGAAGATATTTTTAAAGAAATACAAGAGCTCTCTGACTCCCCACAACTTTCAAGTCCCAGAAAGACAATAAAGACATTTTTAAAATTGTCCACATTACTACTGTGGTTTAGTCTTCATTTCATGACAATGAGAATACTTTGTGCTCATAAAGTCAGTCTCTGCCCTGTATTGACAAAAGTTTCAATATGTGTCGAAGACTGACTTTATGAGCACAAGAAAGGTCATATCTATAATCATTTGTATGACTTAAGCTCGACATATATACCGTTTATACTTTGTGCATGCATGTACAGGAAAATTTATTATGTAGCCCAGGCTGTGCCTTGCATCTTGGCGTCACACGTGTTCACGATAATGATAAACATTTTCAACATTTACAATGCAGCGTTTGTATTCTTTTTTCACAAATTCCCGACCTTAATATCTCCTGCACCTCGTCTTTCATCTTCACTTTTATTTCTCCGTTTGTTTTGTTGTTGTGGCTGGCAGTGCGAGCAAAGTTTTGGGGACATCAAGTTATGTTGCATAGGGCTACATATCCTTATCAAAGAACCTAATAAAATATGAAAATATATATTCTAAATTTTTAATATAGGCTTTAGGGAATTGCACGCAACATATATGTTTTTTATTTTGTTTTTAATGATCTGCCCAAATCCACCCCGCAAATAAAGTGACAATTTCTTTACCGGACCCTCGGGTTACCCGCGACCCCCGCATCACTAGTTCACGTACACATACAAAAACAAACTGTACTTTAGGTGTCATTTGTGTCTAACCCTTTTCTGTACCCAGTGTGATCCACCCATAAAACTAAATATTTTGCTTGGTGTATAATGGACGTGGTGTGACAGTATCTGACAGATACAATGCTTTGATTGATCAGCTCTGTGCTTTGTGGATATAGATGTGATCTTGATTGTATTTATTGCAGTTGGGAAAATTGCAAACGTTTTCTGGACATGTAAGTGTGGCTGCAATTTGTGGTTTAGTGGTTTGACATGGGCATCCCATTAAAGAAGCAACGTCTTCTCAAAACATTTCCGTTATGTGCGTGTTTCTCATGACTCTTAGCATCCGTTCCAGCTGTTCAGGCCAAAGAAGAGGAAATGCAGACACACTGATACAGTGCATTATTGTACGGGCACCAAAAATGTTTTTCCTTTAAGACAGAAGTTCAAGTTGAGCAGGAGTATCGTTGGCTTGAAATTCGCTTTAGATATGTGTGTGTGTGAGTGTGTTTCATGCGCAAAACATTGGCGTTTGAGGGATAAATCATTTACATTTTCTGTTGCTGTTCCAGTCTTTTTTCTTGTTGTTGTTCGGTGTTTGAGTTTGCAGTTAAGGTTTGTTGGGGATAAGGTGGACTGAAAGAAGTGTGTGTGTAAGGAACAGACAGGCAGAGCTCACTTGCTTCCAGATGTTTCATTCAGACATGTGCTTTCTGGAACACATAGTGAAGACAAGAGTGAAACACATTTATTATCGATACAAACATTAAAAAACTTTTATCCTTACCAGTTTATAGAAAGGCTTGTATCTAACTGGACTGTGGGAAGGCATCCAGTTGGGGCCTTTAAGTTGGGGCCAAGATTACTGCTCCAAAGGGGCCAAGATTTTGCTCCAAAGTCAACATGAGATGCAGGGATGATCGACCCATAGGACAAGCTTTACAGAATACAGTACTATACTTTTATGATTAGACCAGATCAGACTGCTGTCTGCTGGTTGCCCATTTTTTGTTGTAGTTGTTGGCATTGAGAAGTCTAGATGTCCTGTGAAGTGAACACATACTATCTTCACAATAATGAAAACGCCTCAGACTAGGTTTTGCTGTTGTTTGTGTGTGGAATATTTTCGAAAGATTATAGAAAATACAAAAATATTTGAAAACTAAGTATTAAAGGGTACATATTATGCAAAATCCACTTTGACAAGGTGTTTGGATATAAATGTGTGTTGGCAGTGTGTGAACAAAACAACCCTACAATGAAAAAGTTCACCCTCTCCTTCTTTTTAAAGGAACAGTATGTAAGAAATTGTATCAATTAATCATAAAATGGCTCTGATATGTCACTAGACATTAAGAAATCATTTTCATTTCAAATACTTTTAAATACTAATACTTTTCAAATACTAATATCACTGACAACAGTGGTCTGGCCAGAGAATTGTAATTTAAAAAGTGGAGTTGCAGCCCTCAACTGATGTTTATGTTGTCAATTTGTGTATTGGCCACCAGTTGTGTGATTGCAGTACCAGTTTTAGCCACAAGTTTTGTGATTGCAAAACCAGTTTTGGCCACAATCCTACATCCTGTTCCTTTAAATCCCCATTCAACTAAAGCAGTCTCATTAGACATGCTGTTTTAATTCTCTTGTTAATGTGATGTCACACTGATTAAGCCCCACCCACGCAGAAACTGCACAGACACATTCCAGGCACACCTGAGACTTGTATTACATCTTGTAAAAATTTGCATAATAGGTTCCCTTTAAAGAAAATAAATAATAAGAAGAAGCGTATAATATTAATGTAATGAGACGTAATGATTGATCCTTTCAGGGAGGTGGAGACTGTCCAGAGATGAGCATTGGAGCCATCAAAATTGCCCTTGAAATCTCTCTACCAGGGTCGTACATTTATGTGTTTACTGATGCCCGATCAAAAGACTACAGGTTGACCCATGAGGTTCTCCAGCTAATTCAGCAAAAACAATCACAGGTAATAAAAAGATTAACTCTAATTCCTATCAACTCCCTCACGTATGTTTTGTTTTGCTGTTACTGTACAGTACATTTCTTTACTAGGTTGTATTTATTTAGTTCATTTTTATTGTGCCATCTTGATATTGCTGTATCACTTGTGTTACATTTTTGTTTGTAAGTACTTTAAATAAAAACATCTGGTAAATAATTTCATGTCAATGAGATATAAATAGATCTGGAATGTGAAAAATTATTAAATATGTATATTGGAATACTACTGATAATCTGTGTATTCATGTGACAGGTGGTATTTGTGCTTACTGGTGACTGTGATGACAGATCTCATATTGGGTATAAGGTGTACGAAGAGATTGCCTCAACCAGCTCAGGACAGGTCTTTCATCTGGACAAAAAGCAAGTCAACGAGGTGAGACACTCACCTGATATATTTGTGTAGTCCAAATGCACACTTGGGACCAGATTTACTAAACGGGGTAAATTAGCGCAAGAGCGCCATTCCAAAAAACGCACTAATGGAAGTGTCAATATCTGTGGGTATTTATTTAAATACTTAAATTATTAAATAACACAGGCTTAACAGTTGATTTCCATAATGACCAACGCAATCTACTAAGAGCAGTTCAAATTAGTTCATGGTAGCAAATAGGCAGAGCTGATGAAGTGCAGGTGATTTACTAACCCCTGATGTGCTTTAGTTCAGCACCACGGACATCACAGCTAAAAATTCAGGGTGTGAAATCTCAGCTAACGAAGCCGTTGTACACTGAAAAGAATTGGAGGACAAGAAATGAAGGTTTACAAGAAGTTTTGAAACACCTGGTATTGTGTGACTTCTCCTAGTGACTCCTATTTTATTTCCTCCAGCAAATAAAAAATAACATGGCTTGGCAAACAATATTGTTACTCTGGCATTCCAAATAAACGTTACATGTGGAAAAAATCCTCAGCCTTTTACCACTCGCTTTCTGATCTCTGCCAAGACTTCTCCTATCAGCTACAATTGCAGCCATTTCAAGTGCAAAATTATTTAGGACATGCTTTTTTCGGCATTAAATAATGGTGCAAATACCAGTAATATCACATGCGCAAAAATTAGTAAATCATGTTGCGTGAATTATTTAAATACTCCTCCCATAAATTTTGCGTTTGAAAACGAAACTCTTAGTTAGGCATATGCAATATGGTCAGTCACAAAAATAACTAGATCACACCTTTTCAGTGCAAATTATCCAATGTGTGTCTTTAGTAAATCCCGACAGTCGTTATTTAACACCAAAATGATGGTTTGTGCTGGCGCAAGCTTTTAGTAAATCTG
Organism: Paramisgurnus dabryanus; assembly: GCF_030506205.2. Taxonomy (NCBI): domain Eukaryota; kingdom Metazoa; phylum Chordata; class Actinopteri; order Cypriniformes; family Cobitidae; genus Paramisgurnus; species Paramisgurnus dabryanus. Next base: position 13,520,796 of record NC_133348.1, read on the forward strand.
GCCCTTACACATTTAAAGTCTCACAGTTGGTTTTAAAAGATTTGTTGGTTTTGATATATTTTATTATATTCATTTGAAATCTTTCCTTAAGTCTCTTTCTTCCAAGCAGTTTTGCCTTTAGTGTAGCTAAGAAGTATTTGGTGGATCAATAGACAGTTTCTCACTTGTTTATTTCTATCAATAGGCACACTCATTATCTGTTTGTGACTGGGGTGATTTACTTTATCTTTGCATGTGCACATAAATGTTTGTTTGGCTAAAGAAATGATGGGTGTAATGACCTGTCAACCTTGAGCTTCACCACAGGAGCTCAAACAGTAGAGCTGTGATTGTGTCTGTTCGTGCCATGACTGCTGTGACAGCTTTACTGACACCACAGGGAATTGAGCAGCAGGACGCAGCCGTCAGTAGCTACTGTAGAATGATGGATGGAGATCCTGCATGGGCAGACTGCACCTTCCTGATAGCAATTTAGCATGTCGTAGATGAAGTGTGTAGTGTCTGCACTACTAGTTGCACCATACAGAATTACAAAAAAGGCATTAATTGGCCTTTTTCCAAAAAAAACAACAACTACATGCTGATAATTGGCTGTTGAGTTCAGGTGCAATCTTACATGGTTTATAAAAAATAACTGATAGACAGCTAGATGTAAATATATTCTGCATTGTTGTTTTTTTATCTCACCTAGGTCACAAAGTAAACCAGAATTACCACTGGTTCCCCTAAAAAAGCCTTGTGTCTGTCATGATATGAATGCATGTTAAGGTGTTTTAAAGTATTGGGTCTGTCTCTGAAAAATGTGTGGTGATGTAGAGACCTCCAGTCAAAGGGTCAGACCAAGGGGTACACATTTTTTTCGAACCATATGTGTGACGTTTAAGTTTTACTCCTTGTTATTACGGAGTATAGATCCAGAACCCTGACGATAATCACGTAAAGTATTATTTGCCCATCCTTTGCTGCAGACTTTTACCCTTTAAAACTTTTTTGTAGGTATTGAAATGGGTGGAGGAAGCAGTGCAGTCCTCTAAAGTTCACTTGCTCTCTACTGATCACCAAGATGGGCTTGCTAACAGCTGGCAGATCCCCTTTGACCCCAGCCTGAAGGAAGTCACTGTTGCCTTAAGTGGCCCTGCACCGAACATTGAGATACGAAATTCTCTGGGTAAGGAGAACATATTTGTGTGATATCTGATTGCAGTCTTTCCAGAAACAACACACTTTGAAATGTGCACTACAAAAGGACATTTTTGCAAAAATCAAGGCAAAGGGTTTTACATCAAATAAGCTCAAATTAAACAATTTTTTTTTTTTTTTAATAATTTTTCAATCATAAGAGAATATTTATGGTTTCATGTGTGTTATTTTATAGTTTTTCTAATCTGGAACCCCTTGATTTTTTTTGAGAAATTTTCTTAGTGTTTTGAGATTTGATAATATTTGAGTTGACCCACATGGATTCTGCACATTTAATTCTTACTGTGTTGAAAGTATTAAATTTTTTAACGTGCCAGCCTACATAAAACATAAATGTACCATTAATATGCATAGTCTGTTTGTGCTCTTAGGAAAACTCATTGGGATTAAAGAAGGCCTGTCTGAGCTCCTTCACATTCCCAACTCTGCCAAAGTCCTCAACCTCAAAGATCCAGCACCAGGAATGTGGACCATAAAGGTAAATAACAGGTTTATCGCCAGCTAAAATACACATATATACGGGTCTTCTTGTCTGTGTAGATGATTTAACTGTGTAACTGGTAAATTTCCAGAAAGGTAGAGTTATTACCTTTATTTTGTATCTTGAGATTGAGGACAGATCCCAGAGTGATGGATGGGTTATGAAAGCCAAGGCTGTATGGTGAAGTCATTGACGTTCTGTTGACGATGTAAAGTCTGGCTGTGGGCCTTTGATTTGAGCTCACAATGTGATCGGCAGGAACAGGGGGTTGCTTCAGGGTACCCATAGTCACAAAAGGCCAATTAAAGAAAATCACAACATTTTTGCCTGAAAGATTTGTGTTTGCAGCGCACTGTTGGGGGTCTCTAAGAGCACATTTACACCTGGTATTAAGATGCTTTTTTTGTCGACTGGATCAGAAGTGTATGAGAGAGACGCATCACGCATGTCAGTTAAAACCTGGTGTTTTAATATGTCTCTTCTGTCATTTGCTTCTGTACTGATTACTTCAGTATACTTCTATATTAGTATTATGTCAGAGTACTGCTGCTTGTGTTGTTAGTAAACATGCTGCACAACATTTTGTACATGTATATGTAGGGGCTTCCTCAGATATTTCAGAGCAATTGATGGATAAGCTCGCCCAGTTTTCAAAATGGAAATGAAAGAGGCGGAAAGAAGATTTCGTTTTTTCAATGACAGTCTAAAGACCGTGCCGAACACTATGGGTTTGCACCGATGTAGAAACATTGTACTCTGTACATTAGTAGTGATATTTTTAGTGGCTGCTTGGACACATTCAACCACACTACAAAAGCAATCTGGTCAAATGCGTTTTCGACTACCTCTGAATGTGGTTGAAAAGTAAATCAGCTCCAAACGTTTCAAATCCTGTGAACAGGGCCTAAAAGACTGCTTGATCTGCTCCATATGGCCGTTCTTTGAGTTTGGAGATCGGGAGGATTTATGTGCAGGATGAAAAGTGTAAATGTGTCATTATCAATCTACTTTTTGCACAAGAGGTGAGATCTTTGTTTGGCATTGAGCTCGCAGAATCCACCCTATCTATGTGTCAGTATATTTATTTCTTCCACTCAACCTCTTTCCTTCGGTCCAACATTTAGTCTCTGTGCGAATGCCAGAGCTGTTTTACATACACGGATGTCGATGATGTATACGGCAATATTTAAAAAGGATAAATTATTTAATAATCAGAATCATAGAAGTATTCAAAAAACAGCCCATATAATATTTTCTGAAACAACTTACCCAAAATTATTTTAAAATCTCCCTCTCCGCCATCATCCTTTTTGTGTTCAAATCAAAAATGGCATCTTTGTACACATCATGTTAATTTGTATGGATTGCCTATAAAATACCATTGTGTAGCATCAGTGCATAAATATTGTAAGTACTCAATAGTCTTCCAAGAACATAAGATGGGAAAAAGCCTTTTTTATTTATTTTCAATGTAACACTTTTAATTTATGTAATTTAAATAATGTGCTTGCACAATGAGACCATTTTTGTATTACCATGTTTTGGTAGCATCTAAGAAGGTTGTCTGCCTTGGGGTTGGTTTTACTTAGATTTTGGTTTCAGTTTTAGCACAAGGCAATCCTTAAATCTTCATAATTAATGGATAACATCTTTATCTTAATCCACTAATCTGCAATAGTCTTTGGAGGGCGATGGTGGGCTCCGTGTTCCACCTTAAGTCTTTCAGGATCTTTTCCTTCAGCTCCCTGCTGACCGTGTCATTGATGGTTTCTTGGCGTCATGTCATGCAGTGCTTCATGGCCCATGGTAATCCTTTGGGATGGTTGTAATTTTAAAAGAATGCAAGCAGAGGACGGGTTGCCATGGCTGGCCCTGAAGCAGTGAGCTGCTGACAACATCAAGCACACCCCAGGCCCTCTGCACCAAAACAGTCATAAAGGACAGCAGGGATTCGAGTCATTGTTAATGGTTTAAATGATTTAGGATTTAAATGTTATTTATGGATCTTGAGCTTGTTGTCATAAATGCTTTAAGAGGTATTTGATCCCAAATCTTATTAAAGTTCTTAATTCTACAAGTGATTGACAAAGAAATGCAATCTGCAAGAACGTCTCGGTTACGTATGTAACCCTCGTTCCCTGAAGGAAGGGAACGGAGACGTCACGTCTTGACCGACGAATTGGGAACCGCTCCGCGGGTGACCTATCTACTTCGAGAAACTATAAAAACGCCAATGAACTTGGCATGCAGGTATTTGCATAATGCCGGCGCCGCCCCGCCAGGTGCGTATATAAGCCGCAGGTGCACAATACCAAATTAGCTATATTATTGCTGAGAAGCCGAGCAACAGTGCCCGGCCTAAAAAACAGCAATGGAACAGCAAACTGTGGCGACGGGACGTGACGTCTCCGTTCCCTTCTTTCAGGGAACGAGGGTTACATACGTAACCGAGACGTTCCCTTTCAGTCGGTCACTACGACGTCACGTCGTGACCGACGAATTGGGAATCCCTACCAAAACGCCACTGCAGCTGAACCCTTCCAGTGTCTGTAAAAGCCCTCCGCCCTCCACGTAAGGGGCGGAACCTAAGGCGAAATGCAGAAGGCCGGTCACTACCTGTTCCTTAACCCACGATAGTGAAGCAGCGAACTGGGGAAGCGTCTAAACTGAGCGGAGCTAGAACACTGCGGAAGCCATCCCCTAAGAAGGTTGAATGGATGACATAAAATATGAAACAACCGATAGGTTGCTCATAAAAAGTCTCTGAACAAAACATAGTATGCAGAGAGATGCAGAGCAGGCTCTGCTAAGGAAAACGTGGAGGATTAGTACCCCACGGAGTATACACACAAATGAACCCCACGTAGGGGACAAATGTGGACGCCTAGCCTACACAGGTTTACAGAGAATACATCAGAGATAGGTTGACAGCGGATGCTCCGCAACACCAGCTATCAGGGCGGTGGAGGAGAGGCAAAAACAGTTTTTTAGACGTTTTTGCCCCGATGGCCTTCCATATTGGTGCAGATGTGCAGCACCAAAATAGAGGCTCCAAGCCGACACACGAGCCGACCCTCGGCATTCTTAACTAGTTAGTAGAAAGAACCCGAGTGGAAACCGGTTCGACACGAACACTATAGAATCTTGTGAACGTATTAGGTGTCGCCCAGCCTGCAGCTCTACAAATATCTGTTAGCGAGGATCCGCGAGCCAGTGCCCAAGATGATGCCACACTGCGTGTAGAGTAAGCACGTAAATTAAATGGACAAGGCACATTCTGCTTTTGATATGCAAGGGCTATAGTATCCACAATCCAATGGGACATCCTCTGCTTGGTGACAGCTTTTCCTTTCTGCTGACCACCGTAACAAACAAAGAGCTGATCTGAGGTCCTAAAACTTTGCGTCCTGTCTATATACACACGTAGTGCACGAACAGGGCATAACAAAGCCATGGCTGGGTCTGCCTCCTCCAAAGGCAGCGCTTGGAGGTTCACCACTTGATCTCTGAAAGGAGTGGTGGGAACTTTGGGCACAAAGCCGGGCCGGGGTCTCAGAGTTACGCTGGATGCAGCCGGCCCGAACTGAAGGCACGATTCGTCGACCGAAAATGCATGAATATCCCCTATCCTCTTAACAGAAGCCAAAGCAAGGAGAGTTAATGTTTTCATTGTAAGAAATTTAACACTCACACTATGCAGAGGCTCAAATGGGGCTTCCTGGAGTGATTTCAGCACCAAGGACAGGTCCCACGGAGGAATAGAGGGAGGACGCGAAGGATTCAGTCTTCGAGCGCCTCTGAGAAATCTAATGACCAGGTCGTGCTGACCCACTGTTCTACCGTTTACGGGTGAATGGTGAGCTGATATCGCAGCGATATCGACTTTAATAGTGGATGGTGACAGCCTATTCTCCAAACGGCGCTGGAGATATAAAAGCACAACACTAATCGGGCATTCTCGGGGGTTTTCACTTTGGGAAGAACACCAGTCGACAAACAGGTTCCATTTAAGCGCGTAAGCCTGTCTCGTAGACGGCGCTCGCGCTGCAGCAATAGTGTTAGATACCTCTTGCGGTAAATCACTCAAATCCTCCGTGCCCCGTCCAGAGACCACACATGGAGGTTCCACAGGTCGGGGCGCGGGTGCCATAATGTGCCCTCTTGTTGAGAAAGAAGGTCCTTCCTCAGGGGAATCTTCCACGGAGGGGCTGTCGCGAGGAGAGAGAGTTCTGGAAACCAACTCCTGGTTGTCCAATACGGTGCCACCAACAGCACGCTCTCCTCGTCCTCCCGGATTTTGCATAGGGTTTGCGCAATGAGGCTCACCGGAGGGAACGCGTATTTGCGCATGTTTCGCGGCCAGCTGTGTGCCAATGCATCCACGCCGAGCGAGTCGTCGGCTAGTGAATAGAACAGGCGACAATGGGTCGTCTCTGGGGAAGCAAACAGATCTATCTGCGCTTTGCCGAAACGTCTCCAAATCTGCTGAACCGCAATGGGGTGGAGACGCCATTCGCCGGGACGCGCAGCCCGAGAGAGCGCATCCGCCTCTACATTGAGCGTGCCCGGGATGTAAATGGCACGAAGAGACCTCAAATTCTTCTGACTCCAAGTGAGGAGATGACGGGCGAGATGCGACAGGTGACGCGAGCGTAAACCGCCTTGACGATTGATGTACGCCACGGACGCAGTGTTGTCTGTGCGAACTAATACATCTTTGCCCTGTAACTCGTTGCTGAAACGGACGAGCGCAAGATATACAGCCCACATTTCTCGGCAATTTATGTGCCAATGCAGCTGGGGTGCCGTCCAGACCCCCGGAGCCGCAAGCCCATCGTACGTGGCCCCCCACCCCGTGTCCGAAGCATCTGTGCATACTATTGCATGCCTGGAGACCTGTCTCAGAGGCACACCGGCTCGGAGAAACGCACGGTCTGACCACGGAGTGAAAGTGCGACGACACGCAGGTGTAATGATAACACGGTGAATGCCGCGCAGCCACGCTCTCCTCGGGACTCGATCGTGAAGCCAATGCTGAAGCGGTCGCATATGGAGCAGTCCGAGCGGAGTTACAGCTGCGGCTGCTGCCATATGCCCCAAAAGCTTCTGAAATTGTTTCAGCGGGACCGCGCTCTTGCTCTTGAATGTATTCAGGCAAGTCAGAATCGACTGTACACGCGCTTCTGTTAGACGAGCTGTCAAATCGATCGAGTCCAGTTCCATACCGAGAAAAGAGATTCTCTGCACGGGGCAAAGCTTGCTCTTTTCCCAGTTGACCCGAAGACCCAAACGAGCGAGGTGTTTCAGAGTTAAATCTCTGTGATCGCACAGCGTCTGACGTGTTTGAGCTATTATGAGCCAATCGTCTAAATACGCGAAAATGCGCACACCTTTCTCTCTCAGGGGTTTTAAAGCCCCCTCCACTACTTTGGTGAATACACGGGGAGACAGAGAGAGCCCGAATGGGAGGACTTTGTACTGGTATGCTCGCCCCTCGAACGCAAAGCGGAGAAACTGCCTGTGCCGGGGGAGAATCGATACGTGGAAGTACGCGTCCTTCAGGTCGATGGATGCGAACCAATCGTTTGGACGAATGCATGGAAATATGCGCTTGGGCGTCAGCATCTTGAACGGCATTCTGTGAAGTGCACGGTTCAGCGAACGCAGGTCCAGGATCGGTCGCAAGCCGCCGCTTTTCTTGGGTACAATAAAGTAAGGGCTGTAAAACCCCGACCTCATCTTGGCTGGAGGGACCGGCTCGATCGCGTCCTTCGCCAGTAGGACAGCGATCTCCGCACGGAGGACGTGCGCATCGGCAGCTCTCACCGCAGTGAAACGAACGCCGGAGAATTTGGGGGGACGCCAGGCAAATTGGATCGCGTAGCCGAGACGAATCGTGCGTAAAAGCCAACGCGACGGGCTGGGAAGCTGTTCCCACGCCCCCAGACACCGTGCGAGAGGGACTAAAGGCACGATCGGTGTACCCGCGGCGGGCGCAACGGAGGTGATCGCCGGTGTGTGCGTATTGGCCGCACCGACAGCAGTGTTGTGCATGATAACACTCACCTGAGTCCGCTGCTGGGTGGGTGAGTAAGGGAGGCTCTGCTGAAGACACCTCACGCCACTCGATGCACCCTCTGGCGAAGGGGGAGGAAGACGATGGGTTATGAGCCCGTGATTGTCTTCTTTCCCCTGAGAAGTCAGAGAGCGCGATGGGGTTATGAGCCCGTGCGTTGCTCTCGTACTCCTCTGATGAGTCGGAGAACGAGGGGGGGTTATGAGCCCGCTCGTGTCTCCGGCGCTCATCTGAAGACCTAGAGATGGAAGTGGAATTCGCTCTTTTTGTGGAATTGTGGGTGCCGACTGAAAAGTCGGCGGAACAGAAAATTGAAACAAAGGATTCCCCAACCGGCCCTCCTCCGGTGGGGGGAGTGGTGCTTTCACCATCTCCCGAAGAGCGATCCCCTCCATCTCTAGGTCGCCCGTCTCAGGGCCGCTTCGATTTTCTTTTTCCACCCTTTGAAGCGGGCTGAGCGGGCGGGGCGGGCTGCTGACGACCGGTTCCTCGCTTCTTAGAAGAGCCCCGGGGAGGAACGGAGGCGGCCGCCGCAGGACGCCCTCGGCGAGGAGCAGGCTGAGGTGCCGACGTGGACGGGGCAGGCGCAGGACGCTTCCGACGTGGCATGATCTGAGCGATGGCCTCAGTCTGCTTCTTGGCCGCGGAGAATTGCTGGGCAAACTCCTCGACCATCTCGCCGAACAGGCCGGTCTGGGAAACCGGAGCATTCAGGAGCCGGGTCTTATCAGCATCCTTCATGTCCGCCAGACACAGCCAGAGATGGCGTTCCTGGACTACCAGGGTAGACATCGCACGCCCGACGGCGCGTGCGGTGACCTTGGTCGCACGGAGCGCCAGATCCGTAGCCGCACGCAGTTCAGAGAACTCCGCCGAGTCGTGACCTCCCGCGTGCAGGTCCCTCAGAGCCTTAGCCTGGTGGACCTGCAGCAATGCCATGGCATGCAGGGCAGAGGCTGCCTCCCCACAAGCCTTGTAAGCAGCACCGGACAGCGCCGAAGACTGCTTACAGGCCCGTGAGGGGAGAGTAGGCTGGTCCCGCCAGGAGGAAGCGACACCGGCCGGACACAACTGCATCGCGACCGGCCGCTCCACTGACGGGATACCAGTGAACCCCTTGGCATCTCCACCCTCGAGAGAGGTGAGGGGTGAAGGCTGAAACGGTCGGTTCCGGGCGGAAAACGGGGTTTTCCACGACCGCGTCAGCTCTTCATGCACCTCGGGGAAGAAAGGCACCGGGGGCGAGGACTGAGAAGCCCTGGCACCCCCGAAGAACCAATCATCGAGGCGGGACGGTTCAGGTGGGGGAGGTTTAGTCCACTCCAAGCCGACCGCCTCCGCCGCCCGGGCGAGCATGGCTGCCATCTCGGGGTCGAACGCAGAAGCCGCAACCTGGCCCGAAGGCGGGAGCGGATCCGGATCGACGTCCGAGGCTGACAACCTCCCTTCCGATGTTACGGTGGACATCGCGTCGGGTGGAGGCTCGACAGAGCGCGAGGACACCGTAGAACACGGGCCGCTCGTCTCCATCGGGACCTCCGCTGGCAACGGATCAGGGCGCTGGGAGCTGCTGGACGAACCAGCAGACCGACCCAGCACCGTTATACGGAGATCATCCTTCGCAAGTCTGGTAGCTGCGCTCTTAGCAGCACCAGACTTGGAAGGCGGGCGCCGTTCCCGGAGAAACGACACCCGTCTCCGCAAATCCGCCATAGTCATGCCCTCACAGATGGAGCATGAACTATCACGCAACGCTGCCTCTGCGTGCTGGAGCCCCAGACACGAAAGACAACGCTGGTGGCCATCCCGGGGGGCGATGAACACACCGCATCCAGAAACCGAACACGGACGGAAATCCATCTTTAAAAAGACGACCCCGACCGTGACACGAATGAGTGGCTGTCTTTAAAAAGACACAAAGCTCAAACGTGCTGCTCTTTTAGGAAAATCACTCTTTTGTGCGAGCTGGTGAAACACACAGGGAGAGGCAACGCACTCACTCGAACTCAAGTCCTAAATTAAAGAGACAGAGAGAGAGAGAGAAAGGGTGGAGAAAAAACACTGCGAGCCTCCGCTGAGGTGTCTTTGCCCAACCAACTTCAGCAAGCTGAGATCTTATTTTCTTCCCTTCCAGAACAGAATCTACGAAGATCAGATAGAAAGCTTCTCGAGAGCAGATGTCTGCCGGCTTCGAAGCAATAAAAGCTAATTTGGTATTGTGCACCTGCGGCTTATATACGCACCTGGCGGGGCGGCGCCGGCATTATGCAAATACCTGCATGCCAAGTTCATTGGCGTTTTTATAGTTTCTCGAAGTAGATAGGTCACCCGCGGAGCGGTTCCCAATTCGTCGGTCACGACGTGACGTCGTAGTGACCGACTGAAAGGGAACTGTATCTTATATGATGTGGGGCTTCTGTTTTCATGCGTTATTGTTTTCTGTTATTTTGTTTTTATGTGCTAGTGAGCCAAAGACAAATTTCCACCTCGGTGGACAATAAAGATATACAATACAAAAAATTAGTTTGGGTATGCCTCTGTGGTGGATCCTACTATAATAAGCAGATATTATTAGGGGTGTATACTAGTTATAGGGGCGTTTTCGCAGACAGGGCTTATCCAAGTCCCGGACTAAAATGCATGTTTGAGCTGTCCTAATTTAAAAACACCTTGTACATCTTAACATATATCAGGGCCATTGTTTTGTCTCAAAATGCACACCAGTATTGTTTTTTGTAAGGTTTGTTTGTAAATGTCCTAATCTAACCAAGGCCTAACCCTGATTAATCTAAACCCTGTCCAGGAAACCGCCCTTTAAAGGCACATGTTAATTGTTTTTAAGAAATGCTGTCTAACTTCTTTATTTATTACATTTTGTTGCTGTCAATGTGACCCCAGACGTCCAGTGAGGGCAGACACTCGGTCCGTATATCAGGTCTTAGCACCATCGATTTCCGAGCAGGCTTTTCCAGGAAACCCACACTGGACTTCAAAATGACATCTAGCAGGCCGGTTCAAGGTGAGTTAGCAAACCATATTTAACCAGATTCATTTAAAAAAACACTACTGTATAGGTTCCATACCAGCTTTAAAGGTGCATTGTGTAAATTCTAGCGGCATCTAGTAGTGAGGTTGCAAATTGCAACCAACGTCATAGTCCAAGGCTCACTCCTCGCTTTTGAAAAACATAGAGAAGCTAAGGTAGCCACCACAGGACAATGTGAGGATGACATCGTCGTAGACAACTTAGTGAAAAAAGTTGTCTGCTAAGGGCTTCTGTAGAAACATGGCGGCACAAAATGGTGGCTTCCATGTAAGGGGACCCGCGGTGCATGTGTATAAAAACGTCTCATTCTAAGGTAATAAAAACATAAATGAAAGGTCTTTATACACCACTGATAATATAGTTATGTATATTATATTGCATTTCTATCCAGAGATCCTCCTAAAAGTTACACACTGCACCTTTAACCAGCATATATGAAATTCGTGCTGGGCTAAGCTGGACTTTTCTGCAGAAGTGTTTCTGAATGGACCACACACACACTTGTCAAATTTATGAGGTACCGTATTGGCCGTGCTGACCTTTCTGACCTCTGTCCTCTTACACACAAAGGAATACCCACTTTTATCCTGCTGAACACCACTGGACTTTCCCTCCCTGCTCGTGCGGACCGCCTGGAGCTCCTGAGCATTACCGGCAATGTAATGAAAACGCTGCCTATTCGTTACTACCCTGAACGACGCCCCTACGGCATTTGGAACATCACTGAGTTTGTCCCACCCAAAGAGGCCTTCTTCCTACGAGTAACCGGTTACGACCGTGATGGCTTTGTCTTCCAGAGAGTGTCTAGTGTATCCTACTCCAGCATTGTACCAGGTCAGATTAGTGCAGACTAATCCCACCCGAGAATTTTAAGTATCTTGCTTTACTTAAACCTTTCTTCATTTATTTAGATGCACCCAAAGTGAGCATGCCCACTCATACCCCTGGTTACTACCTTCAGAAGGGGGCTATTAACTGCTATGTGGACAGCCTGATCCCCTATACCTTACGTTTTACCAGAGAAGGATTACGATTGGGTGTGGACCAGCTCTTCAGGTACTGCTATTAAATTCTATGGTACATTAGTACTAATGCTGTCACGGTAATTATGCATGCAGCTTTTTTGGCCTCCCTCTGTCTGATTCTGAGTCAGTCTGGCTTTTTATTAACTTAAGTGAAAAAGGTTTTGTAAATGATGGTTGAATTTACAGTAGGAAACCTTGAGGAACTTTATAGGTGAACTTTATAAGTGGGAAAAAATACAGCATACAGTATGAGCAGTATATGGCCCTTTCAAACTATACTGTTGAAGGCCCAGTGAACTTTATAGTTACTTGGTTACCAGTTCACATGTTTTTAGTACACTTTTTCCAATGCAATCTTTAAAGGGACATTCCACTTTTTTAAAAAATATTCTCATTTTCCAGCTCCCATTGAGTTTAACATTTGAATCTTACCGTTTTGGAATTCATTCAGCTGATCTCCGGGTCTGGTGCTAGCACTTTTAGCATAGCTTAGCACAATCCATTGAATCTGATTAGACCATTAGCATTGCGCTAAAAAATAACCAAAGAGTTTCAATATTTTTGAAAATTGTTATTATTGAAAGTAATGAAGGGGACTATTTTTGGGCAGTGCGTAATATCACTACGTCTGCTGCAGCCATGTTACAGCAGCAAAGTCCTTGATTATTACACCAGAATGAGAGTATAGTTCCTAGCCATATCTGCCTAGAAAATCGCAACTTTAATTTGGTCTTAGTACACAATGTAACTACAGAAGAGTCAAGTTTTAAATAAGAACAATATCGAAACTTAAAATTAAATCTAGGGGAGCTGGAAAACCCAATGCTAATGTGTGAATGCAATGAGTATTTACAATGGAGCCTTAATTTACCTGCGTCAACATCTTTGATAAATATTTTAGGGAGTCCACTAATGCATCGTGGGAGATTGCCGAGGTGACCCTGAAGGACGAGGGCTTTTATGAGTGCATGGCCATCAGCACTGCTGGAACTGGACGGGCTCAAACCTTCCTTGATGTATCTGGTTAGAATGTCACCTTTCATTTTCAGCTAACAGCTTGCTAATAACAGTAACTTTACAAAACATCATGATGCATTTAGCTTATTTCCCTTAGTTAATTCCCTAATAACCAAGTTGTTCATGAATCATTTAAAGGTAATACAGAAGACACCCACCATTAGGAACGCACTGAAGCATCCTGTATTTATTAACTCCATGCATGACTGAATGGTCAGGCTATGCATTTAACTCTATAGACTGCCTTGTACTATAATAGAAAACATGTGAGCAATTTCATGGGTTAGTTACTATTGAGATGTTTTATATTTAACATGCCTGAGGAACTTCCTTATGTGCTGTTGGGAGTCTACATACAATACACGTATGCAATAAAGTACAGGTTTGTGTGTTCCCATAGGTCAGTGGTGATAGAAATATGGGTTTGTTAGCAGTGCAAATTTTGTGGGTTCAATCCTGGGAACACTTATAATGATAAAATGTATACCTTGTTATGTACTACAGTTTAAGGATAAAAGCATCTGCCAAATGCATAAAAGTGTAAATGTATGTGTGTGATGTTAGTTCATCTCAGAAATCCCAATGTGACTGAAACTGATCACTCCAAAAATCTGTTTAAAGTAGCAAGAACACTGGATTGTTTCAAATGAAATTACCCTTTCAGTCCTCGGTTTACTTCATGGTCTTTGTAACAGACATGTGTTGAAAAATTTTATGAGTGAGTGAGCACAGTTACAGCTTTGGTTTGACTGATTGATGGAATCAATGTGTACTTGCTCTGAACCTTGGAGTACTCCGCCTTGCATGTGTGCACTTTGCTAGTGGAGCATGCTAGACATCTGTCTGGACTTACCTCATTTAACTGAATGTGATTAATTGTTTTATATTCATTACATTTACATTTATGCATTTGGCAGGCGCTTTTATCCAAAGCGACGGTGCATTAAAATGTACTGTATAGATTTTTAGCATGTGTGTTCCCTGGGTTCGAACCCATAACCTTTTGCAATGCTAATGCAACCTCTGAGCTATACAGGAGGTGTTTTTAAGGTGATGTGTAAAATATTTTAGTCGACATGAAATTTGCTTAAGTGTCTTGCATTAGGAACTTATTATGAAAGATTTAGCACTGTATGTTATTCTATGGATTTAGAAGTTTAAAGGAACACGCCGACTTTTCGGGATTTTAGCTTATTCACCTTATCCCCCAGAGTTAGATAAGTCCATACATACCTTTTTCATCTCTGTGCGTCGTGTAACTCTGTCTAACGCACCCACCGCTAGCCTAGCTTAGCACAAAGACTGGAAGTGAATGGCTCCAGCTAGCATACTCCTCCCAATAAGTGACAAAATAACGCCAACATCTTCCTATTTATTTGTTGTGGTTTGTATAGTCCCATCGTGACCTCACCTGCTACTTGGGCGGAGTGATTAGCGCAACTCTGAGCGAATTCTCTGCTCCTCACCACAGGGGCTTTTCAGGTGCTGCGAGCAAATCACTCCGCCCAAATAGCAGTGCTTTGCTATCTGATAATATAGTTCCCAGTATGTATATGGTTAAAACATGGCTGTGTCTCATATGACCTTGTTATTTGTACACGATATGACTATACGAATCACAACATATAAATAGGAAAATGTTGGTGTTATTTTGTCACTTATTTGGAGCAGTATGCTAGCTGGAGCCATTACTTCAAGTCTTTGTGCTAAGCTAGGCTAGTGGTGGGTGCGTCAGACAGATAAAATCCCAAAAAATCAGCATGTTCCTTTAAGGTTTATGTTCAGTTGTCAAACTTTCATCAAAAAACTTCACATTCCTCTGAAAAGACTTTCCTTTTCCTCCTGATATCACTTGTTTGCTTCAGTGCTACATCAGGGGTCAACAAAAATAAATGTTAACGTGTCCTCTAGGTGAACCTCATAGGCTACTGTTACCCAAACCCTCTGCACACTATGATGACAAAACAGCCTTAAAGCCGTTTAGAGTTAGAGTTATTCTGGAATTTGAAATAGATAAATGTTCACTTAGATGAATACCTTTTAATATTTTACTTGGTAGTGTTCCACCAAAATGTTTTATCTAATATTGAAAGCATGCAGAGGAAATTAAAGATGAAGTCAGAAAAGTCATTTTGTAACCATCTGTGTCTGAACTGCTTTCCTGACTGTGCTGTCATAGGGCCAGTGACATTATTAGTTCAATGACAGGAAAACCTCCTTTTTTGAAATTTATGAGTCTTCATGAATAAGTTCCTTACTTACGCCCTAATCCTCAAATCTATCAACACCTTCCCCATTTCCCTCACTGTCATATGTGCAAAGTTCACAGACACCCCAAGACCTTATGAGAACTTAGATATACCTAAGAAGTAATTTGTGAAACTGAACAGATCAATTTTCTGAATTCAGTTGCTCTTAGATAAACATGGCAAGAACTTTGTAGAAATGAAGAATGGGGTGGAGGAAAATTTCAATCTTCAATATTTTAAAGTATTACATTTCTGTGCCTCATGACAGCGTTTTCATATTTTCACAGCAACAAGAAACTGATATGTTGTGTTACGTCTAAATCGAATGACTGTATTATTAAACTGCAACTGTTAACATTCTTTAATCCCTCTCTTAATTTATATATATATATATGACTTATTAGTGTCTTTGTATATTGCAGAGCCTCCTCCAGGCATTACAGTGCCTTATAACGTAACATCATCCCCTGGTGCAAACGTGGTCCTGACGTGTCTAGTCGCCAGCACAGTTCGTTTTAACCTGACCTGGCAACGTGGAAACGGGGATGCCAGATTGGACCATCGCATGCGTGTCACCTCTAACCTGTCCTTGGAAATCCAACGTGTCACACCTGATGATGCCGGCTGGTACACCTGTATCGCAGCCAATGAGGGTGGAGTTTCTTCCTCTCATGTCTACCTCAGTTTGCAAGGTAAGTTCATCCTTGTTGGACTTGTAATTAATAACAGTTGTTATTAATTAAGCAATGAGCCACAAGAAGCTTTCTGTTATAGTTAAAGGGTTAGTTCATAAAAAAAATTGCTGTCATCATTTACTCACCCTTAAGTTGTTCTAAATCTGTATGAGTTTCTTTATTCTTTTTTGATTAATGATGGTAAGCACACAGTTGGCAGTACCCATTGATTACCGCCCCAGTGAAAACTTTCTTGTACCTTTTTTTCTGAAAATGTGGGATCTTTAAATATGTCAAGACTTTTGAAAATATACATAAAACATAATCACCGGATGGCTCCTGGCAGCTCAAGACCTGCTTTTCTAACACAATAATCATTTTTACATTTCACTACAATATTTTATTGCACTTATTAAAGTGATTTATGTTGACTTGCTCACTGTTTTTTGCACACATCCTATATTTAATGTATTTTAGAGGTAGTCGCGATGTATAGATTTACATTGTCTTTTAAGCTGTCATTTATGGTAATAAAATGTGTCATGCACCTGATGGTTCCAGCAGGGCTGTGATTGAGTTTTATAACTAGATATCAGGAATGCAACATTTATTGTTTCATTTTAATGCATGGTTGATTTATGAAACTCCAGACCTGAGAAATGGGTTTCATTTGGTCCCACTTCATTTTTCAATTTCTCTCTCTCTTTTTCTTCTGATTCTCAGTCAATTCCTCTTAAGTTTCTGTCTCTGTCCATTTCCTGTCTCTCTGTCTTTCTGATTCTGAGTCAGTCTCTTTTTTATATCCTGTCTCTATCTCTTTCTGTCCCAGAATTTGAGAGGCAGAGAGAAAAGGGAGACAGAAGAGAGTCCGAAATAATAAGAACTAGGCTTTATGTTGTAGCAATCTTTCTATGTTATCTCTGGGTCCTCGACTTCCCTATCATTCTCCGTTTCCTCTTCCTTCACCCTCTATATTTGTCCTGTTTCTTCTCTTTAAGTCATTTCATAGTTTTTGTGTGTCAGTCTTTGGCTTTTTAAACAGCTGTCACTGTTGGACTGACGCAGTGTATTTGTGTAATCACCACCTGCTGGGATTCCTGTGCTGTCCTAGTCATTACGAGCTCTTTGAAGTGGGACTGCTGACACAGTGAAGCCTGCTTAGTCCACAGAGCGATCTGTCATGAATCATGATCTCTTATGCAACACTACTTTGACCCTTCTTGGGACAACTGCATTTCTTTGTGCCCTACAAGCATAAAGTCACAAATGTCAAGAAGTCAATAACCCTATAAAGTACTACAAAAAGTATTTTATAGTTATTTCATATTAGATTAAAAGTATTTTATAGTTATTTCATATTAGATATCCAGATTCTGGGACAGAAAGAGATAGAGACAGGACATAAAAAAGAGACTGACTCAGAATCAGAAAGACAGAGAGACAGGAAATGGACAGAGACAGAAACTATAACATATTACTTATATAAAATCTCACATTATTTGCTCATTTATAAACATTGATATACAGTTGTCTTAAAAATTATTTAGATGCTTTAAACCACACTTAAAACAAGTTATTCACTTGTCATTTGTGATTGTTGTGCAGGTCCAACAGCGATTTTTAGTAGATTATGAAGTCAGTTTCCTTCAAGTTCAAACATGGGTATAGTTTATCCCACATTTAAAGGGACATTCCACTTAAAAAAAAAATATGCTCATTTTCCAGCTCCCCTAGAGGTAAGCATTTGATTTTTACCGTTTTGGAATCCATTCAGCTGATCTCCGGGTCTCCACTTTTTGCATAGCATTGCAAAAAAATAAAACTTCTGTATTTACATCGTGTACTAGGACCGACGGAAAATTAAAAGTTGCGATTTTAGGCCGATAATGGCTAGGAACTATACTCTCATTCTGGCGTAATAATCAAGGACTTTGCTGATGTAAAATGGCTGCAGCAGATGTAGTGATAATACCATAGATATGTATAAAAAGCTAGATGTCTTACGGCGGAGTCACTAACGGCATCATCTGGCGGCCATCTTACCTCAGACAGCTCGCTCACTCGTAGTTTAATGGTGCAGGTACTTTTAAATGACCATAACTTGATCAATCTTCTACTGATTTTCAAATGGTTGGATTTTTTACAAACGTTATTAACATGGCTATAATTCTCAATGCTTTAACATGTTTCATGAATTTTTTTTATTTTTAGTATAAGTATGCAGTGTCATAGGTACATCTTTGACGTTTATAACAAATCAAACCATTTGAAAATCGATAAAAAATTAAGCAAGTTATCGTCATTTAAAAGTACCTGCATCATTAAAACTTAATGCTACGAGTGAGCGAGTGCCCTGTGGTAAGATGGCCGCCAAAATGCGGAGTTCCACTCAATTGGCCAGCAGCGAGGGCGAGACATCTAGCCTTTATACATATATATGGATATTACGCCCTGCCTGAAAATAGTCCCCTTGGTTACTTTCAATAGCGGGGGATTATTTTCAGGTGCTGCGTAATATCGTTGCGCCTGCTGCAGCCATGTTACGGCAGCAAAGTCCTTGATTATTACGCCAGAATGACAGTATAGTTCCTAGCCATATCGGCCTAGTCAAGTTTTATATAAGAAAAATATCAAAACACTTTGGTTATTTTTCCGCGCGATGCTAATGATCTAATCAGATTCAATGAATTATGCTCAGCTATGCTTAAAATTGTACCGCCAGACTCGGAGATCAGCTGAATGTTTTACTCCAGGGAAGCTGGAAAATGAGCATATTTTCAAAAAAAGTGGAGTGTCCCTTTAATGTTCCAGCATCAAAAACCCAATGCACTCTTTTCAGAGACATGTTTACTAGCTGAAATGTCTAAAAATGTGTCTTTATACCAGAAAAAGCGATTCCCATGAAATGCATACACTGATTAAATGTACAGTAGAGTATATCCTAAACGCACTTTAAGTTACTTTGGAGGAAAACATCTGCTAAAATGCAAACATGTACAGTAATTGTAACTGTAAGGGTTTCATTTGCAAACTTAAGGAAAACATACTGGCCATTTTTGAATTAGTCTATCCCGAGGCAAAGAAATGCAAATGAAGGTGTTGGTGAGTCTTACCATCATTGAGTAGTTAATACTGACCCTAAGGCAGACCGAGGGTGTAAGAGTACACTTTAGTGAGTAAGACTTGGGATAATTACAGCTTTAGACACAAAGTGATCTCTTAACGCCTGAGCATGCAACACATTACAGTTACAGTACACATACTGTACACAGGCTCAGTTTGTTTGCCAGGTTTCATTTTAATTCACCTTAATCATGAGAAAGCATTTTGTAGGGCTCTGCAAATTTCGTCAGGCTTTCCTCTTACAATTCACTGGGGAAGCTCTGTTCCTATTTAATATCCCAAATCCTTCTCAAATAAAATTTAGCGATCCTATCCAATTCCTGTCTCTGGCTGTGATGTCACACTTTCTACGGGACAGGCAGAGACTGGAGGTCCGGGAACAGTGAAGACACTCAGTCACCAGCAGGTCATTTTGACAGAGAAGCAATGAGAAAATACTCTTGTTCGGCAGGGGCTGGACATCATGAATTGATCAGATATGCATCTCCACTTCAGAAGCCGAGAGTATCTGGAACTAATATTCCCACTTGAGTGTTTCTGTAGGAAAGGATAAGGGATGAGAGAAGAGTAAAATGTGTTTGGCTGGACCCAGAATCACATCATGGGTGTAACGGCAGACAATTTTAAGTGTTGTAGTGGAGACTGTGTGTGAACATCACTGCTTTAATATGTCAGCCAACTGTATTTATCTATTTAAGATAGGACTACTGACTACAAACCTTTTCACCAAGACAGGGTTTCATGACTAATAAATAACATCTGGTCATTTTAGTAACGTTATTATTAAACACCATGCTTGAATCATTTTCACACTTAGAACCGCCAGTAGTTACGGTGGACCCGCGGAACCAAACGTTCCGCACCGGTCAGGAAGTTTGGATCAGATGTTCAGCCAAAGGCTACCCCTCACCCATGGTCGTGTGGACACACAACGACATTTTCATCATGGGCTCCAGCAGGTAGTACACTAGTTTTTAATTGAAGGTAGTAAGCAGTTACTGTACTTCGGTTCTTAGCCTGTTATTCTCTTTTGTTACCCAGACACAGGATGACTCCCGATGGTACACTGGTCATTAGAAACATGGGGGCGAAGGATGCAGGGACATATGGGTGTTTGGCCAGTAATGTGGCAGGAACTGACACGCAAACAGCTATCGTCAGCTACATCGGTGAGATAACCTGCTTTAGCAAATGTTTTGGTAACGTTTTACAAAGAAGGTTTTATTTGGAAACATTCGTTTGGGCGTTAATCATATTTTTAGTTAATATAACTCATATTAATAGTTAGTTAGTTATTACAAATACAGTTGGTTGTTTATGTTGGTTCTTTGTGCATTAACTCATGTTACTTTACACACCACGTATAAACAAGAGACAAGAGAAATGACTGTAAATAGATGAGAAATTCGACATATTCGGTCCCACCCTGCGTTTCTACGCTAGTCTTTAATTAAGTTCCCTGTGATCTTCAACCTTTTGTAGAGTCTCCACAGGTGACGGTCCCTCACACTGAGCTGGTGATCGGTTTGGGACAGACAGTCGTAATGGAGTGCAGGGCCACGGGAGTACCACACCCTGACATCATGTGGTACAAAGGTCAGCTTGCCTCCTTAACAAACAACATGGTGGTTAAACTGATTTGAATTCGATTGATACCATCACCCCTTATATATGTATGATCTTCAGGTGACGTGCAGCTGAGGCCATCAGCATTTTTTAGCATGGACCCTCAACGTGGCACTTTGAGCGTTCAGCAGACTCAGGACAAGCATGCAGGACAATACACATGTGTGGCTGTAAACTCAGCTGGCTCTGCACAGGGCTACATCACACTGGATGTGGGCTGTAAGGATATATTACACACTGTCATCTAAAATAATCATTCTTTAGCTACTATTATTTTTACATAACATTTATTATCTCAAATTTCAAAATGGAAAGTATGGGCATACTTTGCACACAAGCCAGTGCGAATTCAAAACATGTACTAGCCTTATTTTTTACACTAACCACTAACACTAATCTTTTTAATAACTCATGACACTCGCAGTATGTATAAGACGCTAATTTTGGACCCTAATTCTGACATTTATTGCATAAAGGTCTCACTTTGTGAAATGTATTTCCCAGCTGCCCCTCAGTTCACACGAAAGCCGTCTGACCTGTCTGCTGATATCGGCACAAACATCACCCTACCGTGTCATGCCCAGGGTCACCCAGAACCTCAGCTGTCCTGGAGACGAGAGGACAATGTCCCGCTCTTCTCTCAGCACCGCGGGCAAAGCAGTGTCACTCAAAAAATTGATGGCCACCTTTTCATAACTAGTTAGTATCTCTTCTTCTCATTTTCTCTGTCTATCTTTAAACTATGTACATTATTTTGTAATACTCAGAAATAAAGATGACATATCACCATAGATGACATATCATATTATTTGGATTATAAACAGTTCATTTTTAAAGAATGTCAAAAATATAGCAATGGATTTGAAATGAATAGTTCAGGTACAAAAACAGTATGCAAGTATTTGATGCTTTTGCAGTAGTCATTTGTATCTTATACAGTATTTTGTCATTTGTATTTCAGACGTTTGTATAGAAGATGAGGGAACCTATGTCTGTGAAGCTCATAACCAGTTTGGTAAAATCCAGACCAAAGCCAAAATCACTGTAACTGGACTGGGTAAGAGATCACAGAGATGTTCTTCACTCGCTACTGGTTCATATGTTTCTCATTCATGCTTATCTGTCAGCAGAACACTTCTTCTGTTTGTGCTTTCTTTATATTAGTTACATTAACATTTTCTTGGCCTGAAGCCTAAATTCAGAAGTTTGAGAGGTGCTTGAGATTATATGTAAAGTATGAGACTCTGGGATACACATGTTTCTGGTTAGGAGAGATAGGATAGGACAAGGTCAATTCCAAAATAAGGTCAAATTTATTTCATGTGGAGATGGATGTGCTGCACCAGATTTATATTCATACTTAGCATTAAAACATCTATAATGCCTTGCAATGTAAGTACTCAACCCAGGATCACGAAAGAAGGTACTTAAAGATGGTTTCAGCAGTAAATACATAAACAAGCGGCTGTCGTGGTCTGCACGTAACTTCCGGTAAACTCCGCTAAGAATAAATAACAACAAAGTCATTTTAAAGTAGTTTATTAGCAAAAAACAACACATAGATTACCTAGGAAACCAAAACATTTGTTATTTTCTACGAGGTATTTGTTCAAGAGATCAGTTTAGCAACTAGTAAGACCATTAAAAAAACGAAACTGGAAGTAAAGTTCGGATCCAGACGTCTATCGCGTCAGCGCACGTGCGTCCGATGAAACCGTCTATAGTCACGTAAATTTGTGAGTCTTTTCCATGACACTGACACATTTTTCCACCTTTTTGCGTGAACAATAGCCTGGATTTCACAGACAGGGTTACATTTTATAGTCAACACTGAGAGAAGTTTAGACATGACAGCATGCTTGCATTTATGCATATGTGTTTTTCTCTGATTGGTAGACTGTGTGTTAGTGTTCCTATAAAACCAACATAAAACACTGCAACTGAGTTAAAGATAAAGGTTACTAAATACATCTCAGATGTCCTCTCTTGCTGTGCTCTGTACCCCAGTGAAACTTTTTATGTGTATTTCAAGTTATCCATAGAAACATAACAAGCAAAGGTCCTCAGAGGACAGACAATTGACTTTACAGTGTCAGTATTTCCTTTGGAGGCTGAAGTGTCTTGTCTAGAGTTTCAGTTATGTCCATAACACATAACATAATACCACAGATGGACTTTACTTTATATGAATGCCACTTTCAAAACTTTCTCTGGAAATCTGCAACAATTCAATGCCAGCAATTCTATTTTAGAGAGATGAAGTGGTCTGTTTATGTTTAGCAGCTCTCATCTAAAAGCAATATTTTAGATGTATAAAGACATATGTATATGAAGAGTTCAGATGCAAAAGCCGCTAAATGCCTCATCTGTCAAAAATGAGATAATTATTGTAACCGAATGGTCTCGACACGTACTATACGTTCATCAAATACTTTCAGGTCAAATTCGCATAATCCTGCTCTCAGACCATTCAGAAATACAGTTTTTAGGCTGAATCCATAAAAAATCTGATAAAAATATAAAATTAACAGATTTTACATCTGAGCTCTTTAAAAATGTAACTGTATATTTCCATGCAACTGTGTATTATTCCCATCCCAAGATTTTGTGTGTGTTTGTTTGTGCAGTGTCTCCGATGATAGCTCTTAGTCCAGCAGTGGTCAGTGTGATAGAGGACCAACAAGTTACTCTTCCCTGTGTGGTCCTGGCTGGAAACCCTCTGCCTGAGAGACACTGGCTACATGACAATGGCTTGGTGAGTTAACACACACAACAACCAAAAAAAATCACCTAAATTGACTTAAGGAAAGTGGCGTCCGGTGACTTCTTTTTTCTAGGGCGCTCGATGCGAAGTTCGTCACAACATGTATGTAGCCCATCGTGTGTGGTTCCTTTTTTCAAAATATGTGTTCTGCGCATTGAGAGATCCTGTGTTCATCACGTGTCTTGTCAAAATAAGTGCGTGCTGCAGATGCGTCTAAAGGGTTTATGATAAAAGAGACGCTCGCGTTTACCAGATACTCGCATAATCTCATGTGTAATCAGAGTTTAATGGATTTTCATTTATAGTATGTAACTTTTTGCCAGCATAATCAAGAACCTCATTCACACAGCACTTTGGTCCCAGAAAATTTACTTCAAATTGGCAGACAGGCTTCTGTGTGAACACAAACACATTCTGTAAATGTTCTGGGATTGCTCCCGGAAACAAGACCTAGTAACATACATGAAAAGCATTCTGTATGAACAAGACGCAGAAACAATGCCGTAAGGGATGTGTAGATGCGCGTCTTATCGCAACCAGAAGTTTATGGTTGAGCTCTTTGACACAGGGATTTAAATGCAAATTTCAACAACAACAACGAATTCACGACGACAAAAATGTCTGCAAACTGGACTGAAGCAGAGATCAGGGAGCTCGTCACTTACCGCTCTAAATTTGAGATCATTTACCAGTATCATGACATAACATCGCATCACAAGCTCCTTATTATCTCTTCATAAACAAACATGCATGCGTCATGGATAATTAGCAAACTTTAGCCGCTATGAAAAAACTACCAAGTGCAGGACTTTAAATACGTCAAGTGTCTTACCAGGATTTTTACTGTATGTGTGTGAAAACACTCAGGTATCAAAATCATTGGCAGTGTGAATAAACCAAAAATCAATGTGAAAAGGACTAAGGTCGCACAGGCAGGAAATATTGTTAACTAATAATAGGCAAAATATCAAATCCATAATATAAATAAATCCCACAATACATTTTTACCAGTCTACCCTGGAAATAAGTAACCAATGAAAGTTAATGGACTGCTGACAATAACATTGTTTAAATGTCATTGTGATTTAAATGCTTGCATGTGTGTGACCACATGGCAGGTTACATCAAGTCCGTATTTGACCGTGAGACGTGATGGTAGTCTACATATAGAACGGGTCAGTCAGCAGGATGAAGGGCAATACACCTGTTTGGCCGAAAATGTGGTGGGGTCTAGCAATCGCACCACTATACTTCACGTGTACGGTAAGACAAAACAAAAGGACACACACTGAAATAAGCACACTATTTCATTGTGCATCGTGAGAAAAAACAATGGCAGTGACTATTTTCAGTTATTTTTAAAGCTATTATCAGTAAGGACAGCTCAAACAAGGATTTTTTTTTGGACTAGACTTAAGGCTTGTCCAATAAACCGCCCCATAGAGATTTAGAAGATGTTCTTTCCCAGCCAGATCTCACGGCAAGTCGTGTTATAGTCACAAAATATTTGATATAATTATTTTGTTATTGACACGATTTTCCGCTTTTTTTCGTGCCATGAGCATTAAAGTCTTTTTCGTGTCACTCAGCACAAATTTCTATCAATAGTTTTTTGTGTCCGTGGCTCGACTTTCTTTATCGTGTCATTTTATATTTTGTTTTCTCATTGTTTTTTCTTATTTTTTTACCATTGTCGCTTGGGGTTGGGGTTAGAATGACTTTCTGTTACATTTCAGACATCCCAACTCTAACCCCAACTCCAAGTGAAAATATTTTTAAAGCGGTAGAAAAACATGTAGAAACCAATACATAAAATTACATCCTAACCCAAACCCCAAATCTAACCCCAACTCCAAGCGACAATGATTTAAAAATAGGAAAAAACTATGAGAAAACAAAATATAAAATGACATGATAAAGAAAGTCATGCCATGGAGACGAAAAACTATTTATAGAAATTTGTGCTGATCATGATATCGTGCCAATAACACAAATAATTTAATCAAATATTTTGTGACTATAACACGACATGCCGTGAGATTGAGTAGCCTTTCCACACCTATAACACTTCTATGCCAAAAGAGGTGATTGTCAGAAACTTTAGCTATTCTCTTATATGTAATAAAAGTTGCTAGGGGTTAGTGGCTGTCAAGCACCAAAATAACCAAAAACATAAGAAAAATGTCCTAAATATATAATAATAAATTGCATAAATGTTCTTTTCCCCCTCTAGTGATGCCAACTATTCAACACGGCCCTCAAATCTTCAGTACCATTGAAGGGAAACCTATTTCTTTGCCATGTCGTGCACACGGAGTCCCCAAACCGGACATTAAATGGTCCAAGGTACTGTAAATATTCCTCCAAATCATTTATTTTTTTCTCTTACCTTATCTAAAACACACACACACAATAGCACAATGGTTTTTTAAATGGGTTTCTTTGTTATGATCTGAGAATGAGCTTCGAGCTCATTTTGAGGCACATTTTTATGCAAAGACGTTATGAAATCTACATTTGTCAATCTGTGTGGGCTTGGAGTCACAACATGTGCTGTAGTTGAGTAGAACGGACAGAGAAGTTGAGAGTAACGTGATGCCATTAAGTTACAAAGCAGCTGGTTATTTCTGCTCACATTAAACCATCACATTCACTCTGTGTCATATTCATTGATTTATAGGTTTTGCAGGTTTCTTAGTGAGAAACTTCACTTTCTGACTTCTGAATATGACGTAGCGTATCTCTGCTGTTGTTTATCTGTTTATTTGAGTACTATATCTGTCTCTTATCATTTTAATCTTCATCATGCTGCTGTTAAATTACTGTATGGTGGTGTATTTCAGAGAGGGGAATTGCTGGATCTTAGTGGCAGTTCCTTTTCTCTGGGTGAGGATGGCAGTCTTTACATTGTCTCTCCCAGCGGTGAGGAGTCTGGCGAGTTTGTGTGCACAGCCACCAATGCTGCTGGATACAGCTCCAGAAAGGTCCAGCTGACTGTATACGGTATGAGCAGCTTTATCTATGAATTCCTCTATGCATGTGTCTTCTTTGGAACTGTAAAACATGTGTTATATTGGCTAAATGAGCCTATAAAAAGGTATAAATACAACGAGAGAATACAATGAAATCAGAGAGAACTGTGAATCTGTATGTTTTGTGTTTGCTTGTCTATGAGTCCACTCTCACTCCATTTCACTGACATGAATGTGTGCAGTGAGGCCCAGACCAAGCAGTGGTGGTGGAGCAGGGATACAGGGTCATTCAGATGAGTTGTTGGAGATGTCTGTAACAGTGGGTGATGACGTCACACTGCCATGTGAGGTGGACAGTGTTCCTCCTCCCATCATCTCGTGGGCTAAAGACAAGCAGCTAATTTCTCCTTTCTCTCCCAGGTATCAGTCTTACTTATGTGATTTCAGAAAGGATGCATAAGATAAGTTTTATGTAAAAAATATACAAAAGACACGATAAAAGACATGTAAAAACACTTACAAGCACTGTTTGAAGAACAATTTAAAAACACACAAAAAACATGTTCCTAAATGCATCCCACTTCGGGAATTACAAATCAGCTTAAAAATCTTGCGCAGTAGACATTAAAGGAATAGTCTACCCTTTTGCCATATTAAACTATGTTATTGTTAGGGTGGGGGAAAACAGGCAAATGGATCCCAGTGCGGATAACAGAAAATGTTTATTTAACAGAAAATAAATGTAAACAGACAATGGCACGTCTGGGCGCAAAGGCCACTCCGAGGCAGACGGCTAGGGCGAGGAGCACACACAGACACTGGGGAGACAAGCCACACACGTTCGGGCTCCGGCCAGACAAACGAACGGTGGGAGAGAGTATAGTACAACAGTTAATTAATTCCACAACACCACAAAATGTTCCACTGCTTACTGACGGGGTAAATGATCCTCTGAGGGAAAACAGGGTGAGATGAACCAATGCCGCGGTGAATACACCAGCCAAGCTGGACCGCGGCTGCAGGCCCTGAATGGGTACGCTGGACAGCGCCCAACCAACTGGCAGTCGGAGCTGAGGAGGAGAGCAGAGCAGTGGACAACTTGGAAGATAGCACTGCAGTCCTTAAACAGGAAGATGGAGAAAGCTATAACTCTATAACAGTCAGCGATCACAGAAACAGTATCTAGAGAATGATTCCTGGGCAGCAGTGAGTACAGAATAAGGGAAACAATAAATGAACAAACTAGACGTATCAAAAGCACACAACAAGACTAAACTAGAAACTAGCAAAGCTAGTAACGGGCGAGTACATACTCAGTACTGACATTGACAAACGAACTTGCAAAGACACACTAGACACACAGGGACTAAATACACAGATCAGACGAGAGGATAACAAGCAACAGGTGAGGAAGACGAGAGGAGGCAATCACACTGAACAGGAACACCTGTGAGGGAAGCACACGTGAACCTGAAAAACACATACAAACACAAGACAACCACAGTACCAACAAGACAAAACCATAAATATATTATATATATATAAACATATATATATATAAATATATATGCATGAACAGAAAACTAGACTAAACAAGACATAAAAACAAAGACTGGAAAATGCAAGGGAGCGGGGAAAAATAACACACAATGACAAGAGAATACAAGGGAGCAGGGAAAAGTCACAAGACACGGGAAAAACGTGGTCTAATATGACAATACCAAAACCACGTTCTCCCACACATAACATTGTACTGTTAGAACCCTGCCATACAAAACTAGATATAATTACCAACAAGATTATGGCAGAGTCCTAACAGTTATTACCTCAACCTAGACGAATTAATACATACCTATCTTTTTTCAATGCGTGCACTGTAGAGCGCGTTGTGAAAGTGTTAGCATTTAGCCTAGCCACATTCATTCCTATGGTACCAAAAAAGTTTTATTTTGTGGCACCATACTTACTGGTATAACTCCTCATGTAACAGTCTTTAAATAGGGAAAACACGGAAGTGTTTAGTGGCTTCCCTGTTTGGTACCATAGGAATGAATGGGGCTAGGCTAAATGCTAACACATTCACAACACGCTGTACAGTGCACGCATTGAAAAAAGATAGATATGTATTAATTTGTCTAAGTTGAGGTAATAACATAGTTTATTATGGCAAAAGGGTATACTATTCCTTTAAATATAAGGCCCTGTTTACACGAGAATGCTCGAGGGTGAAAAAGTAAAAATATTTTATCAGATATGCCTTTCGTTTACGCGGTGACAGCCTTTTGGGTCTTAAAAACGCAAAAAAGTGAAACCACCCTCCAGAGTGGAAATCTTAAAAACGCTCTACTGTCACGTTCCCGTCTAAAATGGTAAAAACTCAAAAGTCTGCTCACGATGGCTCTCGTCGCGTACGCGTTTACGTCACAGGCATGCACCAGTTTAGGAAAATAACAGAGTCATTCCAGCAGTTGTATGAAAAATATTCACAGCTAGTATTACTGATCAGAGAAGGCGCTACTACACTGTAAAAAAAAAATCTGTAAAAAAACGGTAAATCTCTGGCAGCAAAGTTGCCAGAGAAATTCTGTCAAATTACGGGAAAAAAATGTTTTTCAAAATAACATACAAAAACCGTTAAAATACAGAGAATCTTTTACAGTCATAATTCATTAAATTACAGAATATTACTGTTAATAACTGTTATAAAACTGTATAAAAACTTAAAAAGTATGTGAAAATACATGAAAAACAACTACCTTTCAGGTTAATCTCTGTAAAAATACGGCTTTTATTAGTTACTTTATTAAGTTACTCTGTATTTATACAGTAATATTCTTTTTAAATACAGTTTATCTATGTAAAATAACTAAAAAAGACCTGCATAAAAACATAGTAAGTATGTGAAAATACATCAAAATACAACTACTTTTCAGATTAATCTCTGTAAAAATACAGCTTTTATTAGTTACTTTATTAAGTTACTCTGTATTTATACAGTAATATTCTTTTAAAAAACAGTTTATCTTTATAAAATAACTAAAAAAACCTGTATAAAAACGTAAAAAGTATGTGAAAATACATGAAAAACAACTACCTTTCAGGTTAATCTCTGTAAAAATACAGCTTTTATTAGTTACTTTATTAAGTTGCTCTGTATTTATACAGTAATATTCTTTTAAAATACCTAAAAAGACCTGTATAAAAACGTAATAAGTATGTGAAAATACATGAAAAACAACTACTTTTCAGGTTAATCTCTGTAAATGTACGGCTTTTAATAGTTATTTTATTAAATTGCTCTGTGTTTATACAGTAATATTCTTTTAAAACACAGTTTATCTTTGTAAAATAACTAAGAAGACATGTATAAAAACGTAGTAAGTATGTGAAAATACATGAAACACAATTACTTTTCAGGCCAATCCCTGTAAATATACGGCTTTTATTAGTTATTTTATTAAATTGCTCTGTGTTTATACAGTAATATTCTTTTAAAATACAGTTTATCTTTTTAAAATAACTAAAAAGACCTGTATAAAAACGTAGCAAGTATGTGGAAAATACATGAAAAACAACTGCTTTTCAGGTTAATCCCTGTAAATATACGGCTTTTATTAGTTACTTTATTAAGTTGCTCTGTATTTATACAGTAATATTCTTTTAAAATACCTAAAAAGACCTGTATAAAAACGTAATAAGTATGTGAAAATACATGAAAAACAACTACTTTTCAGGTTAATCTCTGTAAATGTACGGCTTTTAATAGTTACTTTATTAAGTTGCTCTGTATTTATAAAGTAATATTCTTTTAAATCACAGTTTATCTTAGTAAAATAACCAGGAAAATTTCATAAAAACGTAATCAGTATGTGAAAATTCATGAAAAACAACTGCTTTTCAGGTTAATCTCTGTAAAGGTATGGTTTTTATTAGCCATTTTATTAAAAGACATGTATAAAAATGTAATAAGTATGTGAAAATACATTGTTAAAAAACAGTTTACTCTTAAATATAGCTTATCTTTACAAAACAACTAAGAGCAATGTATGAAACCCAATAAGTACATAAAATCAAAGACTAAAATATTACAAATATATTTTAACAAAATGATTGGACAATAGAAAAATAATCATAGTATGTTAAAATACCTCAAAAGTAGCTACATACATAATCTGTAAATTAAGGTTTTTAGTTGTCGTTATATAAAACAGTCATGTCTACCAACATTAATTTTGTGTTAAAATATAGCCAATCTCATGTATAGTAACTAAGAAATGTTATTTCTTGCAGTAAAATAAAAACTATAAAAAATGTATAGGGTACCTCCTTTAAAACAGAACAGTCATTTTAGTCAATTGTAACCAGTATTTAATGTTAACTGGACAGTAGAAATACAAGCAAACCATGAAAAAATTGCTACATTATGATAATTAATAAAATAATTGTGTCAAATAAAATGTTTTACTGGCAAAATAAAAGCATTTCATTGAGGAAACATTTCAGGACTTTTCTCCACTCAATGGATTTCAATAACTTTATAATCAAAATTATCTAGCTTCTGCAAGACGACAGTATGCATTCATATGGTGTCAGAAGAATTGTCCATCTTATATTACACAGATTTCAGATTAAAAACAGTCTACTATTTCCACACCTGGGTTGCCATGGTCATCCGATGTAGATCCACAAGCACAGGTTTTTCTATAATCTGAAATCACAAAAGAAGGAAATATTTAAAAAAAAAATAAACTATTAAAATTTAGGATTAGGACTAACTATGAATAACTCTTGCAGAGTGCACCTTTAAAGTGTAATGGATTAGTTTAAAGGGACACTCCACTTTAAAAAAAATAAAATAAAAAACACAGTTTCCACATTTTCCCGCTCCCTTAGAGTTAAACACTTGATTTTTACAGTTTTGGAATCCATTCAGCCGTTCTCCGGGTCTGGCTTTACCACTTTTAGCATAGCTTAGCATAATCCATTAAATCTGATTAGACCATTAGCATTGCATGTTTAAAAATAACCAAAGAGTTTCAATATTTTTCCTATGTAAAACTTAACTTCTGTAGTTACATCATGTACTAAGGAAACCGACGGAAAATTAATTTGTGATATTCTAGGCAGAAATGGTTAGCACTAGGGGTGGGCGATATCTCGATATTCGACCTATAACGATATATTATTGGGACTCGAGATGGATTTTGACATATCGTATATATCGATATGATGTTTATATTAAATTCTGATTTCGCCACTTTGCTTCTTTGCCTTTTCTGTGTGCTGTGCTCGCCCCTGCCTCCTTGCTTTTGTTCCCCCTCCCCTCGCGTGTTTTCTCATTTAACATGGCGGCGCCCGTCACGGAATCAACACTGGCCACCACGAATAGATCTTCCATGATTCCCATTAACATGTATATTTTACTGTTTAAAACGGCTTAAATTCATTGTTGCGAACATTCAGCGCACCCCTCTCTCGTTCCGTGAGGCGCTTCGACAGCGCGCATCTCTCTCTCAATGACAGTGAAAAGGTGGCAGTGCTTTAATGTCCGTTTCTCCGTATACTTTCTTTTTTCACGGATGTTACTGACAGAGAAGACGACTTATCTAGTTTATCATGACCAAACAAAGGTTAGCAGTAGTGCTACATACACACACAGACCCAAACACACGTTTTCTTGATGTGAGAGCTATCTCTCTCCCTATGATGCGGTGTGCAAGTGCACCTGTTCTTAAGTTTTCTGTGTAACAACAACAGTGTTTTCTCTCATATTTAACCCATTTACTCCTAAAACCTATGTTAGTCCAGGATAAATACCCTTATCTCCTGAGGGTTTTCAGAAATAAAATTCAGTTGTTTTATTTTTGAATAAAAAGACGAAAATATGCATTTTCTTATTTTATAGTTAAAGTATAATTTTTGTATATATTTTTTTAAATGTTGCAGAAGCACTTTGTTCCTACGTGAACTACCTCTTTGCACTTCAATAAAAAAAGCCCTTGTGGATTTTGACATTTGTTTTTCAGTAGTTTTTTTTTTTTTTTTGGGGGGGGGGGTATTTTTCCATGCAAAGCCACTGGAATATATATCGTCCATCGAGATATAGCAAATATAATTTTCACTCCATATCGCCCAGCCCTAGTTAACACTATACTCTCATTCTGGTGTATGAATCAAGGACTTTGCTGCTGTAACATTACGCAGTGCCCTGTGATTGAAAGTTACTAAGGGGACTACTTTCGGGCCCTGCGTAATATAATTGCCCCTGCTGCAGCCATTTACGGCAGCAAAGTCCTTGATTATTACACCAGAATGAGAGTATAGTTCTAACCATATCGGCCTTAAAAAAAAAAAACTATTAATTTTCCATTGGTCTTAGTAACCTACACAATGTAACTACAGAAGAGTCAAGCTTTGAATAGGAAAAATATTGAAACTCTTATTTTTTAGCGCGATGCTAATGGTGTAATCAGATTCAATGGATTATGCTAAGCTATGCTAAAAGTGGTACAGCCAGACCCAGAGTGTTTAACTCTAGGGGAGCTGGAAAAGTAGCATATTTTCTAAAAAAGTGGAGTGTCCCTTTAAGCATTTTTTTTTTATTTCCAAACTCATTATGGAGGAAGCATTGATATTTTCCACCAAGGGAGAGCTGGAGCTGGTTTGGAGCCAGAGCAAAGCAAACCGGTTCTTAGTAAGCTTGTCAGTTAATCCATGTCTTTCTTTCCTCAGTGGAAGAGAAAAATGATTTCTGAACTTTTCTTCACAGATTGGAGTTATAACCCAAACTCTTCTTAGTTCAAATCAACGCAGTTTCAAAGGTCTTTGAGGTGCTTTCACAGGCTCTGCACGATACCAGCTGAGGACGGGGGGTGGGGGTCTAGCAAAACAATTGGTTAAAAAAAGGTATATACTTTATATACAATAATTCGGATTGAGCTCAAGCCGGGAACTGTCATCACGCTCAATGGCGCATGCGCGAGCGGAAGCACCGCCCCACTCTTTACACACAAACCGGCCGAGCGTGATGACGTACTAACGCCGCAGAACTAGTTCCCGGCTTCTTCCGGCCTGAGCTCAATCTGAACTATCGGATAAAAAGTACATACTTTTTTTGTAGAAAATAATCCTTTCGTTAGATTGTTTCGTTAAAATCCCCCTCGTCCTCAGCTGGAATTGTATTGAGCCCGTTGAAGCACTTCAAAGACCTTTGAAACTGCATTGATTTGAACTGACAAGAGTTAGGTTCCACTGAACCCTATTTTGTAAAGAAAAGTCCAGAATGTTTTCCTTAAAAAAAAAAAAAAAACTATTTCTCTTTCACTGAGGAAAGATAGACATCGATATATATCTTGGATGGCATTGGGGTCTTTAAAGGGTTAGATCACCCAAAAATGACATTTAGCCTGTGATTTACTCACCCTCAAGCGATCCTAGGTGTATGACATACTTCTTCCAGACAAATAAAATCTGAGTTATATTAAAGTGCCCCTATTATGGAATTTTGAAAATTACCTTTCATAGTATGCATCATAGATCTAAGTGAACGAAAACATCCAGAAATGCACTTTTACCATGGATAGATGCACTTTTATCAACTTCAAAACAGAAGCACCCATTGACTTCTAATATAAATCTGGGAAGAGCCAGGGCATTTGTTAACATGATTGTATTATGATTGTATTTGTCTGAAAGAAGAAGGTTATATACACTTAGAATGACTTGAGGGTGAGCAAATCATGGGCTAATTTTCATTGCAGGGTGAACTATCGCTTTAAGGCTTTAAAGGGACACAAGGCAGCATTTTTATGTTAATAAATCATCTTCGTAAGTCGGTATATGGTTAAATGACTCATTACATGACGAATGAAGACTCTCTCGCCCGCCCCTACCGTCTGTAGGAAAAATACCCCACTTGCAAGTTCGCTGTATCCGACCCGGTGTCCTTCAGTCTCGTATAGTCTTAGATATAGAACGCATTTACTCCCAGACACTAGGGGGAGCTAGTAGAGAAATAATACTCAGACTTGCCTTGTGTGCCTTTAACATGCAATAAAGGGACAGATTTGTGACCTTGTTTACAAATAGAACTTCAAAATAGAACATTTGAGATTTTTTTCCCCTAAAATAATTGTTTTCTGTACTATTACCGTGCGTTCACACAGACGTGTTAAGAGATGGCAAAAAAAAACGCTATTCGCGCGTAGTTGGATGCTTGAACATTTGGAGTTTACTCGCTTCATTCACGCCTGAAAGCCGCACATGAAATTCTAGTTATTCAAGACATTTACGCGGAAATTCACATCACGGGAGGGGCTTCCGCGACTCCGCTCGCTTCCTGTAATTACGTCACTACTAGAGAAAGCTCCTGATTGGTTAAAGGTAGGGTAACAGATTTGATCCTGAAACATTTTTAGTTATGCTGGTTAAAAGTCTCCTCACATCCTGATAGCAATCACTGTGTTAAGTTGTTTAAATGTATTTGTAGAAATTTATGTCATCTGTGAAAGGCGTAGGACCAAAAAATGTTCAACAAATCATAGATTTCGGTCCGAACCGACGTTTCCTTTTTTGTCCCTCATACGCAAGCGTAATTTGAATTCCCACCGCGCAGCGAGTCCATGCAGACACCATACGTCATCGGCACGTTCACGTGCGCTCACCTCCTGTCTGTAAACAGCGAGAACAGCAAACTTTTCTGCTGAATTGACAACCTACACAGGAGCCACAAAACTAAAGGCATTTTTTATAACAACAACAGCAAAAACTGCCTGGATCAGCAAGAACAAAAACCCAAATTAACATCGGTAACTTTACTGCTTTACCACGAGATGCATACAGCTGCAGGAGGCAGAGGGTCTGAAAGGGTCGTTGCACTGTTTATTTTGGTAAGGTAGGTACGCGATATGTTTGTATTGAGATGGATTCAGGTATTCTACTTTGATGAAACATTGTGTTGCTTATGAAATTTGTGTTCGTTTACGGATTAGAGTAACGATATAGTTACTAAGTCTACACAACCAAACGTGTGCTTAAACAAATTCTGATGTAAACCAGTTGTTTATGTTGGTTATTTTGGAAGTGTTATTCACTTTGTACTGCAAAGTTTTCTCACTGGTGAATGAGAAATGAGACGTGACCGTCTGATCTGTGCGTGTTCATGTTTTTTGAAAGAGGCGTGACTTTGGATGGCGATTTGACTTGAGGGTGGGATCGGGATTTCATTGCTAGGCAGCTACAGTTAGCAGTTTTAAAAAAATTTTACCCTACCTTTAATGCGGGGCGTTTTTCCACCAAAGTTCAGATTTTTCAACTGCGCAAACTAGACACACAATTGAGGTGGATTTGCGTCTACCGAACCACGCTTAATGCCTCATTAGCAACGCAGGACCTCCAGATGCGCGTAAACACGTTTTTAAATTGACCTAACATTGAAATCACTGCCGCTTTGTGCCTCTACCGTGGCTGGAGTGAACGCAGCATTATGATAGGAAATAATGTAATAATCTGACCTGGAGTAATTCAGTTTGCCCAGTAGAAAATGACTAAAACAGTCCCCTCTTGGGACCTGGGATGCTGTGGTCATCTGCAGTAGATCTCCACCAAGCACAGGCTTTTCCACATAACCTGAAATCAAATTTAAATATTTTTAAAATACTCTTTACATTTAGGATTTGCGAAATTGATACGTTTAAGCATTCTTTAAAATTTCCAAACTCATTAATGGAGGAAACACTTAACCTGTTATTATGATTGATATTAAGGTTTGACCACAATACTGTGGTGAATATATCATTTGATAAAAAAAAAAAGTTTACTTTACTCTAATGATACAAAATAATATAAATATTTGACCACAGGATCACTTAACAATGAGACCCAGTATTTTTTTAATCTGTAAACAGCCAAACATCAGTGGATCAACTGGCCAATTGCTTCTCTCTCACTCTCGTGTAGACACTATAACCCCATTCACACAGACCTTTGGTCCCAGAAAATACCCATAAAATTGCCAGACAAGCGTCTGTGTGAACACAAACTCGTCCCGTTAATCTTCTGGGATCGTTGCCGGAAAGAGGACCTAGTCAGATACACGGATAACCCTCTGTGTGAACAAGAAGCCGAAAGAATGCCGCAATGGGCGTGTCGTAGTGAGGACGCGCGCGTCATCACAACACAAGTTATGGTTCAGCTCCTTACAACGAGAGATAACATGCATATAAACATTCACCACGAGAAATGTTGCAAACTAGATTGAAGCAGTTATCAGGAAATGATAAATGAGACGCATAAACAATGACGCACGTGCCATAGTGAGGATGCGCGTGTCATGGCAACATGAAGTTGGTTCAACTCTTTAAAATTAGGGATTTACATCATTCACGACGAGAAATGTCAGCAAACTGGACTGAAGCTGATATCAGGTAAGTTAGCTCATTACTTACTGCGTTGAAACGGAGATCATTCAGCAGCATAAAAGAATATCGCGTCACGTGCTCATTTGAGCTATAATAAACGAAAATACCCGCGCCTCATCCCAACAAGATATATTGTTCAAAAATGCACACGAGTGGTTTCTGGAGAGAGAAATAATAAATCATTTGCAAACTTCAGACGCTGCATAGAAGAGAGGGCGGGACTTTCAACAGGTCACGTGTCTTTCCGGGACCATCAGATCCCGGGTAATCTTGGCAGTGTGAATGGACAAAAAAATCTAACGATGCCGGAAAAATCCAGGATGCCTTTCCCATTTATTACGGAATGTCTGTGTGAAAAGGGCTTAAGAAACATCCACTAGAGAAGCAATGTGCATGCTAGTGTTGGGCGATATGCCCTACTTTCAGATCGTCCTATCGTCAGCCTGTGAGATCGGCGATACACGATATTATCGGGGGGCGGGGCAGACGTTTACTAATTTTTTTATTTGTTAATTTTTTACTCATAACAAGTCACTTGATGGGTGGACAAAAAAAACAAGAGCAACAGCGTCATGACCGCAACCTTCTTAAAGGAACAGTATGTAAGAAATTTATATCAATGAATCATAAAATGGCCCTGATATGTCACTAGACATTTAGAAATCATTTTCATTTCAAATACTTATATCACTGACAACAGTGGTCTGGCCAGGATATTGTCATTTAAAAAGTGGAGTTGCAGCCCTCAACTGATGTTTATGTTGTCATTTTGTGTATTGGCCGCTAGTTGGGCGATTGCAGTACCAGCTTTAGCCACAAGTTTTGTGATTGCAATACCAGTTTTGGCCACAATCCTACATACTGTTCCTTTAAACCTGATGCCATTAATGCGAGCGCGTCATTAAAACCCTATCATGATTACTTAACTGTAAAAACATGCATCTGCGCGCGCACACACACACACACACACGTGCGCGCACATACAAACAATTCAATGCATTGGTTTAGTGCTGTTGCAGAAGACTACACGTGTGAAGCAGTGGTGCTCTCATGAGGTGCCTTTTTAAACGCATCGGTCCAGCGGAACACGATCATATCTTAAACACAATCATATATTAAACACGAGGGACGTGTTGCTACAACTCCTTGAAATGCATATCATAAACAGGATTAATACCTAGTGATCTGACTTCGGACAGAGCGCAGCTTTCAGCACGTACACGAGAGTGAGAGAGAGGCGCTAATATGCAGCGGGTCATATTTTAAACAAAAAGTAAAGTTTGCCTCAGCTCGCATGAAACGCATTAAACTGAACAAATACATAAGGATTACTACTTTAGTTTATGTTTAGACTTCGGACAGACGCGAGAGCGCGTGCACGTGTGACAGAGAGAAGCGCAGCTGCTAATGACGGGGCGCGCTGGATTTAGTGGAAGAAGGAGACCAAGACGCGCGCATTAAGTGCAGGTACGTGCAAGAAGGAATTCTCTCTTTACAAGCTCTCCACGTAAAGTGAAGCCCACAAACCCTCATGTGAGGAAAAGCATGAATTGTGGGTGTTAATATAAAACTATGATGATAATAATAATAATAACCATTCGCCAACTATCGTCATGACTATCGCCATGAAAGCCTGCCATTGCCGATATGTCTGAAGATCGTCGATACACGATACTATCGTCTATCGGCACAACCCTAGTGCATGCACTCATCAGCCTTACCCAGGTAAACTGATATTAACTTTATAAAAATATAATGAAATGCATGTAAATAAAGAAAACAGAATACAATATATACATTTCTTGTCTTCCTTATAAAACATCACATTAACATTCGTATTAAAGAACAACTCTTTTTCAATTTTAACATTTAGCTATGTTGTTTGCAGATGTGGAGTGCTGTCCGTACCGAGAACAATGAAAACAATCGCTGTTGCCCACAGTGTTATCCTCCTTTTAGAATATGCCCCCTGTTTACTGAAAGTTTAACGTGTTTAAAACAGTGCGCAACGTTTAGCTACAGTTTTCGGGTTGAACAACATGTTTCCTGGAAACGGTGTGCACCGGTATGCAACGGGGTTTGAGATACGTTTTCTCTTGTTTGGTGGGTGTTTCAGAACTGCAGCAAACATGCGATACTAAAGAGACAGCTCGTACAATGGGTTTTAAAAATAACATTTAAAAAGACACAAGGAATGACCTTCTCAGCTACCGTAGTTGCAACTCTTGCGTCATTAGAACAGGGTGTTCAACACATTACCGTTTCTGTTTAAAAAACGTTGTGCTACGTTTTGTCGGGGCTGAATGCAGCCCTGTTGTAAATGTGCTTTTAGCTTCTTAACACCCTTGAAATGTCATTACAAGTTACCAGCAATGTGAAGGGATTTATTCTGCTAAGATATGCATAAAAGTGATCAGTTGTCGAACTCATGCAATCCACAATAAAACAATTTTCAGTGGTTATGTATGTCCATAGGTTATGGGCTATTTTACTTGATACATAGTCATTACTATAGACATAACCACTGCAGGTACTTTTTTGTGGAATAAAAAATGTTTTCAACATATTGGATCATTTGAGTTTAACAATCGATTAATGTGGACTACACTGGAAACCGGGAAGTAAACAGAGGTATGCGAGCTGGCTGAATTAACATTACTTTTATGCATACCTTTCACATATACCTGTACTGCAGTCAGATTTACAGTGTTCACTCAGAAGAAAACACTTTACATTGCTGGGCACTTGTGATAACATTTCCAGGGTGTTAAAGAGGCTAAAAGAACATAACTGGGCCCGTTTTAGTCAACTGGGTGCAAATTTTAAAGAGGATAACACAGTGTAGCCAACAAC
This sequence comes from Paramisgurnus dabryanus, assembly GCF_030506205.2. Classification (NCBI taxonomy): domain Eukaryota; kingdom Metazoa; phylum Chordata; class Actinopteri; order Cypriniformes; family Cobitidae; genus Paramisgurnus; species Paramisgurnus dabryanus. The sequence goes on from NC_133348.1 coordinate 13,560,320, forward strand.
AATTGTTTTTATTGTTCTCTGTACTAGAGATGCGCGGATGGGCTATTATTTCATCCGCAACCGCATCACAAAACTCATCATCCGTCCGCCATCCATCCGCACCAACGTTTCTGACCAGTTTTCAAAACCGCACCCGCCCGCCATCCGCTGACTGGGCGATGCAAGACTAGAAAGCTCTAGAATATCAGCAGTGAACTCAGTCTCCGATCGGCGCACACGGGACAAAAATAAATAAATAAGTAATGCCTAAATTAAACGCACAAATTACATAGTCTGCACTGGTGTCATCCTGATTTACCACTTTGTAAAACTTATTCCAGGCAAACCTTTTCTGACCTTCTATTTCCTTTTTTTTTAATTCTCATTTTTTGAGGCGTTGATAAGAGCTATGTCAAAATGCGTCCTCATTTCTCTGCGCTGTTAATGATAGAACGAATGGATTCTTAACATGCCGAGGCTATCCCAAACAATTAAAACCTTTATTAAATAAAAGTGTATTAGAAAACTTTTTCTTGTCACTGTTTTAGTATTATAAGTTATGTTTTGTGTTAATATTATTCTGTTTATGTTGCGTATATTTGCAACATAAGGTTGATTATTTGATATACTGTTGAATAGTTTAATCTACATCAATGTGTCATATTTTCTAAAATAAATTTTTGATTACATATTTATTTTAATAAGTCAGAAATGTCTCCGCTGTTTTCTGCTGACAGGCGCGGTGGGGGCTACTGGGGGCGCGTGCAACAGGTGACGCAAATTATGGGTCCTCAGAAGGCTAGACCGTCTCATTTCAGTTCTCTTTGAGAACTTCTGAGGCTGCCACCCTGAAAGACAGAGTGCTCACCTTTTAAGGTTGCATGCTTAGAAGGACACAGCTAACAAGCAGTCGATCCGCCACCCGCCCGAATCTAATTAAAATATTATTTTTCGTCACGTCATCCGCCCGATCCGCGGTTTATCCGCGGAGTCCGCGGCTGTAACCGCCAACCGCGCATCTCTACTCTGTACTGACAGCTAAAATGTTAAAATTGACCAAAGTTCTCCTTTAATGCACTCTAATAGTGTATAAGTAACGTTATACAACAACATTAAATATACTAGATTACATTGAAATATGTTATTAATTCATATTCCTATGATTTAACCTTCTAATGAAACAACTACAATGACATTAGGAACATTCAAGTGAAACATACTAGCACCTACCTACACCATGTGCAGGCCTGACCACGTGCGTCAAGCACAGCACAAATCATTCAAATGGATTCTTAAAACACAATGCATGTTTATTAACAGGTAATAAGATCTATTTTCTTTCATAAAAAATAACTAAACAAACAACATACCTGTAAACAGACCAACATCATCAGTGGATCGACGGGGCAATGTCTTTTCTCTCACTCTGTCCTGAAGACACTGAGCATAATATGATAATTATAAGATTATGAAATTCATAATATGCTTATTACAATTAAACACTTCATCACAACCAACACGATCAAATGCTGTTGAGCACTTGAGCAAAAATATGCATTTGGACGATAAAACTCAGCATACCAGAGAAACGTCCACGAGAAAAGCACCATCACACGTCGTACATGGAGGAACCCGGGAGATGTTCCCCCGAAGACGCTCCCACCCTAAACGAAGACCCGAAGAAAAGTTCCTTTAATTTAACGTTATATTCTCTTACTTGTGAACAATGATATGAACAAAATTGTTTGAGGTTCATTAACCCATTTTAATTACAAAACGGAGTATAACCACCAGTAAATTTAAGAAAATAATACAATATAGGAAAAAACGATTCAAATAATTCACACCAGTTACAAATGCATACTTTTTATATTGAACTGAAAACACTCTTACCTTCGTTCGAAACGCAGGAGAAAACATATTCCTTATTCCGAAATGCCAATGCAGCTCCATGATATCCGAGGATGGCTCACCTAAACTCAGTGAATCGAAAATACCGCGCAAACCCGTTGACTGCGTTGAGACGCATCTGACATCCGTTTGTAAATTCAAACTTCTAAAACACGTGACCAAATCATTGCTGCTCATTCGACTGTTACGACCTACGACACATTCGCCGTTGTGGGCGGGAATTGGCGGCAAATTTGAATCTGTGTTGCACACATACACACACAAACAAGAGATGTATCGGAATAAAGTGTGCTGTTGAATAAAATTGTGAATGTTAAATAGTTGTATGGAGTTGAAATTAGAATAATGTTATTTTTATTATTCTGTGGAAATATTTTGATCTTTGTCAAAACAAACTCTGAATAGGCAACAAAAGTTACAATCACAAAAAAAAAAAAATATATATATATATAGAGATGCGCGGATGGGCTATTATTTCATCTATATATTTATTTATTTATTTATTTATTTACACATACGTAGTAGCAATATGTTATAGGCCATATATGTGTGTGCGTGCGTGTGTATACACACACACACACATATATGGCCTATAACATATTGCTACTATGTGTGTGTGTGTGTGTGTGTGTGTGTGTGTGTGTGTGTGTGTGTGTGTGTGTGTGTGTGTGTGTGTGTGTGTGTGTGTGGGTCTATGTGGTTTACGAGGACATGAATAGGCAAGGCAAGGCAAGGCAAGGCAAGTTTATTTGTATAGCACATTTCATACACAGAGGTCATTCAAAGTGCTTTACACAGAAATGAGAAAACAATATATAAAAAAGAAAAAGAAAATGTAAAAATAAGATTTACACGATAAGATCACAATAAAGACAAAGATACATGAGAATTTAAAATAACAATTAAAGAAAATAAATGTGATTTTAATAAAACAGTTTAAAAAGTTAAAAAGAATAAAACAGGAGTAAAAGTGACTTGAGTTAAAGGTGCAGTCAGTGTGAAGCAGCACAGTGCTCATTCAGTAAATGCAGAGTTAAACAGATGTGTTTTTAATCTAAATTTAAAAGTGTTTACTGTTGAAGCACATCTGATCTCTTCTGGAAGTTGATTCCAGCTAGAGGTGGCATAAAAGCTAAATGCTGACGCACCTTGTTTTGAGTGAACCCTTGGTATTTCTAACTGACCTGATCCTAATGATCTGAGTAATCTGTTAGGTTTATATTCAGTTAGCATATCTGTCATGTATTTGGGTCCTAAGCCATGAAGTGATTTATAAACGAGTAACAATACTTTAAAGTCTATTCTAAATGTGACAGGAAGCCAGTGTAAGGACCTGAGGACTGGAGTGATGTGCTCAGATTTTTTGGTTCTGGTCAGAATTCTGGCAGCAGCGTTCTGTATGAGCTGCAGCTGTCTAATGGTCTTTTTGGGGATCCCAGTAAGGAGTCCATTGCAGTAATCCACCCTGCTGGTGATGAAAGCATGAACAAGTTTCTCTAAGTCCTGTCTTGAGACAAAACATCTAATTCTGGCAATATTTCTGAGATGGTAGTAAGCTGATTTGCTTATCGCTTTCACGTGACTACTGAAATTAAGGTCAGACTCTAAAATTACACCAAGATTTCTGACTTTATTTTGTGTCTTTAGACCCCTAGAGTCAAGGTATGTGTTAACTTTGAGAGTTTCATCTTTATTTCCAAATACAATGACTTCAGTTTTGTCTTTGTTTAACTGGAGGAAGTTTTGACGCATCCAACAGTTAATTTCATCAATGCATTTACATAGAGAGTCAATGGGGCTGTAGTCATTGGGTGACAGGGCTAAGTATATCTGGGTGTCATCTGCATAGCTGTGGTAAGCAATTTGGTTCTTTTTCATTATTTGACCAAGTGGGAGCATATACAAATTAAACAGAAGCGGTGCAAGAATTGAACCCTGTGGGACTCCACATGTCATGGATGTCCATTCAGATTAGTGTATAATGACATGTTTATTATGCTATAAAGGTGGTTTACGGGGACACAGACAGTGTCCCCATAAACGGAAAAGCTAAAAAAACATACTAAATGGTAGTTTTTCATAGATTAAAGACTGGCAACAGGTTTTTGTGACATTGGGGTTAGGGACTGGGGTAGGTAAGGGGAATAGAATATAACAGTTTGGACAGTATAAAATGCATTGCGTCTATGGAGATGTCCTCGTAAACCACATACACCAACATGTGTGTGTGTGTGTGTGTGTGTGTGCGTGCGTGTGTCATTTTGCATCATTGAAAGAAGGAAGTCCAATATCTTTGTTGAGGGAGTGAGACTACAAACACCCCTTTTCTCAGTCAAATAGGCACCAAATTCTAAATGTATGTTACATTTTGACTACAAATATGACACACTTTCAATAAAGATGAATGTTTCTACGGGTGAAATGCTTCTTTAAACGTGTAGGCCTGGAAAATTCCACAAGGAAAGATTCTGTTGGGGTTTTTCCCGTATGACTGTTGACCCTATTCTTCATTACATCATCCACCCTATTTTTCAACATGGACAAATCAATTTCAAACAAGATAATTTTATGTATGAGACTTTTCCTTAGTCACTAGTTAAACAGCCTGAAAAATAACAAGAGTGTGGTAAACAGTAAAAATTACTTGTGCTTTATGATTATTGTGTGTTTATGATTATGATTACACACTTGCTGCACAGGTTAAATTAAAATCTCTGAGAACTGTGGGCAGGATAATTAAGTGTATTAGGGATGCTTTGCCCCATGCATTAATGTCATGTATAAACTCAGCCCTGGTAGATGATTTTACACCTCAGAACTTGCCTGAGCTGAAGGTGACCCCTAAAGATGGAGGAGATGTAATATAAACCAGACTGCATTGTTGAAAGGGATTTGGTTGTTCATAATGTGGCAAAGAAAAACGTTTATATGTGTGTTAAATCTGTGCATGTTGGACATTTGCAAGGAAACAGATACTAAATGAAGGGATAAAATCTCTATTTGCGAAGAAGTGCATCCATCATGGAGAGTACTGTGTAAAGCTCTTATCTCCAAGCGATGTGGAGATCTTCAGTGTAGAGTTGTGCTACAGCCTCAAATAGATATCAAAGTTTAATAAGATTGTTCTGTCCTGTAATGCTCATGATGTTTTTCATATGTTTTTTGAATGTCCAAGACTTTCCTTTATTTGTAATACTTGAAAGTTGATCACAAAATTGGGGTTTTCATATAACAATACCTTAGTTTATATTAGGATATAAATATAGAAGTTCATGGCAACAACACCAATGATTCTTGTCATTTTTTATGACAAAAGTGTGACCTATGTTTACATGTGACTGCTACTCTGAACACTTCCAAGATCACATTTATGTTCATGCAAACTCGTTTTGTGTGTTTGTTTTTGCAAATACAGCTGCTCCATTATGTCGAGCAGAGACGAGTGCTCGGAGGTCAGCAATTTTACGCGTGTTTGACTTCATGTGGCGCTGCAAGAACCGATCAGACGGATGATGTCAAGGTACAGCCAGAGCGATTTGAAATTAGACTAGTGATTCCTCAACTCGCTCTCGCGGTACTTTGACGTCATCGATCACATACGGCAACAACTCCTCCCTCCAACATGAACCAGTTTGCGTCACCACCAGCGCTGCCGGTGATTGGCTTACGTGGGCTTGAGCTTTTCTTGACGGCATATATGCACGGGTACATGTAAATAAACACTTTTCTGAAAACTGACATGTGTGCACGATATTATTTTGGAAACCGGAGAGGTTGAAATGTCCGTTTATGAAAATAGCCGCCCACGTGTAAACATAACCTTAGTGACGTGATACTGCATGTCTGTGTGGATGAACGGCAAAAAAAAGGTCACGGTTATAAAAATACCCATGTCCGTGTGGACAAGGCCTAAGTTTGCCATTTTGAAATCCCACCAGTGTAAAAAGGCAGGAAAATAAGGCCTAGTCCACACGGACATGGGTATTTCTATAACCTGAGTTTTTCCTCCAAACAAATCCTGTCCACACATGCTCAGTTTAAAAGAAATCTCTGTCCACATGAAAAAGCAAAAACACGCTATCAAGCACTGTCAAGAGCATGCCACACCAGCAGGCGACAATATAACCTCTGACGTCAAATACAGCAGATAACGGCGCACACTCTGACGTCGCACGACAACACTGCAACCAGCGTTTTCTTAAAATCCTCACCTTGGCAGGGATTTTCAAAAATGTTTGGTTTCAGTGCACTGATACTGCGTTTTTGCGTGGACAAACGGCCGAACCACATAAAAAAATAACACGGTTATAAAAATACTCCGGTCCGTGTGGACTAGGTCTAAGTCTTTAATAGAATCTGTGTCCATTTAGTTTACATATTACAAATACACAGATAGTGATGCTTTGTTTTGAATGGAGATGGGGTGTGAGACTGACTGTGAGTGTGTACAAAAGCTTAGTTTTTAATAATGGTTGTTGTGGATCCTGTATAAAATTTGTCTTAAGCCCTGTTTTCTCTCTCTCTCTCTCTCTCTCTCTCTCTCTCTCTCTCTCTCTCTCTCTCTCTTTCTCTCTCCCTATACTGTAGTTTGCAATGAATTGTGGGAGCATGCTAAATGCAAATTTTACAGTTATGTCTGCAATACTGTATTTTTGAAATAGGCTAATATGTAAATGCTACAGGACAACATGTAATGACACTTATTATTTTATTTTATGTATTTATTTAAAAAGTCAGCTGTGGCACTAGTTTGGAAATAAAAGCTTTGGCACTTTACAATAACTGCAATAAATGCAGCCTATTAAATGAATTATAAACATTCATGTAGATTCTGATAATGTACATATCTTTGTCAAAAATGTTTGATAAGAAACACATTTAGACAACATGTGTGCGTAGCGCAGTACGTGTGATGTCACGACGTCATCAGCAAATTTGCGCCCGGTGCACATGCGCATGCGCATTGCGAGTTTGCGCAGACAGGTGTCTACGGTCGGAGTGGAATGAAGAAGTTGCATCTGATAATTCTTCCATTGTGTAAGTAATATTTTTAATTTGTCACATTACAAACACCAGACTGTTCATCAGAGTTAAGTATTAGCGTTAGTTTCTCTGCTGAATTTATTGGGCGAGTCTGTAGCACATTATTTGATGTAATATGCGCGTGTTAGTTTGATGCACATGTTGGAAGACAGGGCTCTCGAGTCAAGTCGCACGCATTCACCGTTAGACACACGCATTTCAGTCAGTTCACACGCTCACACGCCACACCTTGTATTTCTCAGGCTGAGAAGTAAGAGATAAATTATCCTGCTTCGAGTTTTTTTGTGTACTCAACTTTACGCAGCGCCGCATGAACTGACAAAGATGACATCAGAGTACCGCGAGAAATGTTGCGGAAGAGGCTGATTCCTATCGCTCTCGCGTTACTCTGATGTCATCCACTTGTCGTTTCTTGCAGCGCCTCGCCTCATGAAGTCGTACTTTGATCAAAGACAAGTACAATCCTATAATCTACTCAAAGTGCTCTTTTTTCATGTACTAATTTTGTACTCAATATAGCCTACATTTTTTGTTCCTTAGTACATATGAAATATGCTAAAATGTAATTTAAAAATGTATTTAGGTACCACTTGTAATACATTTGAACCCATCTTTGTATGAAAGATGAGTACAAGTTTACTTAAATACATTTATGTAATACAAGATAGTATGTTAAATGCATTTCACTTCATATTCATGACATCTCAAACACGGAGGAAGATATTTTGAGGAATGTTTGTAACCCAATCTTTAATGAGCCCTATTCACTTCGAAAATAAGAAAAATAATTAATACTTAGTCCTTCTAATTGATGCTATTTCTTTTTTATGTCCTGTTTGTATGAAATATAGTTTAATTTTTTTTTTTTTTTAGGTAGCAGCAACTGCAGCTGACATGGAATGAGGATTATCGGATTCACCTCTCACTGATCATCCAAGGTAATTTGGATACAATGAATACAAACTATTTTTTGCTTTCTTTTGTAATCATTAATGTTTTTTTTATTTTCTAGTGTTATCTGTATTTTTTGGTTTACACAAGGTACCTACACTGCAATAAAGAGCTTAAGTAAATAAGTAAATTTACTCTTTGTATAGTCGAATAATCCAAAAAAGATAATTTTAAATTATTTTTTATTCACTTAATTTAGATTGAAGCTAGACACAATTTCTTTCTTGATTTAAGAATTTGAATATATTTAGACTGGAAAAAAGACAGAATTACTAAGCTCTTCTTTGCAGTGCATGCCATGAACCATACTGTCACAACCATTATTAATCCAAGTTTACTTTATATAGGTGAATTGATGACCTCAAGCAAATGGATGTTGTCATCTGAAGAGAAAGTTATCCTGGGCCCATGTTTAGAGGCATTTGGGGCATATCTGACACATATCACAATCAAGCTGCATGCACACTTGAGTTTATTCAGAGGTAATTCAGAGCATAAACTCTTAACCAATATCTATTGTATACTTGCAAGTTTTTTTGACTTCTAGGTTAGGTTTTTTAGTTAGTGACTTCTTTTTTCAGGGGAGCAAATTCAAAATATGTGTTTGTTGCGTCATGTGAACCATGTGCATCATGTGTATTGTCAAAATGAGTGCCTGCTGAACACGCATCGAAAGGGTTTATGATAAGTGACGCTCACGTTCACAAAATACTCCCAAGACACTCACTTAACACATCACACATGAGATTAAGCCAGTATCTGGCAAACGCGAGCATCTCTTTTATCATAAACCATTTAGACGTGTCTGCAGCAGGCTTGTATTTTGACATCTTGCGTGATGCACATACTAGAGCTGCAACTATCGACTATTTTTTCAACCGATTAATCTATCGATTATTTTTTCGATTAATCGAAATAGTCTAATGATTTTTTTATACATATAATTCCCCAACAAATAATAAATGTAACATCTGCCATTAACGCTAACATTTTATTTAAGCATTTTCTTAATTAAACAAACACACAAACCAAAATTTTCAACATGAAAAATAAAGTGGCAGTGCCACTTTAAAAGAGGCATTATTCACCTTAAACAATAAAATAGGCATATATTAATATTTTAAACATTAGTTTATGATTAGTACATGCATTAACTCAGCATTAGTTCAGACTGAAGTAAAAATAAGTTCATTGTGATTCATGAACCCTTATATAAGATGTAATGGTTATATTATTACTGTTAATATTATTACTATTAGTAGTACTGCATTCTCATTTAACTTTAACATTTAACTTTTCTTAAGTTCCGGGTAAAAAACAAGTTCAGTTAGTATGATCTTCTAATATTTTATAAACAGCGTTTACGCCGCTGTTACTTTAAATAAACGCATGTCAGGAATACCTTACAAGACGAGCTTCTGTAATATCTGGGCACATATTCGCAAAAAAGACGTTCATTGGGAACTCCGCACTGCCAGCTGGCTTTCAGTGCACGCGGGCACATGCCTATCAGTTCTCAATGTGACAGTAACTTATTATTTCATAACTTCTTAATATAAAAACATGTCCTGCTCTTTATTTACTGTTTCAACATACTGCCCAGAAGCGATGCAATGTCACGTCTGTCAGGCGTCTCGCAGCTCGTATTAAACGAAGATGTAAAAGCAGCTGTATTAAGCACAATATGTATTGATTCTGTTGTTTATAGAGTAAGTATAAAAACTTACTGTAATAGTTCAAATTCTTACGCTGACGTCTCGTCATTTTGAGGTCGGAGAGCTCCAGGTTTTCTTCTTTTAAGATGATCATACACAGGTGTTGCGCTGCTGTGGTATGCCATTTCAGTTTTACACAGGATGTGTTTTATTTGGTCTCTGCTTAAATTATTCCCACACTTTTGAGCGCGTTCTGTCTGTTTGGTATAACACTTGTATCACCCGGTCGGAGCTGAAGCCGCCTTCATTTCAAAATGTAAACAGTGCGACGCATCGACGCATTTCAGGCAAATCGACGTAATTACGTAATCGACGTAATCGACTACGTCGACGCGTCGTTCCAGCCCTAGCACATACATTTACATGACGCGCTAAACACATATTTTGAAATGGCGAGCAACACACATGAAGAGCTAAATACATGTTGTGACGAGCTTTGCATTATGTGCCCTCGAAAAAGAAGTCACCGGCCGTCACTGGCTTTATCATGAGTTGACACATAGACAGTGATTATGCACTGTTTATCTATAAATCCCTGTCATGTTTCACACCAAACTCTAGAGCAGATACTAATAACTATGACACTACCACCACTGCATTATGGGTTGAAATTAGTCAAAATAACAAATACATGGACATTTCCCGGCGAACTTGATGCACGTTACAACTGTATTTTACCATACACGAACAAATGCCATAAGATTGGAATATATGAAATTCAGAATTTAAATGAATGTGTATTGATTTGTACAAATGGAGACATGTATGTGAATAAAATGTTTAATTTTTTTGTTTTGTATTTATATATATCATAATTTGCCCATGCAAAAAAGGAGATGTGAATTTGTGGATCAGGTGACACGCCTACATTTATCCTGTTCTGTTCATTTGGATTTTGAGATTTTCATTTTGCCGTTTAAAGCATTTTATGAGCCAAATACAAACAACTATCAATGAATGAACCAAACAAATGCGTTTCATTTTGTGTTGGAATTTAATTATGTGCATCAAACAGGATGAATGCACATGCATTGCCTGGTTCACAAATGCACATTGGTGGTTTTGTTTTTGCATGCACAAATTGTGATATTTGTGAATTTCAGTGATTATATTTTTTATTAGTTTATTACAATTTGTGTATGCAAAAACTTCAATGTGCATTTGTGAATTAGGCGATGTACATGCATTCATCCTGTTTGGTTAAATACAAACCACGCAACAAAAGTCGCAAAATTTGAATGAACCAAACATGTGAATTTACATGCATCACCTGATTCACAAATGCACATCAGCATTTTTGCATGCACAAATTGTGATATAATGATACAAAATATAATCACTGAAATTCACAAATGTCTCTGTTTGTACAAATCTATGCACATTCATTTGAATATTGAATTTTACGGACACAAAAATGAAATGCATTTGTTTGGTTTATTCATCGATAGTTGTTTATATTTGGCTCATATAATGCTTTACATGGGGAAATGAGTCTCAAAATCCAAATAAACAGAACGGGATAAATGCAGGCGTGTCACCTGAACCACAAATGCACATCTCAGTTTTTGCATTTTTATTCACATACATGTCTCCATTTGTATAAATCAATACACATTAATTTAAATTCTGAATTTTATATATTCAAATTTAAGACATTTGTTCGTGGATGGTAAAATACATTTGTACTGTGCATCAAGTTCACCAATTTTTATTTTATTGTTTTAGTATATGCTGATTTTTTTATAATAAGATCTTCTGGTTGTTGTTTTTTTAACAGAGAAGTTGTGGACATCAGTCCGGAAACTGGATAAAAAATTTGCTGCTGGAATGTGAGACAAATAAAGGCATGGAATGAACCCAAATGTATGAACACTGCTACGAAAACTAATGGACTTTCAATGGCTTGCCAGTTAATTCCAATGGAATTGAAGAAGAGACTCTGACAAGATTTTCAAGTTTGTGTTTAATTTAAAAGTTTATCTTCATAGATAAGCAATTTAAAGGTAGGCACAGTTAAAACTATTTCTTGTGTGTTTGTTTAAACTGTAAATTTATGACTGAAGTTTGGTCACTATGTAGTAATGTGTTCCTTTGTGGTTAATTAAATGCTGCAGTGCTTTGTGGTATTCGTTGTATTTCCAAGGCTAAAGCCTTATTTTGTGATCTGCATTGTATTGGAGAGTTTTGGAAACTAATACTTATTATCTCAATGCATTGGAAAGTTTTGGACTATTGAACAATAAATGCATTTGGCTACATCTGTGATTTTCTGTTATTTTAAGTGTTTTAGTTTACATTACATTAAATGATTTATCACAGCAGTTAAAAAAAATTACAGTACTTTTTTTTACAGTGTAGGCTACCATGACACAAGTTGCAGCTCCAAAAACATTTCTTAGTCAAGTTGTATAGCTACAAGCAGCACAAAACCAAAGAAGTGGATTTGATGAAGTCATGTTGTAGTATTGCTGAACAATGTTCACCAGTTAGAGATTGAGGTGGAATGTGAGTTAACAGTGGACGTGGTCTTACTTTGCAGCAAGAGCAAAACCCTAAAAGTTTCAATGCTGAAGAGGGATACATTTTAAACACTATAAATTTACTGATTTATGTAATTTTACTTACATTTCTACAGAAAAATAATCAATAAAACATTTACAGAAATTTTTTAATCTGTAAAAATGAACAGCAAATTTCTGTGGAAATTAACGGCAAATGTCTGAAAATTAACGGCAAATGTCTGAAAATTAACAGCAAATGTCTGTAAAAATTAACGGCAAATGTCTGTGGAAATTAACGGCAAATGTCTGTGGAAATTAACGGCAAATGTCTGTGGAAATTAACGGCAAATGTCTGGAAATTAACGGCAAATTTCTGTGAAAATTAACGGCAAATGTCTGTGGAAATTAACGGCAAATGTCTGAATATTAACGGCAAATGTCTGTAAAAATTAACGGCAAATGTCTGTGGAAATTAACGGCAAATTTCTGTGGAAATTAACGGCAAATGTCTGAAAATTAACGGCAAATGTCTGTGAAAATTAACGGCAAATGTTTGTGAAAATTAACGGCAAATGTCTGTGAAAATAAATTTTTGATCTGTAAAAATAGTATGAATTGCCTTTAAAAAACATAATTTTGATGTGATTGTTAATTACAAGGAAATACTGTCATTTTAATGGTAAATCTTTAAATAACAGAAAATATCTGTAAAACAAAAGCATTTTACTGTTTAATGAAAAAATTGGAAAATTCTGTAAAAATATACAGAATATTACCTGTAAAAAAACGTTTTTTTTTTACAGTGTAGGGAGAGAAGTAGAAGGAACGCAGGCCCGCGGACTATGCTTCACATTGCCACCTAGCCGCCTGGAGTGCATATTACATCGAATATCACACACTTTTGCGTCACCATATGCATGCAGATTCCCCTGTATAAGCGCAGATTAAAAAGTGATAACGCAACGCCACTTTTGCGTTTTATCTTCAGATCGTTTCCGTTTAAACGTAGCCTAAGATGAATACATGACACATCTGAATAGGTCAGTTTTTAAAGGCGGGGTGCATGATCTCTGAAAGCCAATGTTGATATTTGAAATCACCTTAACAAACACGCCCCTACCCCAATAGAATCTGGACCTTCTTTTGATAGACCCACAGATGCACAACCCAGGCAACGATGTTGGTTACTAGACATTCCCCTTTACTGCTGATTGGCTACAAGTGTGTTTTGGTACTCGGCCCGACTTCCTTTTCCAAAGTGTTTTTCAAAAATCATGCACCCCGCCTTTAAATTATATCAGAATGTTCTTGTGCACATAAATATGTATTATTTAATTCAGATGGTCACCCACTTTGTAGTTTATTCCTTGAAAAGACAGAAAAAAATTTAAAGAAAATAAAGTCAGTGTGTTGTGGTTTACTAAAACATGAGCACAAAAAAAGTTTGTATGCACCCTTTCAGTTAGAGTACACTGGAGTAACTGATTTATTTCAATTCATTAAATTTGCAATGTTGTTAACTTGTGTGTTTTTAGATTGGGCTCCTTAATTTTACGTTTCACTTTCTAACGCTTTATTTTTCATGGGCTGGTATTAACTGCATAGCCTAAAGAAATAAGACTGCGGTCAGATTAAAATTGCACAGTGATTATTCTCTCTTTTAAAGCTCACTGTAAGTGAGGTATAATTTCAGTAAACAAGAAGCACCTGTGTGGTTTTACATGTGCAAATGTAATCAAAGTCTTTCTTTTTTTTAACCTTCTGTTTTACAGACACATTCGGCTGCCGTCAGGCTCTCTGACGATCACAGAAACCCGCGTGACAGACAGCGGCATGTATGTCTGTGTGGCTACAAACATAGCAGGAAACTTCACTCAGACAGTCAAACTTAGCGTGATGGGTAAGAACAGCATCAATTGCACAATCAATAGCAATCATGTAACACAACTGGTAAAACATGCTAGTTATAGTGCCAAAGTCATGGGTTTAATTCCCAGGGAATGCACATAATTATCAAATGTGTATCCTGTAAAATCGATTTGGATTAAAACACCTGCCAAATGTAAATGTTTAATTCTTGTTCCTGTTTAGATTTAGAGGTGCATTCAGTTTCTGGGTATTTTTCGCCTTTAGTTGACAGACAGTAATGTATAGAGAAGACAGGAAAGTACAGGGTGGAGAGGGAAAAGGGACCAGCAAAGGATGATGAGCAGGGACTCGGGTTACTGAAAGCACGTCTGCGCTACGTGTTGGACTGCCCCCTACACCAGCGTCTTTGTCAACATGAGTGTTTTTAAATCATTTTTCAGAATAACGTCTGGCACAACAACTGTGTGAAAGGAGACAGCTGTGCCTTAGAGTCTCAGACACATCTGTAAATGAAATAGGGTTGTTTATTATGACTGCAATTAAAATGTTTTTAATCTTGGATTATAGTCCTTCAGAAGTAAGCGTGAGGAATGAGGAGAGGGGAGTTCACTGTCTGATTTATTACAGCCACCAAGTGCCTCATCAGGAAGATTAAAATTCCAAAAGATGCGAGGAAAATAATCATTTTAAAGTCACAAAAGGACACGTTGTTGTTTTTGAGCGCAACCAAAGTTAATGCTTCATGAGCAACAATTTACTCCCAAGATGATGTTATAAAAAAATCTGTTATTTTCAGGTGGAGTTTTCTTTTTTCCACTCTTACTTTTCTTAAAATATTACTCTATTATTAACCGACCCCCTTTTTTTTAATTAAAGAAGATCTGCACAGGTTTACAAACCTTATTTGCAAAATACATATGCTTAATGGCAAAACATGTAAAAAAAAAAAACAGTAAATTATAAGAAATGACAAAAACTGGGTCACACACTTATCTTTATATTTCTTCCCTCTCAGTTCCTCCCAACATCCAAGCAGGTCCTCGAATCATAAAGGTTCAGGTTGGCCATCCTATAGAACTGCCCTGTGTTGCACATGGAGTCCCAGAACCCTCTGTTTCCTGGCTAAGGGGTGGCACTGCTCTGCCGGATGGATCTGACTACAGGATCTCAGGTGGATCACTGATCTTGAACCAGGTGGGGCTTATTGATGAGGGAACTTATACCTGTGTGGCCACCAACATCGCTGGACAAGATGAGACCAATATTCAGCTCCAGGTGCAAGGTCAGGAAGGATATAGCATTTTAGCTTGAAATGGAGGCGTGTAGTCATATTAAGCTTCATTTGTTGGTCCAGAATTATTCATTGCCACAATCTCTCCACAGTCCCTCCTGTGGTGGAGGTTTCTGAGCCGCCTTTCAACAGCCCCTTACAGGAGAGAGTGGTAAACCAGCAGATCGCCTTCCCTTGCCCTGCCAAAGGTGAACCTTAAAGAGTATTTTTTTAATAGATCACTATTTTTCTTTCATTCATATTTGAAACATTTGCAGTTTTTTAATGCATTTATGCTACCTATATGCAGCATATACATTTTTGCACTTTTCCCTTGTTAATATGCCGCTTCAGTTGCACTTTTAAAGTGAAAAGTCAAGGTGCATGATTCTCAACTTTTCCCTCATGTATGCAGGCACTCCCGAGCCAGTAATAAAGTGGTTTAGGAACGGTCAGGAGTTGACAGGAAATGAGCCAGGGGTCACTATTATGGAGGATGGCACACTCCTTATTCTGGCCTCCATCTCACCCCTGGATAATGGCGAGTACACCTGCATGGCTGTCAATGATGCCGGTACAACTGAGAAGAAATACCAACTTAAAGTCAATGGTTAGTTCATCAGTTTGGGACACCTCTTCAGCTTGTTTTTCATCACATTTCATAACGTTTCTCTTCATTTTTCCTCTGGCTTCTTTATCCAGTCCCGCCTGATATTCGAGACAGTGGTCTGGCGTCCAACGTCTCTGTAGCAATGAATCAGCCGACTAACCTGGTGTGTGATGTCACAGGCACACCTGTACCTGTCATCACCTGGTACAAAGATGGAGTTGTGGTAAGTTTAGCCCACAAGTTTATTAAATCACACATTTAGTTACTTCCTATTTTTCAAACCTTAAAACTTTATTTTGGTTACCTCCACTCTCCCTCGGCACAAAGAAGGCTGTACCATAGCAGACTTTACCTCATCACAGGGAATAGAAAAACAAATGTATTTTCATGCATAGACCAGTTAATGAAAGCCTGATGAGAAAATAGTTTTTCCTGAGGCCAATCAAAAATTTGTTTCCAGCAATCACTGGGTTTAAGCTCCAAGATCAGGTCATAAAAATAACCATAAATCTGCCTTTACGAGAATAAATTACCAAATTAAGTGTGTGTCATAAAAAGAGCAATTAGGAAATGTTTAATCACGATCCAGTTTTATAGCTGTCAGGACCCTAGAATAGCAGATGTTATTTTCATAAAAGATAATAATGAGCAATAATGATTAAATAATTCTGTAAGTAGAGATAAATGCTTTTGAAACAACTTAATAAATGTTGCATGTATCAATTATCCAGGTAGCTTCTAGCAGCAGTGTGCAGATTCTGCAGAAGGGAAAAACTGTGAGGCTGCTCAAAGCCGCTGTTTCAGATGCTGGCCGCTATACTTGCAAGGCCATCAACATTGCGGGAAGCACAGAGAGAGACTTTTACTTGGATGTTTTGGGTAAGCAGCAACATTGTGGTTTTATGTTTCTGTTAAAATCATATCAACACAACCATTTTACTCCCTTAATGCACATTTCTGATCTTATTGTAGAACATTGACTGTTGCACATTATTCCAAAAAAACTTTTTCTCTGACATTATCTATTGTGACCCATGAACTAAAATAGGTAGCGAATACGGTTTCATGTTGACTCTGACATCGTTTAAATTCTTCTGTAACAACATTAATTTGTTGGGATATACCGTATTGCAGTTTTTACGTCCTTTTCATTTTCTGTTTAGTTCCACCTACAATCATCGGGACAGGGTCACGTGACCTGTCTGCTATACTTAATCAGGAGGTCATTCTGGAATGCAGGGCCAAAGGTGATCCCTTTCCCACAATTAATTGGTACAAGGACCGGAAGTAAGTTACTCCACAATGCTTTGTAAATTTCTCTTTATATCTATAATTTAAATTTATTTTTAGATGTTAAAGAGACATTCCACTTTTTTTGAAAATATGCTCATTTTCCAACCCCCCTAGAGTTAAACATTTGATTCTTACCGTTTTGGAATCCATTTAGCTGATCTCCGGGTTTAACTAGAGAAGAGTCAAGTTTTAAAAAGGAAAAATATTGAAACTCTGAAACTTTGGTTATTTTTTACCATGATTCTAATGGTCTAATCAGATTCAATAGATTGTGCTTAGCTATGCTAAACGTGCTAGCGCCAGACCCGGAGATCAGCTGAATGGATTCCAAAATGGTAAGAATCAAATGTTTAACTTTAAGGGAGCTGGAAAATTAGCATATTTTCAAAAAAAGTGGAATGTCATTTAAGGCAACAATCAAAGGACCATTAGATTTAGCTGTATATCTCACTCTGTGATTTTAGGCCAGTGTTTTTGGGTGATCCCAATATTGAAGTTTCGAACAGAGGACAGCAGTTGAAGATCAAAAGTGCTCGTTTAGGTGATCAGGCACGATACCAATGTAGCGCCACCAACTTGGCCGGAAAGCAGTCCAAGGAATTTAACCTCAGTGTCTTTGGTATGTTAAATAAATCAATTAAAGAAGAAGTTCCCCCAAAAATTGAACATTTCTCTCATAATTTAGTCATCCTCATGCCATCCCAGATATATGGATTAGTATCTTCAGTTTAACAAAAACAAATTATTTTATATTAAAATGCCATCATGTTATCTTATATGTTATTCAAAATACCAATACCAACTCCAGTAAGCACATACATCCATCATTTAAGGCTTATTTAGCAAAATGAAATGCAAACAGGCAGATCTGAGTGATACATTTAAATATGGCGGCACGTCTATAACTTGAAATCTTCGAGATGTGCTGCCGTGTTTGAATGTATCGCTAAAAAACGCTTGTTTATATTTCACATTTCTGAGTAAATTCTAAGATAATTTTCATGTTTGTGTGAACTATGCCTTTAACTACGAATGTACTCATATAGAAGGCCCTGTCATGAATTTCACTCCATCTGTCAATTCATTTATCCGCTCAGTGCCACCCAGTATTAAGGGAGGAAACGTGTCTTCCGAGCTGACAGTTCTGCTGGGTAACACAGTGACAATGGAATGTGAGGTACGAGGTGTGCCCCTCCCTGCCATCACATGGTACAAAAACGGTGAGACAATTCTGTCCAGCAGACAGGCCCAGTATGTAGAGCGTGGACAAGTCCTAAAGATCTCCAGAGCTCAGGTATCTGATGCTGGACAATACACCTGTAAGGTCACCAGTGTCGCCGGCACAGCTGAGAAGGTTTACGAACTGGATGTCTATGGTGAGGACACTCTAAAGCATGTTGTAGTGTTTATTTCAATGTGATAAAAATTGTTTTTTATATGAAAAGATTGTAAAAAAAGGGGTTTTCTTTAAGTTTTCTTTATCAGTGCTCCTAGTAGGCAACATTTGCAAATTTATGACAGTAATGAAACTTATATATCTAACATGTCCAAATGAAATCCAATTATTAAATACTTTTGTGTCATTAAGTTGCACAGGATTTGAACATTTTTCTTCTTCTGCTATTTTCTCCTTCTTTGCATCAGTTCCCCCCTCCATCACTGGAGGTTCAGACAGTCCCACAGACACAAAGGTTGTGCTCAATAAATCTCTGACATTGGAGTGTAAGGCTACAGGTCACCCTCCTCCCTCACTGACCTGGCTGAAGGATGGTTCTCCAGTGACGGCGAGAGAGAACCTGCGGGTTCTAGAGCAGGGGCGCAAAATCGAGATCCTCAATGCCCTTCCGTCCGATGCTGGTCGATATGTTTGCATGGCAAACAGCGTTGCAGGAGAGAAGGATATCAAATATGACGTCAGTGTATTAGGTATATGAATGCACGTTTACACACAAAAATCTGTGAGAAATCTCTCAAGTCAGTGTCTAATCGAGTGAGTTTAGTTAACTGGATTGTTTTTGTTTATCAAGACATTGGTCAAGACACAAGTTGATAAGTGAATCCACCAAACATTTTTCTAGCAATCTATTAAAAGTTGACCCGACCAGGCAAATAAAAACACTTCAGTGTCATTCCAAATATCTTCAGGCGTCCTATTTTTTACTATCCACAGTAATCAGTAACATTAGTGTCTCATGTTTATGTGTGCGTGAGCCAGACAGATCTTGTCTCGACCTGCACGTTGATTTTCTGAACATCTGGACACTATTAAGGTCCTAATACATGTGTCCAACAGACCACAGCAGTCCATCTATTTAGATTTGTAGTGTGTCATTGGAATATCGTTGCCGGAAATCAAAAGGGCAGTGTGCTTTATGAGCCAACAAACTGCTTAGTGACAAATAAAGGAAATGTATAAAAGATACAACAACACCGTAAAAGTCTATTTATAGGCACAGTTGATTCATGCATCATTTTATAAAGAGATTGTGTAATTAAGCATTTAGGTACTAGAGGTCATGCTATATTGCGAGTCTATACATAGATGAATTGTATTGTTGTTGCCTACAACCCCTTCAGCCATGAGTCATGATTAAATGTATTGTATAACACAGTGATGATGTCATAGCTGTGAATAAAACATGGCTTTTATCCATATTAATTTGACCAATTAGCATGTAGGACTGAAACAATCAGTTTTGTAATCCGTGACCATAATGATTCTTCTCTATGTATATTTAGTTCCTCCTGTTGTCGATGGGGCAAGCGACACCACGGACACCACCGTCATTTTAAACAATATTCTAGAGCTGGAGTGTCACGCTACAGGCACACCTACACCAACCATTACGTGAGGACCTCAATGCACGTACTCATACTTACAACATATGCATAATATTGTCTTCACTAACTCTTTTGAACCTCTCTTTTTTAAGGTGGCTGAAAGATGGCGTGCCGGTCAGACAGGGTGAGGGGGTGCGGATCGCATCTAATGGCCGGCGGTTGGTCGTTTCACGGGCTCAGTTGTCTGATACAGCCGTATTTCACTGTGTAGCAACCAATGATGCCGGAGAACAAGAGAGACAGTTTAAAGTTTCTGTTTATGGTAATGATGACATTTTATACAATGTTTTTGTATAAATTATTACTGCAATTTTCTACTAATATATTTGTGTGATGTTTGCCTCATATGCTGACAGAGGGGGAGTTTATTTAGGTAATTTTGTATTTGAATTTCTCAAGTTACTTTAAATTGTATTTGGTTAGACGTGTTACTTTACTGGTCAAGCTTTTGATGTCAGAAACCCAATGCATCTTATTTCTAGATAGCATTTAATTAAAAGTCTGTTTAGTGCAACATATGCAAGTCATCTGTACATGGGGCCCATTTTCCCAAAAGAGAAATACTGCACATTTTAAAGTTTGTACTGTACCTCTGTTAAACATTAATTTTCTCAATAACACATCTAATTATTTAACTTTAGGGGTCTTACATTTTGTTTTTATATGTTGTATTTGTCTGTAAGTCCCCCCTACTATTCGTTCTTCTGGACTATCTGAGAGGTCTGTGGTCCTCCATGCACCCATCAGTCTGCAGTGTGTTGCCAGTGGTGTTCCACCTCCCAGCATCACTTGGCTCAAAGACGGCCGTCCTGTGGACACAACAGAAGAATTTCTGAAGGTGAGACTCCTCCAAAACTTGACTTTAGCTCACTTTTGTACTAGATCCTGCCAACAACACCAAAATGATAGATCCAACTTTGGCTACATACAAAATTGTTAGATAGCACGGATCCATCTTTAGATCTAGCTCACTAGATTTCTCTCACTGTGAACTTGAGTCATGTGCAATTATGCACTTATATTTAAGTAGTGTGAACTTAAATTTAAGTGCACAACTGCATATGACTCAATTTGTTTAAGTTCACAGAACTCAAATGTATGTGTCATTTGACTAGCTTTGTCTAACTTCATCGATGGACGGACTAACTAAGCAGATTTAGCAGGTAATATTATACTAAACAAAAACAGTAGAAATGTACTTGTTCACAACATTTTCTTGATATTAATAAATACCTTGAAATGGAGACCATTGGAAACCCATATCTACTTGTGATGACAATTCTGTACAGTGTTAACATAAGATTTAAACAATATTAAGAGAATTATTTAATGTAGAATAGAGTAACTAGATAGAAAGAAATGAATATTTAACTAAAAAACTAAATATATAAAACTAGTAAAAAACAACACCGATGTATGTCTATACTCTTGAGTCATCTCTAAAATGAACACACTCACATGTTGCTTTTAAAAATCTCAGATCCTAAGATTTATCACTTGGAAAAGTGTTTTCATATACAATAACACTGTGTCTTCTCTGTGTGGCATGTAGCTTGAATCAGCAGGCAGGGTGTTGCACATCAAAAACGCCAGATTGGAGGATGCTGGGAAATATACATGTGTGGCAACTAATGCAGCAGGCGAGGCACAGCAGCACATTCGCCTCAATGTGCACGGTAAGAATTGTAACACTCAGGGAACACAGAAAAAAAAATATATATATATATATATTCCACTTATAGTATAGTGTATATAGTTGAATTATAAAATAAAATTACAATACTTGTTGTTCTGCAATGTAATATATGCTGATTTTAAGACAGAAATTACAGTAACGAGAATGAGGCTTATCACCTATACTGTAGGTTATCTCTTTTGTGTTTTATTTGAAATATTTGAGAAAATACATTTGTATGTATATGTATTTTATAGAACCACCCAGCATTCAGCATGCAGGAGAGATCCTAAATGAAACCATCCTTGCTGGATTTCAAATTCAACTGAAGTGTAAAGCAACAGGAAGTCCTCTGCCAGGTGAGTCTTGCTACATTTAGATAATTAACAGCAGTGAGGTGGATGCTGGTGACATTTAGTGTATTTATTTTTTCGTATTTACTTCAGCTGTCACATGGTATAAGGACGGTCGTCCGTTGACCAGTGCTGCAGGGGTTAACATTTTGAGTAGAGGTCAGGTGCTGGAGATCGACCATGCACAGGTATCAGACGCTGGACTCTACAAGTGTGTGGCCATCAATGTGGCCGGCAGCGTTGATTTCACACACAGCCTGCAGGTGTATGGTGAGTGTGTTTGCAAGAGGTTGTTTGTTAGTCATATTTCCATAATTTTTCTCTCTGTGTTAAATTGTATGTTCTTTCTGTCTCTCTGTGGGTTAGTTCCTCCCTCTATTGCTAGTAAAGGAGGAATGATAACAGTAGTGGTAAATGACCCAATCAGATTGGAGTGTGAAGCCTCAGGACTTCCTACTCCCAGTCTCACCTGGCTCAAAGACGGCAGCCCTGTTTCCAGCTTCACAGATGGCATCCAGGTCTGTGTTTTGGATGCTGTAGTGTGCAAACATCCATATTACATAATGCACAGGGTGGATATTTCACTATGGAGAGACTGTCGTTTTGTTTTGCCAATTTTTATTGCAATTTTCTCTATTTTCAGATATTGTCAGGTGGCAGAATTTTGTCGTTTATTAGCGCACAGGTGAGTGACACCGGTCACTACACCTGTGTGGCTGTGAATGCAGGCGGTGAACAGCAACGAGAATATGAGCTCCTTGTGTATGGTGAGCTTAGAAAACACACTCCAAACCCAAAGAAGTCATACACATCGGATGTTCTGTAAATATACAAACAAGTCTTGATTCGAATGCTACCTGCTTATAATTTACACAGAGAAACATTGCTTGTGAAAATGCTTATTATTAAGCACAGTTTAGATAAGTTGATAATGCACTTATATCTGTCTTTGCCCCCAGTGCCGCCCAACATCATGGGTGAGGAAGTAAACAACACGGTTCTGATTGGTCAAACAGTGCAGCTGCATTGTCAAAGCGATGCCATCCCTCCACCTGTGCTAAGTTGGAAGAAAGATGGACGCCCGCTCTATAGAAAGCCAGGACTCAGTCTTTCAGAAAATTCAAGTCTTCTGAAGGTACATTACATTAGTCATTTAGTAACCACCCAGAACACCCTGGCAACCTTATAGTGTGTGCTAAATAGTTTTTTCATTGCAGATTGACAATGCTCAGGTGCAGGACACAGGCAGATATATGTGTGAGGCCACCAATGTGGCAGGAAAAACAGAAAAAAACTATAATCTGAATGTATGGGGTAAGTACTGAATTAATTTTTTATAACACACACTTAAGTGACTAACTGATGCAGTATGGTTAGTGCCAGTCAAGTTTGATGATTAACCATTATTTTCCTTATTTGTTTGCTATATGTTTTCACTCTGTTTTCTCAGTTCCTCCCAGTATCCGTGGATCTGATGAGGTGTCTCCACTGACTGTGATTGAGGGAAACCTTATCACACTCGTGTGTGAGTCCAGTGGCATCCCTCCTCCAAGTCTCTCCTGGAAGAAAGACAGTAAGACTTTTTATCATCATCCTAATTCTTATCATGTTAGCAGTCTGATAACTTTTTTATCTTTCCTAATCTATCTATTCATCTCCTAATCTATCTATTTTAGTTTAGATAAGGTCAGCATCATTACCATTGCTCAGACTAGGGGGAGTAAGGCACCTAAACAAACACCATAAAACATAATGTAAAGGTTACTTGTTGCTATACTGTATATGTGATAAATATAAATGATACTGTGTAAATAATCATGTAGTTCATTAAGGAGAGATATGCTTTTACTTCTAAACAGTAAGACCTGTGATTTTGCAATTATAAAACAGTTGTTATATAAGTGTTTGTCTCAGGCTCAGAGCTGCAGGGTGACTCTCGTGTGCGAGTTCTGTCTGGTGGCCGTCAGCTGCAGATCTCCAGCGCTGAGAGGACAGATGCTGCATCTTACACCTGTTTGGCTTCCAGTGCAGCTGGCAATGCAATGAAGGAGTATAGCCTGCAAGTCTATGGTACAGCAACCATTTTTCCCATTATATAACATAGGCACTGATGCTAATACTCAAACATACCACACAAAGATTCACTTATCATTCTTATGTTTCATCTTCCAAATTCATAATGTAAATGTGTTTCTGTTTTCCTTGGCCACAAACAGTTCGTCCCTCCATCAGCTCCTCGGTTCATGGTCTACATGAGGAGACTGTAACGAGAGGTGGAGATGTTAATTTAGAGTGTGAAGCCGATGGGGTGCCCAGACCTGCCATTTCATGGATGAAGGATGGCAGACCCCTGACTGGTCGCAGGGCTCAGATAATTAATGACGGGAGGCTGTTACGGATCCAGGGTGCTCAGGTGGCTGACACTGGACGATACACTTGCATTGCCGTCAACGTTGCCGGACAGGCTGACAGGAAATATGACGTTAATGTACATGGTAAGAGGAATGGATGATGAGTTGTTGTTTCTTGATTTTGTCACTATTATTTACAATACTGATAATATTAGTTAGAGAAAGTGACGTATTTTAAGTTAGGAAACATCTTTTAGGGCGCACACACACACCATCCAAACCAAAAGATCATAGGTTTGAAATCAAGGAACACCCATACTGATAAAAAATGTACATGTTGTATTTCACTGTAAGTTGCTTTGGATAAAATCATTTTAGATTATTTAACATACAGTTAAGTAGCAGCACCTCTCATTAGGTGTGAATGAGAAAGAAGTCTTTTAAAGAGCACCTATTGTTCGATTCACATTTTTTTAATTTCCTTCGGTGTGTATTAGTACATGTTAATGATATGCAAAAGGTACATACATCAAAAGTAAACAATGACGCGAATTATCGTCTCCAACGTAAATCTCTTTTCTTGGACTACAACAAACACACGGATTTTAGGCAACAGTTTACTTCCTGGGATTGGTGATGTAGACAAGACCGACATTATTATAATTCCTTCCACATTGTCTCAACTCCTAT
Organism: Paramisgurnus dabryanus; assembly: GCF_030506205.2. Classification (NCBI taxonomy): domain Eukaryota; kingdom Metazoa; phylum Chordata; class Actinopteri; order Cypriniformes; family Cobitidae; genus Paramisgurnus; species Paramisgurnus dabryanus. Next base: position 13,585,372 of record NC_133348.1, read on the forward strand.
TAGCATTGCATTGTGCACAAATCTTTCAAACATGGTAAGGAGCGTTACATTTCCAGCTGATGTCAGAGGTATTCAGGCCAGCGTACAGATTAGCTGGCCAATCAAGGACACAGATTTTTTCAAATCCATGCGTTTCAGAAAGAGAGTAAAATCTGGAGCTACAAAAATGTACGGTATGTGGAAAATAATGTGTTTTTTTAACCATAAACCATGCAAACACATTGTATTATACCAAATTCACAAAATAAAGTTTTTTTAGCAATGAAATAGGTGCTGTTTTAGTAGGGTGCAAAAAATTCAAATACGTCTCACTTGCTTATACAAGCAAAAACCTAAGACAATAAGTCTATATTTAAATGAAACAATTCCATAGACTTACACTGCAAAAAATGATTTTCAAGAAAAAAATTTTTTAGTATTTTTGTCTTGTTTTCAGTAAAAATATCTAAAAATTCTTAAATTAAAATGCTTTTTCTTGATGAGCAAAACAACCCAAGAAAATAAGTCTAGTTTTTAGACCAAAAATATCAAATTTAAGTGCTTTTGTGCATAAAACAAGCTATAAAAATCTACCAATGGGGTAAGCAAAAAATATTGAAAATTTTTCTTAAACACTAATTTCAAGAAAAATTCAGGAAACATTTGCTTACCCCATTGGGGGGTCGTTTTGCACATCAAGAAAAAACATCTTAATTTAAGAATTTTTAGATATTTTTACTGAAAACAAGACAAAAATACTAAGGATTTTTTTCTTGAAATTATTTTTTGCAGTGTAAATACACAAGCATATAGTAAAGTTCAATATGCATTATCTAGTGGTTAAAGTAACGGTCAACCCTTTAGTTTAAGGCTTTTTTGTGATTTATTTTTTGTCATTGCAAAACCAATCAAAACATGGGTTTGTATAAAATAAATAAATAAAATGGATATGCATCAATAATACACTTTTAGAGTTCTGCTCTCTCTTACTTAATTTCAGAACTATATGGGGTAACAGTTTGAAGCTTTTGAAGATTTTATAGATTTTAAATGTGTATCGTTTCAGTTCCTCCCACCATCATCGGCCAGACTCAGGTGCCAGAGAATGTGAGTGTTGTTGTGAAGAACCCAGTTGTTCTGACCTGCGAAGCCTCTGGAATGCCACCACCAGCCATCACCTGGCTCAAGGACGGCCAGCTGGTCAACATGTCTAGCTCAATTCGTGTCATTTCAGGTAGACAGCCTCTACTCCCATGATCACTTTTGTTTAGTCCAAAATGTCTAGACCACCTGTGTCCTCTTATCCTAACTGAAGAAGAGCCTATACAAACCGAGGATTAAGTTAAACTGGTGTCATAACTAAATACAATGTAAGCAGATAGTTTCAATAAGCAGCCAAACACCACAGATCAAAGGATAATTAAGAAGAAACACAGTAGGACAGCTGTTCTTATATTTGAACATGTGAAGTCTTTCCATTAACAGCTTCCAATGTACACAGAGACTGATCCTCTGTCTGCAGCAAGCATAAGGAACATCAGTCATTGTAACTTTAGACCGCCAAAGGTCAACCCTGTAAAATATACCACGTTGTAGATAAATGTGCTATGGTATCTCATACTTTTTGAAAGCCAAGACATTGAGCTGGACAGAAAACAGGAAGATGGTATCTTAGAAGTGAGTTCTAGTAGTGACCAGGAGAAACTGCATGACTTCATCATTAATCACATCTTTAATTCAATAATATGCCCACAGAGAATTAGTAGTATTTATATGAGAGATTGACCCAGGGGATGAAAGGACATGTGTGTATTTATTCAGGTGATTAGCTTAGTGCTTTCCTGGAGAGTGATAATTATTTGTTTATAGACGCTGTGAGTGAAAATGGGTTGTTTGGCTCACGTTGACAGGTTAAGCTTTGTTTAAACAGCTGTTGACTTAAGGCCTCTCGTTTCTTACTAAACAATAGTGACATTTATCCACTGTGTTTTTTTTTTGGGACAATTTGAAACTCTAAGCTTTCTCTCTGTTTCAAAGTCTGATTCATTATTGATTCAGTCTGCAGATGTAATAAATCTCAGACTTATTATGATTTATGGCCGATTAAGGAATTCTCTAGGAATATTATTTTATTTTTCTTCCTGCAAAAATAATTTCAGGGGTCAGCCAAAATGAATAAATCTGATAAATGTCTGTAATATTAGGTGGACGAGGACTGCGTTTAATGCATGCCGCAAGCGAGGATGCTGGAAGATACACCTGCATTGTGTCTAATTCTGCTGGAGAAGAAAGGAAGAGCTTTGACTTAAACGTCCTGGGTAACACAACACTGTACTTGATACTAGTTTGACATATGACTTTTGAGCTTTTCAACCATGTTGATAATATGAGCAAAGGCAGTGAGTGTCTATGATGAAGCTCTGTAGATTGTAAAGCAGAATTTAAAAAACATAAACTTATATGAATTTTATTTTTGTAAACCTCAGTACCACCCAGCATTGTCAATGAGGGCACAGTGGAGGATGTGAAGGTGAAGGAGAAACAGAACGTCATCTTGGCCTGTGAGGTTACTGGTATGTGACAAAGACCAACACAGCTTATCTATATTTGAAGAGTTTGGTTCCTAAACACAATAAATCCATTTTGATTAATTTTGGTAAAAAATGTTCGGTAAAAATGTTTTCTATACCGAGAAAGTGACAACGATAAAAACCCCGTATTTTCTGTTACAAACTTTTACATAGCATTTTTAGGTTATAATAACATAAACAATTCAAATCCATAATTTGATTTTCAAAAATTTATTATAAAATCTTTTTTCAGCAAAATGCATAAAAAAAGTTTTTTTTTCAAAATGTTATAAATCTATTGAATCAGTATATAAATGTGCATTTATCTTTGCCATGTTATATTCATTTAGTTGACTAGTGGTATACACTGATTAAAAAACAACAACATTAATGGCAGTAATCAAAACACTCACCTTGTCATATTAAGAAAGCGGTCATTGCTGCTATTATTCTTGGGACGTCGTCGCTGAACCTTTTTAACAGCGATTAGCTGTAAAATGTTTTGGTCCCGCCCTGTTTTCGTTGACTTTGAGTAAAATAATGGAAACTTTTTCATAAGATCCCCTGGGGTCAATGTGATCCGTGTGTAGTATTCAAAGCGCTACCATTGTTGTTTACAATGTGTGGAACGGTGCGCTGTGATTGGTCAAGCGCATTTATTGCGTTCTGCAGAGAAGGAAGACTGGCGTTTATCGCGTTTTGGAAAAAATTTAGAAAAGAGGACAGAATAACACGGCGGAATTTCCTTTTAATACTGACCAGATACAATACTGATTTTGGCGGTAACACATTTTTTAAATGCCGTTTATTGCGTTTTGGAACCAAATTCTTCATTTACTCGATGACTTCTGTTTGATGTTTTACCATCTGTCAACCACCAATATTTTTGTGTTTGTAGGAAATCCAATCCCAGAAATCACATGGCTAAAGGATGGGCAGACATTGGCTAGTGATGCAAGGTTGCAGGTGATGTCAAATGGGCGGTTTCTTCAGATCAGTGGATCACAGGTGGCCGACACAGGCAGGTATAGCTGCTTGGCCTCAAACAGTGCTGGAGACCGAAGCAGACACTTCAACCTGAATGTGTTAGGTACGTTTGCGTGGCAGCATTGAAATGTGTTATAATGGTCTTTTCTGTGTGGATATTTTAACCCCATTATGTTTTTGTGTCCAGTATCTCCCACCATTGCTGGTTCTGATCCTGAGGGTTCAGCTGAAGAAGTCACTGTAACGCTCAACAGCCCCACCTCTCTCATTTGTGAAGCTCAGTCATACCCTCCTGCCATCATCACCTGGCTCAAAGATGGTACACCATTTGAATCGAGCCGCAACGTCAGGGTTTTTCCAGGTGAGAGCACTCGACTGATGACATTAACAGCATCTATCCACTGCTGTTCTGCTATCTAAAGAGAGATCTGCATCAAATCAAAATATTTGTCTGTTTTCAGGTGGTCGTACTTTACAGATCCTTAATGCTAAAGAAGAGGATGCTGGGAGATATACTTGTGTGGCGACTAATGAAGCTGGAGAGACGCTAAAGAACTACGAAGTCAAAGTTTTCGGTGTGTGAGAGAGCTGAACTTCTGCTATGACAACATCGCCACCTGTGTACAGTATGTGTCATACACATGTTAATTCTCTGCATCTGTTTGTATATGTTCCCTTTCTGCAGTCCCTCCAGTTATCAATAAAAATGACATTCCAGGAGAGGGTCTGGCCCCTAAAGAAGTAAAAATTAAGGTTAATAACACCCTTACACTGGAGTGTGAAGCTCAGGCTGTCCCAACACCTAACTTAGTGTGGTATAAGGATGGACAGGTGAGAGACACAAAACATATTTCTCTTATGTGGTACATTGATTCAGAACTCTGGGTTGTTGAATTTTCACTTTGTTTCTCATTTTGCAGATACTCAAAGCAGATGGGCGCATTACTGTAACTGCTAACGGTCGTATAGCTCAGATTAAACACACTCAGGTGTCCGATACAGGCCGCTACACCTGCCTAGCCACCAACATCGCCGGAGAGGATGAGAAGGACTTTGATGTAAATATACAAGGTGAACAAGTTTGATCCGTAGTGAGGAATTTCACTTTCTTCTTTCATCTAAACACAATCGGAATTCAGAATTCAATCAATTTTAGTTTGACAGAATGACATAATGGCCATCCATGTTAATTTATAAGATCATCTGAAAACGTGTCTTTGATAAGTGAGGTGCATAAAACAAAATGGTTTGGTTCAGTGAAGCATCTAATTTAAGGAAAATGTCTCCCCTTAGTGGCTGGTTTATGTAACTTTTATTGGGTGAATGGATCCTGTCAGTAAGCAATAAACCTTCTGCTGGAATCACAGTATCTTATTTTGAGCTATTTTGTATTATTATTCTTTTTTTTGCTTTATCTCTAACTGTGATGCTTAAAACGTGTCTTTTTCTCAGTTCCTCCCAGTTTCCGAGGCTCTGGTGACTCTGGTTCTGGCCCTGGTTATAATGGAGATGTGAGGGATGTGATTCTTAATAATCACATCTCACTATACTGTGAGACCAATGCTGTCCCACCTCCAGTGCTCACCTGGTACAAAGATGGACACCTGCTGTCCTCCAATGATAAAGTACTCATTCTGCCTGGTAATAAGCTTTGATTAGTTACGTTTTGTTTATATGGCATTGCAAAATATATTATTGATACACTAATACTATGCTGTTTGTGATACTGTGCCTCATTTTGTAATAATTTGCATGGTTATTATGTCTAATTTCTCACGCAGGTGGAAGGGTCCTTCAGATCCCTCGGGCCCAAGAAGATGATTCTGGGAGATACACCTGTGTAGCTGTGAATGAGGCTGGAGAAGACTCAATCCAATATGATGTCAGGGTATTGGGTAGGTTTAACCTGATTTAAAAATTACATTTTCAGGCATGTAATTCAGGTTAAAAATGTTACAAACATGTTTAAAATGTCAAATAAATCTTTGGTGTCCTTAGAGTATGTTTGTGAAGCTCTAGCTCAAAATATCATATAGATAATTTATTATAACATGTTAAAATTGCCACTTTGTAGGTGTGAGCAAAAATGTGTCATTTTGGGGTGTCCTTTTAAATGCAAATGAGCTGATATCTGCACCTAATGGCAGTGCCGTGGTTGGATAGTGCAGATTAAGGGGCGGTATTATCCCCTTCTGACATCACAAGGGGAGCCAAATTTCAATTACCTATTTTTTTCACATGCTTGCAGAGAATGGTTTACCAAAACTAAGTTACTGGGTTGATCTTTTTCACAATTTCTAGGTTGCACTAGGGACCCAATTATAGCACTTAAACGTAAAAAGTCAGATTTTTTATGATATGTCCCCTTTAAAGAGTATGAATTTTCTTGGATTTTGATAGTGCCCCCATCAATTCGTGGTGCTGATGGTGACCTGCCCAAGGAAGTTACAGTGCTGGTTAACAAGACCACATTACTTGAATGCCAGGTGGATGGAAACCCTACCCCTAAAATCAGCTGGATTAAAGACAGTCAACCCGTCCTTTCAGACAGCACACACAAACTTCTGTCCAATGGCAGGACACTGCAGGTGTGTGGCAGAAACCTTTCACATGGAAACCTTTAATGTTTTATTATTATAAAGAAAATGTACTTCATAGTGATTGGCATCTGGAATGTGTGTGTACAGATTTTGAACGCACAGGTGACAGATACTGGGCGTTATGTGTGTGTGGCTCAGAACTTAGCTGGAACAGCTGAGAAATATTTCAATCTTCATGTGCATGGTAAGTTTATATAAAAAACCTGTTTACGCTTGTATTTAAGTAAAAAAAAAAGATCTTATATAGTGATAATCATAGAGGCTTGTGTCTTTGCACTGCAAAAAAATGACGTTCTTACTTAGTACTGTATTGTAAGTCTAGTTTTAGACAAAAAAACATAAAATTTAAGACAATTTGTGCTTAAAACAAGCAAAAAAATCTGCCAATGGAATAAGAAAACAATTCTTGAATTAAGTGTTTATGAAAAAGGTAAAAAGTTATTTCAAGACATTTTTTCTTATTCCATTGGCAGATTTTTTTTCTTTGTTTTAAGCACTAATTTACTTAAAGTTTGTATATTTTTTCTAAAAACTAGACTTATTTTCCTAGGTCATTTGGCTCATCAAGAAAATCCATCTTAATTTAAGCATTTTTTGATATTTTTACTGAAAACAAGACAAAAATACTAAGTAAGAAAGTCATTTTTGCAGTGTGTGTTTTACAGTATATTTATGGTATACATTTGTATGTGCATTTCCTGGGTTTGAATAAATTTTATTTATGCTCATGTTTAAAAATGTGAAATGCTGATTTAATGAAATGTGACATCATGGTGGTCTTTGTTAATGTTCACAGTGACTCCCACCATTGTGGGTGCCAGAGAAGAGAATGTGACCGTGGTGGTAAATAACTTCATAGCTCTGAGCTGTGAGGCCACTGGACTGCCCCCTCCCATTCTCAGCTGGTTCAAAGACAGGAGACCTGTGCAAGCCGGCGCTAACACACTCATAATGCCAGGTACATACTCATACTCGCATTATATAGAGACTCAATAGTCTACACTGTATAAGCTATATTACACATACCTGTACAGTAAGTCACCTTTCCTCCAGTCCACCTATTACTGTGTTCTCTTTTTAGGTGGTCGTACTCTCCAGATACTGAAGGCAAAGATGTCTGATGGTGGGACGTACAGTTGTGCGGCCATCAACCCAGCAGGAGAAGCACAAAAACTCATTTATCTTACAGTATATGGTCAGTGTGTGCCTTTTCTAGTGTGAACCTAAAGAAAGATTTATTAAAATATAAAATAATATTTTTTTCACTGTTTGATAAAATTTTTTAGAAATAGTCTACTGTTGTATCTTCACTTACATATAACAAGTGGTAAAATCTGAATCTTGTGAGCAAGATAATAATATACATTACTCTTCAGTTCCCCCCAGTATCAGACACAGCGGTGGAGATGTTCCTGTGGTATTAAACGTGCGGGTAGGTAAATCCATCACTCTGGAGTGTGAATCTAATGCAGTACCTCCTCCCATCATCACATGGTACAAGAACGGACGGACGGTTTCTGAAACTGCCAACCTGCGCATACTGGCTGAGGGACAGATGCTGGAACTAAAAGAGACCGAGGTGCGTGTGTGAAATAGCAGATGGACAGATGTTGGCTTTGGATTTAGGGATTTGAGTATTCAAAATTACAAAGCACTATTGTTTTTTAAAAATAAATAAATAGATTTGCTCTACCACTCACTTTCTCTTTATTCTCTCTCTCTCTCTCTTTCTTAGTTATCAGATACAGGCCAGTATGTCTGTAAGGCCACAAATGTAGCAGGTCAAGTGGACAAGAACTTCCATGTTAACATCCATGGTAAGAAACTGAATATAAACTGCAATTTAAACAATTACCCACACATAGACAATTAGATTAATTCGATTTTCAAAAGATGGACAATAAAACACCCTACCAACCACTTACAAGTTTCCGAGCATATTACTCAACAAATTCATATACAGCGTTTCAATTCGCACTTTGTATCAGTTTCAGTCAACTTATTTTTGTTAAAGGGGACATTTCATAAATATCATATAGATAATTTAGTATAGCATGTTAAAATTGCCACTTTGTAGGTGTGAAGAAAATTTTGCCGTTTTTGGGTGTGTCCTTTTAAATGCAAATCAGTTGATCTCTGCACTAAATAGCAGTGTCGTGTCTGAACAGTGCAGATTAAAGGGTGGTATTATCCCCTTCTGACATCACAAGGGGAAACAAATTTTAATGACCTATTTTTTCACACGCTTTCAGAGAATGGTTTACCAAAACTAAGTTACTGGGTTGATCATTTTCTGGGTTGATTGACCCAATTATAGCACTTAAACATGGAAAAAGTCCAAATTTCATGATATGACCCCTTTAATGCTGATTTTACAATATTGTATATGCAGTTCCCCCCCAACTGGATGGCCCAGCAGTGGAGCGTGTGACAGAAACCATCAGTAATCCTGTCACCTTTGCCTGTGATGCCATAGGGATCCCTCCACCTTCCCTTACCTGGCTAAAGAACGGACGAGTAATTGGTAAGAACATTTTTTCCTCTATTCTTCTTACTGTACAGGGTCACAGGGAGTGCTTGAGCCTGTCGTATGCTGGGAATCACTCTGGATTCCTATCACCTTTAATATTCGGTGTATGCTTTTGTTTATTTTATTTTTTTTAGAGAATTCCAAGTCTCTTGAGATGCACATTCTGTCTGGGGGCAGTAAGCTGCAGATTGCCCGCTCACAGTTATCCGACAGTGGCACTTACACCTGTGTGGCATCCAATGTGGAGGGCAAGGCCCGCAAAAACTATCATCTTACTATACAAGGTTAACAATTAAACCACCTGGCAACAAATCGGCACACTCTGTCATAGTGGTGTCATCACATTTCCATGAATTTTTTTTAATTAAAAATGTTACATTTACATGGTTACATTTATGTGATTTAGTATGCACTGTATTTAGATTTATATACACTATGTACAGCATAAAACAAAGATAATATTTCAGTATAGGATGCATTTAAATAAGATGCAACATCATTATAAATAAAGTAACAAATAATTGATAAAGTAAGCTTTGTTGCCGCTGTTATCTTACTAGGCTAATGTACCATTTATTATGTGTGTGCGTTTCTCAGTCCCACCAATCATCTCAGGATCAGAGTTACCTAATGAAATGAGCGTTCTGCTGAACGACAGCATCCAGCTGGTGTGCCGTGCCGAAGGGACTCCAACTCCTGAGATCCGGTGGCTGAAGGATGGGAAGACACTTAGCAGAACTGCCCAGAGTAACATCAAGTGAGAACATTGGAGCAAAACTTTTCATGGTATCATCCACCTTTTGCATAATGTGGTAACATTTCTTATTAACACAAGTAAGATAAGATCACTTTTTCCAGAATCAGTCCTGACGGCAGCACGCTAACTGTGACAGCACTCCATACATCCGACAGTGGAAAATACACGTGTGTAGCCACCAATCAGGCTGGAGAGGAAGACAGAATATTCAACTTAAATGTTTATGGTGAGTTTAGATCAATCAACAATAAGAATGCTGCAATGGTCAGGATGAAGTGTGTATGTTTGTGAAAAGCTTTTTAACTTGTGACCAAGGATAGATTTTCTAGCTGGCTAACATAGATGCAAGTGTGTTGGAATTGAGAACTGTCTTTATGGTCTTGTAAGCATCAGATCAAAATGTTTATTAAACATTACATTATAAAAATGCTAACATTTAATGATTTTGATCCAAAAATAATACAAACCTGAACAATCGAGTTATCTACAAGGCTCTTTGCTTGAAGAGAGCAAAACATTTCTCATTTTTTTACAAACTCCAGAATGAATCCAGAGCCAAACTTAGTCTTTTCCCAGACATTTGATAGCTCCGTGCCTGTTTGCAGTTCCTCCTCTGATCCAGGGGAACGGGCCTGCAGCCAAGGAACTGACCGCGGTGCTGGACAGCTCAGTAAATATGGAATGTGTAGCCATTGGTTCTCCACCTCCGCAGATCAACTGGCTGAAGAACGGTCTGCCTTTGCCAGTGTCCTCACAGATCCGACTGCTGTCTGCAGGCCAGGTGCTTCGGTAAGAGATCCCACATGTTCAAAACATGATGTCAGGTGAATAAAACTGATAGCATGAGTCATGTTACTACATGCCTTGCATCTGATTATGATGTCTGATTGTCATTTTTTATTTTAGCATTGCTCGTGCACAGGTTTCAGATGGAGGCACCTATACTTGTGTAGCCTCAAATAGAGCTGGAGTGGACAACAAATACTACAATCTACAGGTGTATGGTAAGTTAACCTATCTTTATTACACAGCTCTTGGTAATAAGCAGGTTAATGTACAGTCAGCTGGTTGGTTTTGAAAATAAACCGTCTTCATGTTGATTCTGTGCATTATCCTTTACTGCACTGCAAAAAATGATTTTCAAGAAAAAAAATCTTAGAATTTTTGTCTTGTTTTCATTAAAAATATCTAAAAATTCTTAATTAAGATGCTTTTTCTTGATGAGCAAAACGACCCAAGAAAATTAGTCTACTTTTTAGATCGAAAATATGAAATATAAGTGATTTTGTGCATAAAACAAGCAAAAAAATTAGGACTGGGCATAGATTAATCTAGATTAATCTCATACAAAATAAAAGTAATTTTTTGCATAATATATGAGTTTGTGCTGTGTGTAAATATTATGTATATTTAAACACACACACACACACACATACATAAATATACATTTAAGAAATGTATTATTTATATATAATTTTTTAATTTATATATAAAATATAAAATATAAAAATATAAATAAATATATATACACATGTAAATGTTTCTTAAATACATACATTAATGTGTGTGTGTGTATTTATAAATACATAATAATTACACACAGCACAAACTTATATGTTATGCAAAAACTTTCTTTTATTTTGTATGAGATTAATGTTGATTAATCTATGCCCGGCACTAAAAAAAATCTGCCAATGGGGTAGGTAAAAAATCTTGAACATTTTTCTTAAACACTAAATTCAAGAAAAATTTGCTTATCCAATTGCCAGATTTTTTGCTTGTTTATGCACAAAATCACTTAATTTTTATATTTTTGGTCTAAAAACTAGACTTATTTTCTTGGGTCATTTTGCTCAACAAGAAAAAGCATCTTAATTTAAGAATTTTAAGATATTTTTACTATAAACAAGACAAAAATACTAAGATTTTATTTCTTGAAAATAATTTTTTGCAGTGTGTACATGTGTAATTCCAAAGATTTCTTCTGTGAACATTGACTATGAGTATATATACTATATTAATGCATACTAATTTCCTGTAACATGGCACTCAGTTCCGCCTAGTTTGGACGGAGCAGGCAGCACAGAGGAACTTACAATTGTGAGAGGAAATACAGCCTCTTTCACCTGCATCGCAGATGGGACACCCAGCCCCACCATTGCATGGCTGAGAAATGGTGCAGCGTTGCCTAAAGACTCCCACCTGTCACTCTTCAACCAAAACGGCACCTTGCGGATTTCCCTCGCAAAAGTCAACCACACTGGACGCTACACCTGCACTGCACGTAACCAGGCTGGAGATGCAAGCCGCCACTTCAGCCTCAAAGTACTGGGTGAGAGAAAGTACACCAAAATCACAGTATTTGCACCTTTTTATACACAAACTTTTAATGACATCAATCGCTTTTCCCAGACCCACCACAGATAAACGGTTCTGGTGCACCCACTGAGGTCTCTGTGGTGGTGAATCATATCTTAGAGCTGGTATGTGAGGCTGATGGCATACCTGTACCTACTCTCACCTGGCTGAAGGATGGGCGGCCACTGCCTCAGACAGACAGCATTAGGCTCCTGAGAGATGGAGAGGTGCTCAGAATTGCTTCGGCTCAGGTAAGACAGATGACTTAAAGTATGAAGGTATAATGTAGACAGAAGGATTCTGTAGGCATGGTGTATAAGCATCTCACAAGATGATTTATTCCGTCATTCATTTTCCTGGAAAAAGATTGATTTCCTAAAACAAGATTCCTGTTTTATTTACATTATTGCATCTGGCAGAAGCTTGTATCCAAAGCGATGTGCAACGTATTTAGGATAATATACTGTATATAATTAAAAGCTTCTGTGATCCAGTGTTATCTTCCATGTGTCCATATTTTTGCTAACCTGCGATCATTTACAAACACGTGCAGGTGGAGAACACTGGACGATACACCTGTTTGGCCTCCAGCCCTGCTGGAGATGATGATAAAGAATTTCTTGTCAGAGTACATGGTGAGTATCAATTGAAAATAATAGTTTTCTATAATTTCAAGATAATTTTGAATAATGATGACAAGTAATGATGTCAATTTGTCAACAGTTCCACCCAACATTGCTGGAGAAAGTGGTGTGCAGGACGTGTCTGTCTTGAAAAACAGACAGGTGACCCTTGAGTGTAAATCAGACGCTGTTCCACCTCCAGCACTCAGCTGGCTTAAAGATGGAGCACCTCTGAAGGTATTCAACAACATAGATAATTAATAATCATTATTTTTTCGAATTATTGTTTCTTTTTTTCCAGTATATTTGTCTAACAATACATTGCTTTCCGCTCTTAACTCATTCCCCGCCAGCCTTTTTGTTTTTTAAGTTGCCCGCCAACATTTTGTGACTTTCACAAAAGTTTCACAAAAGGCCTTCCAGGAAAATTTTCTTCAAAAAATATATAAACGTACAAATATATCAAATGAAAGAACAGACCCTCTGCTTTCAAACAAACAAACAATAAACAAACAAACAAACAAATGGGAAAAAAATGTTTCATCCTATCTATAAATGTAGGAAAAAGCTGAAATAATTGCATTTTTGTGAAGGTATTTTGTTATGCTGCGTTAAGACCAGTTGTGTTAGAGGCGTCGAGCGCGAGTGATATCAATGTTCAGTCAATGTTAAGACGCGTTGACGCGCGTCTGGAGGTCTCGCTGCGCAAATGAGGTGTTTAGCGTGGTGCAGTAGACGCGATTCCACCTCATGCCACGAATTGAGCGTTGCCGCGGGAAATGCGCAAATTAAATTTTTTTAACTTTGGCGGAAAAACGCACCACGTTACCAATCAGGAGCTTGCTCCAGTTGTGACATGATTACAGGAAGCGAGCGCATGTTCAAGCGCCCAACTACGCGTGGTAGACGCGAATTTGACGCCTCACCCCTCGTTCAGACACCCAGTGACGTTATCGCTGTGTGTCGCCCGTCTCTTTCAATGAGGCAGGTTTAAATCTAGTTGTCATAAACAAATAAGTACCGTCCACTCCAGTAACTTTTCTTAACTTTCTTGCGTCGCTGGACACGCCCATACGGTCGCCAAACGGTCTCTTTCGCTCGTGTCGCCGGAAGTCGCCAGGTTTCCTTTGAAGTGAATGAGATTGCGTCGCTCTGCTACTGCTGGACGCTAGCTGTCTGAATGGGGCGTTAAACGCATCTGGTGTGAAGCCAACATTAGAGATCAGATTTAGAACGATTATCAAAACATACAGAGAGTATAAAATTAATAAATAATTTTTTGATTCATTTTTTTTTTATTGGGTAAGTGCTCCATTAAGTAGATAAACGCAGTATTATGGCTAACCATAAAACCTAATCAGGAACACGTTTTTTCATGCAAATGTTTTCTCTTAATTAATGACATTACTCATCAATGGTGGGGAAAGAGTTAAACTCTCAGTGATAGAAAAAGAGACTTCCTGTGCCAACCAGCCAGGGATGTCATTGCAATTTAACAGCTTTTGTCATTTTTCTTCAGGTGTCTCCACGTGTGCGTGTCTTATCTAATGGCCGATACCTGCAGATAAATAATGCAGAGCTGGGAGATGGTGCCCAGTACACTTGTGTGGCTAGCAATGTTGCTGGAGAAACCAGACGACACTTTAACCTTAGTGTTAATGGTAAAAGATGTTTACAATACTGCTGTTGTGATTTAATACTTATATAATATACCTGATAATATATGCAACTGGTTTAATGTGCTTGTCTATCTGCAGTTCCTCCCACAATTAAAGATGGTCCTCAGTCTGTGTCGGTTCATGTTAATCAAGAAATTGTGCTGGAGTGTGTGGTGAATGGAGTACCTGCTCCACGCATCACCTGGAGGAAACATGGGTCCATCCTGGCAGGAAACAACCCCAGGTCAGTATCACAGACCACTCTAGGGTAGTTCAGCTCTTGATTCAGTTTATAACACCCCCCTTGTGTGTTACTTGTTAAGGTACATGTTTGGTGTGGATGGCTCTCTTCGCATCTTCTCGGCAAAAGTGACTGATACAGGCCGCTACATGTGCATGGCTACCAACCAGGCAGGCACAGAGCGTAAGAGAGTAGATCTGCAGGTCTATGGTGAGTGTTTTTGTTCTGTACATAGGAAATTTATAAAAAAACTGATTTAATTACATTTTTTTTGTTTGACTATTAATTTTCACTTTTAGGAGATTGTTACCTGATCAAATAATTTTTTTTAAAGATTGCTTTTAACTCTTTCCCCGCCATTGACGAGATTTCTCGTCAATTAAGAGAAAACGCTTCCCCGCCAATGACGAGATATTCCGTCTTTCCGCAATACCGCTATTATCCACCAGGTGGCGCCCTTCCGCAACTTTTTAAAACCGGAAGTATTTCCCTATGCCAAGCTGCTGCATGTCCGTGTCTGTTTTAAAGATCGCTCTGGATGGGATCTCTATGAAAAGTCCGTCATAAAAATGGAATTATTTCTGCTTTTTGCTCAAAATATGGTGTTTTTGCAAAAACCTACCCATATTCAAAAGCTGATTGCAAAAGAACCACTAAAGGTAGGATGAAACGGTTTTTTTTGTTTGAAAGCAGAGGGTCTGTTCTTTCATTTGGTATATTGTATGTTTATATATTTAAAGAAGAACATTTTCTGGAAGGCATTAAACTTTGGTGAAAATCATGAAAAACGCTGGCGCTGGCTGGCAACTTTTTTTAAAAACGCTGGCGGTGAAAGAGTTAAATGGAGAGTCTCCCAAATTAACATTTCATGTTACTGCTTACATACACTCACCTAAAGGATTATTAGGAACACCTGCTCAATTTCTCATTAATGCAATTATCTAATCAACCAATTACATGGCAGTTGCTTCAATGCATTTAGGGGTGTGGTCCTGGTCAAGACAATCTCCTGAACTCTAAACTGAATGTCAGAATGGGAAAGAAAGGTGATTTAAAGGAGACATATCATGCTTAATCCACTTTCTTAGCTCTTAAATGCATTTTGTTGTATATTTGTAGTGTTTAGAAGTACATAAAAGTTGAAATTAGTCTCTTCAGGTGCTTTGTTGATATCTTTATATTCTGTTTTGGTCATATTTTCCAACCGGTTCTGATTTTTCTATTATCTATTACATTTTTTGAACAATTACGTCACAGTATTTGCAGCGGAACTGCTAAATAAGGACATCGACTTCCAGCCCAACACTACGAGCAATCCGCCATTTTCAATTTCTCGCTGCGATATTGTAGTCCAAGCTCAAGGATGCAGAAGTTACGAGAGAGTAAATCAAAATGTTCGGTTGTTGAACCTGTGCCTGGTTGAGTTTTATTTTTCACGGAAATGTCATTTTTTAGTGCGCGAAGCACTTCAAGGATAACTATTTCACCAACCTCCACCAGTATAAAGTAGGATTTGCCGATAGACTTCGTCTGATTGAGGGGGCAATTACTTCTATCTTTGGAGACGACGAGCAGAGCACTTCGGTAAGCTGTAAATAACTTTAAAAACAGTAAAGTACACGGTTATCATGGTTTAGCAGTGCTGTTTCTCAATCCGAAGGCTGCAGCCTGTGGATGTCGCATGTGGTCATCAACCCGGGATTAAGTTATAGCATATTACAACAACTTACAATTAACTAAGAGTAATAGTCAACTTTATAATTGTTAATATTCTGAAATAAGACAGCCGGCATTAACACACCATTGCGATACCTCCATATAGGGATGGGCAATATAAACGATATGCAATATAAACGATACAAAATTGCGATAATGCGTGTTGATGACGCAATCTACCCGCGAACTTTAGGGGCTGTCCACACAACTGATCTATATAAATGACTGGATTGCGCATAGAACGCTTGACGTAACTGCGTGAGGTGAAGCCAGCGCAGAGTTCGAGCCGCCATCTTGGTATACCCAACCGGCAGAGAGCGTCATTGACTTCCATTCAAAATCATGATCAAAATTTACCCCCTTTACAGCGTATCAGTTACACAAGGTTAATTTTTAGGATATGTGTACGTTAATTATTTGTTAATTCTGTTGTTATTTGCAATGTTTATGTTTTAATCGGGCAGGATAATGGATTTATAAAAAACCGTTAATGTGAGTGTGTCTGTTGCATTTGTTAATGACACGGGTATAAATAAAGTTTTGTTTGACATTCAGCTACACTGTGACGGCGTTATTTCTCTAAATAAGTTTGGGTAACTTGTAAGTTTAGATAACATAATTACAAAACTAGCAAATTATTGCATGCACATACGGTACAAAGCATGATTATTTATTTAGATTTCAGAATGAGCACGTTTATTGTCATTAATACTAAATATGCTGCGGTCTGTCTGCTGATCTGATACTGTAATAAAGATGAATGTATAATAACTGTTTAAAACGCAAAATGTACAACTTTCAGTAAATAACTATTTACATGCTTTGGACGTTTGTGTTGTAATAATGTACAGGGTAACTTCACATATAAAAACGAAGACGAGTAGAGTGATGTTTTATCATTAAAATCTGATAACGTCCATTGATTTAATAGAACGTTTGGGTATACCAGCATGGCGGCGCGGTGGCTTCACAAGTGTGACGTCATGCGCAATCCAGTCATTTATATAGATCAGTGGTCCACACGGAGATGCGTATCACTGTATACGTATAAATTTGTTATCGTATTGGCGTTTCATCCACACGGATCCGGCGTTTTGGGAGACTGAATCCGCTATTTTTTGAAACCAGGTCCTAAAGTGGATAAATCTGAAACCGACACCCTTGCGGTTTCGTCTGTACAGCCAATCCGTATATTTTGTGAAGCGAAAACGTCATCACATCACGTGTCGGAAGCGTCACACGTAACAGCAACAACAATAACGGCAGACTATGTGATTGTGTTCGTGCTACAGAAGCTACTAAAGCCTACTAGCTTTATTACAGCAAAATCTATTGCTTCTATGCAATTGTGGTGACCAACAAACGATAATGGACAACACCATAAGTTGGTTATGCGCATGCTCAAAGTCTTCTTCTCAGTGTATAGTGTATATCTGTGGCAGAATAACAGCGCCACATACTGGTCCGGCATATATACTACACCGCTTTCAGTCGGTTTCAGTGGTTTCGTGTTTACGGATTATTTTTTTAGAGCAAGGGAAAAAAAAATGATCGGATAGGGAATGCACCAGCTTCGTGTGGACACGAGCTGCAGCCGAATAAACATGGATGAAAGCATCAGCGAAACACAGGAGCTCATCAAAAAGACTGATGCAACATCTATTATTTGGATTTAAGCCGTCAAACAAGTAGCAGGAGCAGGGGTTCTCAAAGTCCGGACTCCGGTCCGGACCCGCGTCCACTTCATATTACAAGTGCATTAATTTCTATGTGATTGCTTAATGTGTGCATTTGCTACTTTACAAATGCATATTAAACTTGTAAACCATTCGTTTCGTTTTTTTTTTCTTTTTAGATTTAAGAGTATTCCTGGTCCGAAAATAAAACGAGTTTTTAAAAAAATGTCCTGTGTGACGCTGTAGCCATCACACCCAGATATTATGCACAGCTACTTCATGTACTACGGGCGGCTTATCAGTAAGTCCATATCAATCTGAAATCACTGTTGGTTTGAGTCGTTTAAAACATGCATTTGAAAAAGCAACACTCGTCAAACATAATCATTATACATATTCTTTATTATCATGAAAATACCTGAAATGGTTTGAAGAACAGCTTAAAAATATATCCTTAAGACATTTCCTGGAGCTGCGTGTGTCTGGTTCTTCGTCTGCAGCGCATATTAAGTTTCTGCCGGAGAGCGCCCCCTGGCTTTTGGATGTAGCGGCATTTCACCGTAATTCATTGAGAAGCAAAGTAAGCATTATCAGCCAATTTATAGGTGCACCCCTAATTTAGGTCTGTGTCTCTGCCTACCAACCACACTTTTTTTGCCATGGTTTATGCATCTGATGGAGAACAAACTGTGCCATTTCTCTAATTAGGTTGCTCTGTATTTTGCACATGGCTACTTTTGGCATATTTCTTGTGTTTATGTTTAAAAAATTATTTTTAGTTTAAATTCAAAATACACTTATGTTTTTCCCAAATTATTTGTGTTGATTTTTTATATAAACAAATGATTTACATAAAGTTTTTCCGGACCTATGTAAATGATGAGAATTCAGATTTGGACCTTTGAATGTAAACTTTGAGAACCCCTGCTGTAGAGCAAGGGGTGTCCAATGCGGTAATGCTGGTAGATCGCACATAAGTTAACTGCTGCTCCACGCGCGAAATTGGCATTATGGTCTAGTAATTGTGAAACATGCAGTATATATATGCAGTATAGTCCTCACAAGCATTTAAAGTGTTTAGTGTTATAAAAATAATTAACTGTGTTTTTTAGCAGATAGATCTTGTTGGCTTTATCATTTTAAAAGTAGATCACCACACAAAAAAGTCTGGACACCCCTGCTGTAGAGTGTGTCAGGCAAAAGTTCCAGCTAAGAGAGGACAAGACTAATCTGTCCATAACGGTTTACTTTTACTTACTTTTTTAGCAGTTTGGCTTTTGTAAGGGTATATATATCCTAAATTATTATATCGCAATACATATCGCTATCGCAAGAGGCTGCAATGTATAACGCAATATGGATTTTAGGCCATATCGCCCATCCCTACCTCCATATGAAGACGTTGTTATGCAGGTTCGTCGTCTTCATTTTCATCTCGCTCCATTTCCGACTCTGGCGCGAACATATAAGGCTGGATAGACAAGTCTTCTGTTGTTGACATTTTGTGAATAACGAGTAAATAAAAAGTTTCTGTGCAGCTAGATAATCGTATCTCTGCTATAAAACTACAAAAATGGCCGAACGGGGTGGAGTTTAACCGAGTGTCACCTCTGCAACCTGGAGAGGGGGCAGGGTATGACGTGCATTTAAAAAGACAGTACCAAAACGAGTTGCTCTCAGATGCACATCAGAAAAGGGGTAGAAAGGGGACTGTGGGGCTATAATAATGAGGAATTAAGACCCAAGCATTGCAGTCTCGCTTTATATAGACCACAAATAGATGATTTATATGTAAAAAGGACAGATTTAAAAGCATGATATGTCTGCTTTAAGCAATTTTGAGCGTGGCATGGTTGTTGGTGCCAGACGGGCCGGTCTGAGTATTTTACAGTCTGCTCAGTTACTGGGATTTTCACGCACAACCATTTCTAGGGTTTACAAAGAATGGTGTGAAAGGGAAAAGCATCCAGTATGTGGCAGTCCTGTGGGCAAAGATGCCTTGTTGATGCTAGAGGTCAGAGGAGAATGGGCCGACTGATTCAAGCTGATAGAAGAACAACTTTGACTGAAATAACCACTCGTTACAACTGAGGTATGCAGCAAAGCATTTGTAAAGCCACAACACGCACAACCTTGAGGCGGAAGGGCTACAAGAGCAGAAGACCCCACCGGGTACCACTCATCTCCGCTAAAAATAGGACAAAGAGGCTATAATTTGCACAAGCTCACCATTATTGACAGTTGAAGACTGAAAAAGTGTTGCCTGGTATGATGAGTCTCGATTTCTGTTGAGACATTCAGATGGTATAGTCAGAATTTGACGTAAACAGAATGAGAACATGGATCCATCATGCCTTGTTACCACTGTGCAGGCTGATGGTGGTGGTGTAATGGTGTGGGGGATGTTTTTTTGGCACACCTTAGTGCCAATTGGCCATCGTTTAAATGCCACGGCCTACCTGAGCATTGTTTCTGACCATGTCCATCCCTTTATGACCACCATATACTTATCTGTACTCTGATGGCTAAGGCGAAAAGAGGGTCAAACACAGTATGTATGGTGTATGGTGTTCCTAATAATCCTTTAGCTAAGTCTATAGTAAACATGCTTTAACATATAATTAAAATAAAAATGAACTCTTATTTCAGTGCCGCCCTCCATCGGCGAGGGTCCCACTAACATCACTGTGATGGTGAATGTCCAAACAACACTTTCATGTGAGGCCACCGGCATCCCCAAGCCCTCCGTCAGCTGGACCCAAAACTCTCAAGCCCTTAACACTGACCAGAACCAGAATATGTACAGGTTCAGCCAGGTTTCCTCCCTCTCCTCTTATCACCTCTCACTGTATCACCAACCAAACAAGTATCAATTACAGTTTGGATCACAACATGAGTCTGATACTTAAAGTCAACATGAAACTACTTTTGTAATGTGTCATTTTTCCATATGGCCATTTTTCTCATTAGATTTAAATATAGTGGATTGGTTTTTTTATACCATAATTGATTGAAGCAAGAAAAATTAGCTTTTCATACCAGAATAGAGCAAAGTTATTAAAGCAACACTATGTAGTTTTTTTACCTTTATATAATGTCTCTAAAATTATTTCAGTGATAGAACAACTTTTAACTGGACAAATTGTACTGTTGCTGCAACCCGAGCAGCCTCCTAGCTGCTACAAGCACACTCTGAAAGTGGCGGTGGAGGGTAGGAAACACAGCCCCGCCCCTCCCCATGCCTGCAGAAGAGTGTCTGATACCAGGCACTGTTGCGCTTTTCAACCACATGGGGGAGCTGTAAGTCATTTTTACATGGAAACTACATAGTGTTGCTTTAAAGGTAAGGGGCTAAAAAGATGGACAGGACATTAGCCAAATAGGAGAATCATTCCAAAAGTGTTGGAGATTTCTTTCAATTACATTTCATGTTGACTTTAACAGTACAGACAAAGAGACTTGAGCTTCAATGAACAATGGTACCTAGTTAATCAGTTTATACTGTAATACTGTATATCCTCAGGCTGCTGTCTTCAGGGTCTCTGGTCATTATAGCACCTACACTTGATGACACAGCATTGTATGAGTGTGTTGTATCCAATGAGGCAGGACAGGAGAGCAGAGCCATTCAGCTGACTGTTCATGGTAAATTTTCTACTGACATATATGTGCCATCCATATTGAAGATTGTGAGTTTTGGAGAGAGCTCATGTTTGTTTGTTGTTTTCAGTTCCACCTTCTATTGCTGATGAGGCTACAGAGCTTGTTGTGAGCAGACTTTCCCCGGTGGTTCTTGGCTGTACCGCATCTGGTGTACCTCACCCCACTTTATACTGGAGCAAAGATGGATTAAGATTGTCCAGCAATGGAGAGGGATATACAATATTGCCATCAGGTTCTGTGAAATAAATTTAAAATTTTTTTTAAAATGTAACTATTAAAGTGTTTCTGCATCTTAATGTTCTTTTACTTTTTTGCTGTTCTCTTGCAGGTCCTCTGGAGATCACGGCCGCACAACTCAGTCACTCAGGCCATTACTCTTGTATGGCCAAAAATGCTGCTGGCACTGCCTACCGACAGGTTCAGCTAACAGTACACGGTAAGAGACAGCACATGCAGAATGACACAGAAATATAATTTGGACATTTATATGATAAACAAAGTGTTGCTGTTCATCTTTCAGATCCACCAGTGATACAATCACACCCCTCAATATTGGATGTAATCCTGAACAACCATGTGACTCTGCCCTGCAGAGCGACAGGCTCCCCTCGTCCAACAATCACCTGGCAGAAAGAGGGAATCAATATCTTTACCACAGGTGAAAGCAAAAACTGGCACGGAGGTTATATGTATTTATACAGTATATGTATATCTGGTTCCAATGTTAACTTAATGAGGATAGTAGACATGAACTTATTGCCTTCCTTCATTAGGAGGAGGTTTAACGGTGCTTCCCAATGGTAGTCTGCAGATCTCCAAAGCCAAAGTGGAAGATTCAGGAACCTACATGTGTGTGGCTCAGAATCCAGCAGGCACTGCACTTGGAAAAACCAAACTCAGAGTGCAAGGTTAGACTCCCTTTAGATCTGCTTAGAGTTTAAGTAAAATCTCTCGAGTGACTCTCAAGTATTATGTCATTCCTTTACATTGATGTCACAGTAATATAATGTTCTATATAAAATATATTATATAGTATATATCAGTGGTCTCCAAAGTACATTCTGTTAACAGGGTTCCCACAGGTCCTTGAAATCCTTAAAAGTTTGTGAATCTGGGGGGAATTCAAGGCCCTGGAAAGTTTTTTAAAATATACATACATAGGTACTGGTCATTAAAAGTGCTTGAATCTATTTTATGCAAGAAGTTTTGTGGAAAAAATCCATAGTATTCTCTGTGTAGTGTAGGATAATATCATAAAAATTCTAGACTTTATAAGCACACGTGATAAACTGTTCGCTTTAAATGCTTACAGTATATCTTCTGTATGAGAATGTTGATTCATTCCAAAATGCTTTTTTGCATAATTATGTTTGACACATAAAAACGTTTTGGGTTACGTATGTAACTGTTATTCCCTGAGAAGGGAACAAGATGCTGCGTCTTCCTTGCCATTCTTCCTGCGTCCCTGTAACAACGTCTTTGGCAGTGTTTCAGATAGCAATATACTTCCTGACTTCCGTGTCCCCCTGTCTTTGTCGTTGGTTGAATTGGATATACACATTCAGACGCACTTACCCTTGAAGGCGTCCCCAAAGTATCACCACAGTGTGGCAGCGCGAGTTCCCTCAAAAGAGAAATGTAACAATGTATCTTAAAAGGTAACACAATGTAACCTTGCTCTTGAAATGTGTCCCCACATTTAGTCCTTGAATTTTAGGTTATTGGACCTGGAAAGTCTTTGAAAAGTCCTTGAATTTAAAGTTAACTTAGGTGTGGGAACCCTGTTTTAATTACCTGAATTTTACTATTTATTTATTACATATTTTTATATTAGCTTGGCTTCTTTTTTGCATGTTAACATTTTAAACAATGATAAAACATATGAACAAGGAAAATAAAATAAAATCAACAAGTAAAACAAAAAAATTTGAGTAAACTAAAAAAAGGATAAAAAAGTAGCCCTCCAGATTGTTTTATTCATTGTCGTAGCCATTGCTCTTAAAAAGGTTGGAAACAACAGGTATATAGTCATATATGCAGTATTTATAATATAGTCATATTTTAATATTTTATATATACATTTATAAATAATATACAATAATTACTAATTTTAAATATTATATTATATTAATATAATATAATAATTATATTATAATAATGTTTAAAAATATTATAATAAATATTTTTTAATAAATATTTAAATATTATAATAAATATTTTTAAATTGAAATCGAAAGGGAATTGCTTTTAGCATGATTGTAATCGTACCCGTCTCCTATGACTCCTTGGTCGCCAGTTTGAATCCCACCCAGAGCGGGTCCCACAACATCGTTGCCTGGGTTGCGTATGTGTGGGGTGGGTCTATCAAAAGAAGGTCCAGATTCTATTGGGGTAGGGTCGTGTTTGTTTAGGTAATTTCAAATGTCAACACTGGCTTTTAGAGATCATGGACCCTGCCTTGTAGCCAAATTCTGATTCATAAAAAGAAAATTCGACCCTATTTTATTTTGACAAAGGGTATTCTGATTCATGGCGAGAAATTTCACCTTATGTTTGACTTGGACTTTAAATGTCATCTGCTTTACTCTTAGCTTTAAGTACTGTATTATTTTTCTTTTGCAGTGCCTCCTGTTATCACATCTGACATCAAAGCCTATACTGTAGCACTAGATGGATCTGTGACTCTGCAGTGCCACTCAGAGGGTTTCCCCACGCCCTCTATCAACTGGTATAAGGACGGACAGCCGTTGAGTGAGTCGGTGCGACAGAGGGTTCTGAGCACAGGGGCGCTGCAGATCGCCTTCGCTCAGCCTGGAGACACGGGAAGATATACCTGCACCGCTGCTAATGTGGCTGGAAGCCTCAGTCTGGAGATGGGCCTCATTGTACAAAGTGAGTCAGAGAAGCTTGAATTAATAAATGGATCAGCATTAAAATTCTGGCTGTGATAGAATTTTGTGTTGGACATCTGTATAAAAAAAAAGCTGTATGTGATCTATAAAAATAATGAAATCAGTAAAAGAAATCAAACTATGATGATCCTAATCTTATAATAAAATTATGAGACTTTAGCCTGGATTTTAAAGACAGGGTCACATGAGTTATAATAAGTTGATGCATCTCCTTTAATTATAACCCCCCTCTCTCTCTCTCTCTCTCTCTCTCTCTCAGTCCCTCCCTCCATACGCAGTGGAGAGTCAGAATTGACTGTGGTTGAGAACACTCAAGCTCTTCTGACCTGTTTGGCAGAGGGTGTCCCTCAGCCTTCCATCAGTTGGGAGAAAGATGACATACCACTCACAGACACTACTGGAGAATACACAATCCTGCCTACAGGAGAGCTTCTCATAGACGCTGCACAGGTCAGACTTTTATTTATTCAATACCAATCAAAAATTGCATAAATATCGTGGCAGTTTCCTAATGCATCTTACTGTGTACATAGCCTGAGGATTCTGGGAGTTACACATGTGTCAGCACCAACCCAGTAGGGCAGGACAGTCGTACCATTAGTCTGTCTGTTCATACACATCCAGTCTTCACTGAGCTCCTGGGAGATGTGGCGCTCAACAAAGGAGAGCGTCTCATGTTGACCTGCGGGGTCCTTGGCATCCCTTCTCCGAAGATCACATGGGCATTCAACAACAATATCATCCCTGGTACAGATCATTACTTTGTTCAGACGTACAGAGCAGTTATAAGTATAAAAACAATTTGTGAGCACAGAAAAAGTAGGGAGACCTGGTTATGTAATTTGCAATGCATTATGGGAGTGGGCAGTCACTGCTGCTTTAGTTTGATTTCTTTACAGGATTATGGATAATGTAATACATAAATGGTTTACTTTTATTTTGCCCACAGTCCAGTATGATCCTGGTAATGGCTACAGTGAGCTGGTGATTGAGCGTGTGAATAAAGATGACTCGGGCACTTATTCCTGTGTTGCTGAGAACAACGTAGGATCCATCAAATCTCTGGGATTTGTCTATGTTAAAGGTGAACATCTTGATTTCTATTACAGGATGTGACTTACTTAAATAAGTATATGACTAAGTCCAAGTGTGCCTGTAACTTCTAAAAACCTGAACGTCTGCTCCATCCATCTTCAGAACCACCCATAATAGATGGAGATGTTCATTCAAACCGCATTGAGCCTCTGGGAGGGAACGCCATACTTAACTGTGAGGTGCGAGGTGACCCTCTGCCCACCATTCGCTGGAGCAAAAAGGGCATTAGTGTGCAGATCACCAACCGTATACGACAGCTGGACAATGGATCTCTAGCCATCTACGGCACAGTGGTACAAAAACACAGCAGCTGCAAAATTAAAATCTTTTTTTTTTTCAATGTTCCAATAAAAAAAGAGTTTATCTATGAATATAAAATGCATTGTATGTATTAAACTCTTACAGAGTGAAGATGCTGGAAATTACATGTGCGTGGCCACAAATGATGCAGGTGTGGTCGAAAGAACAGTCACATTGACTTTACAAAGTAAGAGTCTAGACACATGCCTTGACATATCAAACATTGACACCACTTAAACTTTGTCATCACAGGATACTCTCACAATAAACAAAAAACAACAAACAATAAAAATAATATTAATAACATCAGCGTTGTACTCTAGGTTCTCCAACCATCACTGTAGAACCAGTGGAGACAGTAGTAGATGCAGGTTTCACAGTGATGCTAAACTGCCAGGCAGAGGGGGAGCCCATTCCTGTTATCGAGTGGTCCCGTCAGGGGCGTCCCCTGCTGGGTAACGAGCGCATCACCATCCTAAATAATGGTTCTCTGCGGATCAGTAGCGCTCAGAAAGAGGACACAGCGGAGTATGAGTGTGTAGCCCGAAATCTGTTGGGTTCTGTGCTGGTGCGTGTGTCCCTTACAGTTCGCGGTAAGCTAAACTAAACTTTAACTCTTTAAGCCAGTATTCAGACGTTCATGATGTCACTTCATTAAGATAAGGGACAACATTTTGTGTGTTTTACAGTGCATGGAGGTTACTCTGAATGGATGGAGTGGGGAGCCTGCAGTATTTCCTGTGGCACAGGAGTTCAGAGGAGACTGAGACAATGCAATAACCCACTTCCTGCTAATGGGGGGCGCCACTGCGCTGGGGGAGCAGCAGAATCGCGCAGCTGTAAAGGCAAACCTTGCCCAGGTAAATTTGCATGCTGATTTTGACTAAGTAAAGCAATTTTTGTGAAATTGTAGATTACTCTAATGAAAATATTTCAGGTATTTATGATGAAAATATCTAAAATGCTCCAGAACTCCGTTAAGTGAAATTAAACAATGATTAGAAACTAATCTCCCTAACCTGCTATTTATGGATTTATCCCTCTTTGTTTTACAGTGGATGGTAATTGGTCAGAGTGGTCTCCCTGGGAAGAATGCTCTCGTACCTGTGGTCAGGGTAACAGGACTAGAGTGCGCACCTGTAGTAACCCTCATGCCCAACATGGGGGCAGAGCCTGTGAGGGCAAAGCAGTGGAGGCCATTATGTGTAATATAAAGCCGTGCCCAGGTGAGTGAATTAGGCTTACCGTATGCTGCATATGCATGTTGGTATGTGTCAGTCTGACAGCCTTCTTATCTGTCAGTGGCTGGAAACTGGGGTACTTGGTTACCATGGAGCCCTTGTAGCGAAACGTGTGGCAAAGGAATGCAGACAAGATTTCGACTGTGCAACAACCCTCCACCCTCATTTGAAGGACCATCCTGTGAAGGACTAGACAGTCAGACACAAGTGTGCAATGAAAGGAATTGTCCTGGTAAGCTTTCTGGTGATAATCTCACAACCTTTGAGCTGCTAACCCAATGCTCCACTACACTCAAAAAAATAATACGCTGGATTTACTTAAAAAATTTAAATGTAGTGCATCATTTTTGCATCCACTTTTTAAAGTAAGTTTCACATGGAATTTTAAGCAATTGCTTAAAAAAACATATTCCATGTAAACTCCATGTAAAACTTACTTAAAAAATTGCAATTGCTTAAATTGCTTAAAATTCCATGTAAAACTTACTTTAAAAATTGCAATTGCTTAAATTGCTTAAAATTCCATGTAAAACTTACTTAAAAATTGCAATTGCTTAAATTGCTTAAAATTCCATGCAAAACTTACTTAAAAATTGCAATTGCTCAAATTGCTTACAATTCCATGTAAAACTTACTTTAAAAATTGCAATTGCTTAAAATGCTTAAAATTCCATGTTAAACTTACTTAAAAATTACAATAGCTTAAATTGCTTAAAATTCCATGTAAAACTTACTTTAAAAATTGCAATAGCTTAAATTGCTTAAAAATCCATGTAAAACTTTTTAAAAAATGCAGTTGCTTAAATCGCTTAAAATTCCATGTAAAACTTTTACTTAAAAATTGCAATTGCTTAAATTGCTTAACCTCTCGACGCGCACTAGCTCGCGGACGGAAGGACGTCAGTTTTTTTTAATGCTGCTAACAATATATATATATAGCCTACTGTGTACAAACAACAATAATAATAACACTACTATACATAAGGGTTTAACGTCAGTGTATGGTGTCCGTTTTGAGATTAAATTGCTGTAGTATCATAAATATAGTATTTTATTACAGAAGTCCAGATAACAACATGCATAATATAAACTGACTCCTTACCTTTGTGCTGGTATAAGGAACGCGAATCGAATCCAGTCTGTTTCAGATGTGTGAATAACCCATAAAAACTCTCCAACAAAGTACATCCAATGACCACTGTTGTCCACAAATGCGTATAATCCGTGAAATATGGATATATTTTCCATTGTTTACATCAGATTTCAGATGCACGTCTTGTAATAGATTATAATATACAATCTGAGGACTATTTACATCGTAACACTTGTATATGAGAGCACACTCGCGTTCAAAACCAGCGCTCAAACTTGATTGTACAAGTAGGCGGGAGTATAATACATAATATCCAAACAGCGCTGTCTAATATCGTGACGTCATCTGACTCGCGCGTTCCTCCAATGACTTCATGGAAAATATTGATAGACAGAACGTGTAGCCAATTAGAACACGAATTCAACGATCTTTGTTTGAAGCTTTATTTCCTGGTGTGGATACGGCATTTTATACGCTTATATAAGGATAAACAATACAAAGAACGAACGTGTATGAAGACTTTTATTTTGTGGCTGACTGGCACTTAGAAAAGGCACTAGTCTTACAAAAACTCTTGCAAGAACCTCATTTTTGGGTCTATTGACTTCAAACGTGAAATATAACTTCTTTAGACTTGTGGCTTTGGCCTCATTGCATTTATAGGTTTCACACATATATTTATCATTAAGATTTTTAGTGTTAAAAAATATGTTATGCAAAAAATTTTTTATTACAATGTACTTCAGCCTCTCTAACTTTTTTTTTTAATCTTAAAATAATTTTGAAACATGGAAAACGAAGCTCAAAGTGTCTTCTATCTAATGATACCACAGTTATGCTTATACTATAAATCAGGGGTGTCAAACTCAATTTCATCCCGGGCCACATCAGCATTACGGTTAATCTCAAAGGGCCGGTTGTATTTGAACGACTGTATGAATGTATCAACTCTTTTATTACTGTACATTGCATAATTTCTCTGCATTTGCTTACTATTGGTTTTGTTAATAACTCAATTGATCTTTGAAAGTAGAAGCCCAGACAAATAATGACAAAGTGTATAGAGTACAACTATTCTACGGATTATTTTAAAAATAATTGTGGTGACAAAAACACATGTTGTATGTGAGTACAGTACACTCAAAATATTCTGTTATCCTTCTTTGTGCAGGTCAGAAAATGAGAGGCATTATTAGATACTAATAAAGAGTTTTAAAAACTCCACCACAATATGAATTTTTTAGACACACATACTCTCACTTGTCATTTCTTGCCCTCTTTACAAAAAAGCTGTGATTTTTTTTTTTTACCTGGCTTTGAGTGTCTGATTGACTGACGTCTCATGAGTTCAGTGTTGTAGGCTACAGATGAATAGTTTCAATCGTTTATTAAAAGTAATCGGTTCAGATGAGTCATTAGTTCGCGTATTTAGCGGGAATAGACGCGTTGTAAACTAATCTCAGCTGGACATCGCGAAACATTACTGTACACGAGACGGAAAACATTTTCTTGCTGGATCCGCGTGAGCGGGCGCGAGAGAGGGAGAGAAAGAACGAGCAGATTCTGTCCGTTTCCAGAGGCTGCAACCTGCGGAGGTCGCATATGCAGCGTCATCAAGCCTGGTTTATTTAAGTTAACTGACCATTACATTCGCAAGTCATACGCATATTACAACTATTTACTATAAACAAATAATAATATTTAACTTTATAATTGTTAATATTCTGAAACAAGACAGTCTTGATGACGTATGCATCCTGGAAATGCGACCTCCAGAGGCTGCAGCGTTCGCATTCAGACACGCCCACTCTAGTAGTGTGCGCGTGCGGGGCACTTCTCGTTCTTTCTCATGCAATCATCAACATTATCACTGTAATTACATTACAATAAGACTTTGGCGGGACAAAAATTAGTTTTGATGGCTGCTAAAAAAAATAAATGTGGGAAATAACCTGCAAAAAAAAATTATAATAACAATACAATAATCTTTAAACTCTCGCGGGCCAAATAATTAACATAATTTGTAAACTCTCGCGGGCCAGATGAAATGAGGGGGCGGGCCGGATTTGGCCCGCGGGCCTTGAGTTTGACACCCCTGCTATAAATGGTTTAGTAAAAACAGCCCTTTTAGTGAAAGTAGGTATTTTCATGGTTTCGGGCCAGAATGGGGGTGCTTTTCAAGAGGTTAAAATTTAATGTAAAACTTACTTAAAAATTGGAATTGCTTAAATTGCTTAAAATTACATGTAAAACTTACTTTAAAAATTGCAATTGCTCAAATTGCTTACAATTACATGTAAAACTTACTTAAAAAATTGCAATTGCTTAAATTGCTTAAAATTCAATGTAAAACTTACTTTAAAAAATGCAATTGCTTAAATTGCTTAAAATTCCATGTAAAACTTTTACTTAAAAATTGCAATTGCTTAAATTGCTTACAATTCCATGTAAAACTTACTTAAAAATTGCAATTGCTTAAATTACTAAAATTCCATGTAAAACTTACTTAAAAATTGCAATAGCTTAAATTGCTTAAAATTCCATGTTAAACCTACTTTTTAAAAAATGCTATTGCTTAAATTGCTTAAAATTCCATGTAAAACTTTTACTTAAAAATTGCAATTGCTTAAATTGCTTAAAATTCCATGTAAAACTTACTTAAAAATTGCAATTGCTTAAATTGCTTAAAATTCCACGTAGAACTTCCTTAAAAAATTGCAATTGTTTAAAATTCCATTTAGAACTTCCTTAAAAAATTGCAATTGTTGAAAATTCCATGTAAAACTTACTTAAAAAATTGCAATTGCTTAAAATTCCATGTAAAACTTACTTAAAAAAGTGGATGCAAAAATGGGGCACTATACTTCTAATTTTTTTAAGTAAATCCAGTGTATACTTTTTCTGAGTGAAGTTAAGCTTTAGAAACAATCAAAAATACAACACTGGCTTATTCTTTTTCCACTCTTCAACAGTGGATGGAAAGTGGTCATCATGGGTAAGCTGGGGGGCATGTAGTGTTTCTTGCGGAGGTGGTTCCAGACAAAGGACACGTATGTGTGCCAACCCTACCCCCCAACATGGGGGACGGCAATGTGAGGGAAATGGCATCCACATTGATTTCTGCAACAATGAACCCTGTCCCAGTGAGTAAACACAACTCTATTATACACAGACACACTAGTTTAATGCGTGTAGCAATAAGAAAAAAATAATTTTCTCTAATAGTACATGGTAACTGGGGTCCATGGAACAGCTGGGGGAGCTGTAGCAGGACCTGTAACGGTGGTCAGATGCGTCGCTACAGAACATGTGACAATCCAAGACCAGCAAACGGAGGCAGAGCGTGTACTGGATCAGACTCACAAATCCAAAAGTGCAACACAGCTAGCTGCCCTGGTACTGCACTTGTACACAAGCATACACACATGCATGAAATCCTATATGTAAATTCTAGAGATGTTATTTATAGTAGCTTAGAGATTATGATTGACAAGAGCTTGAAAGACGGATAGATACTGTATCATTAAAGTTTTTGAATAATAATCTCATTTTACATGTTTTATTTATATTTGTCTTTGCTTTTTGTATTAAGTTGATGGTAAGTGGGGTTCTTGGGAGTCATGGAGTGAATGTTCAGCATCTTGTGGAAGTGGAGAACGGACACGTGTCAGACTCTGTAACAATCCGTCACCTATTAACAACGGCCGCCCCTGCCCAGGAGACTCCACCCAGTTATCCAGATGTAACATACAGCCATGTCCAGGTACATTTTACTTACAGTACATCGTCTGTCATCAGGAACTTGTTTTACATTAAGCATTTGGTTAGGATGACAGGCAGAGTTTCACGTTTGAGCTTGGCTGGAAAATATGAATTATATTATTTTTATTTCATTCATAGCTCAGGCAAAATCATAACTGGCTCTGCCCCCCCAAACTCAACCTATGGTTATGATCTACCACTGCCTTTGGGTATCTACTTAAGATATGAGTGGAGTTAAACTTGTCAACCTCTCATTTTAAGGTGGCCCTCAGACAGCCAGAGGAAGTATCATTGGGAATATTAATGACATGGAGTTCGGCATCGCCATCCTCAACGCCACCATCTCTAGCAGTTCCACTGGAGGGAGAACTATACAAGCCACCATCACTAATATTCCTAGGAGTCTGGGTAAGTTTCTGCTCACTGCTATAGTTAATAAGACAAAATGTTATGAATCTACAACATTTATTTACATATTCATTGTTTTGTTGCCTAAAATATCATGGTGATTGCTAAAATAGGTATGGCTTATTTTATCTATTAGTAAAATAGTGTGTGCTTATGTATGTTCTGCTCTTCAACCTCAAGGTCCTGCTATGAGGAAGTTGATCTCCATCCTTAACCCCATCTATTGGACCACAGCGCAGGAACTGGGTGAGGCTGTCAATGGCTTCACTCTCACAGATGGCATCTTCAGACGAGAGACCCAGGTGGAGTTTGCCACAGGTAAGAGGAATCACCTGACCTAAGTGTAGGAATCTTTTAAAACTGAATATGTTCCTCAGTGTCTGTGTTTAATTGTCTTGACTACAGGTGAGATTCTCAGAATGACCCATGTGGCGCGGGGTCTGGACACGGATGGAGCTCTTCTGCTGGACATTGTAGTAAATGGACACATCCTGCAGCTGCCCCCAAATGCAGACATTAGCCTCAAGGTAGATGCTCAACAAGTAGTTTGCTTATATATTACTATATGCAAATATACTGTATAGCTCGGAAATGTGAAGTGCTTCTAGTGATATAGCATGGAATGTATATTAAGCTGCGATAGAAGAAATAATTTTATTACACACTTTTAATCACAACAATATATTTAATTTCTTTTTACTCCAGGACTACACAGAAGACTACATCCAGACTGGTGCTGGACAGCTGTATGCTCTGTCAACACGTATGTTCAGTATAGACAGGGTGAGTGTGCCTTACTCTTGGAACCACACCATCACGTATAGCCCCTCCAGAGGTAAAATGCCCTACCTGGTGGAGACTCTTCACGCCTCAGCCATTAGCGCTCTGTACCACCCCCTAGAGGAGAGACTGGAGTTTTCCATCCATGCTACCATTACTAAAGGTACGATATGCAAATCCATAAGGGAATCATTTCATTTTAGCAATGCATGATTTATCAGTGAATATATTGTTGGCCAATTTTAAGTAAACTATACTATATTTTCATCAAAATGCATGATTTTTTCCTCTTTGTAATTAAAATTCATTTTCTTATTCAGGGGAGCGCAGTAATCAGTGTCCCAGTGGTTTTCAACTGGACCCAGCAGGTCCATACTGTGCAGGTACAGTCCGGCGTTATTGATTGCTTATTATAGATATTTTTTTAAGATTTTATAATGTACAGAGTTTATTAACCAATGAAATTCTGTTTTTATTTTACTGATGCAGATGAAAATGAGTGTGTAGAGGGAAATCCCTGCTCACACACCTGCCACAATGCTATTGGCACATACTACTGTTCCTGTCCCAAAGGACTCACCATATCGGCCGACGGCAAGACGTGCCAGGGTCCG
This sequence comes from Paramisgurnus dabryanus, assembly GCF_030506205.2. Lineage (NCBI taxonomy): Eukaryota > Metazoa > Chordata > Actinopteri > Cypriniformes > Cobitidae > Paramisgurnus > Paramisgurnus dabryanus. The sequence goes on from NC_133348.1 coordinate 13,618,935, forward strand.
ACACACCGCAACACATGCAATAATGATTTTAATATTATTAACGGGACAGTTCAACCAATAATGAAACGTCTGTCATCATTTACTCACTCTTATGTTGTTACAAACCTGTATACATTTTTTTGATTTGATGAACATGAAGGAAGATATTTTGAGGAATGTTTGTAAACGAACCGATCAGAGGCCCCATTGACTTCCATAGTAGGATAAAAGAATACTATATTAGTCAATGGGGCCTCAGATCAGTTTGGTTATAAACATTCCTCAAAATATCTTCCTTTGTGATCATCAGAACAAAGAAATAATTTATACAGGTTTGAAACAACATGAGAGGGAATAAATGATAACAGAATTTTCATTTTTGGGTAAACTATCCCTTTAACGTAAATTACATTTCTGATCAACTCTTGCTATCTTTTATCATAGATATCGATGAGTGTTCACTGGGTGGCCACATGTGTCATGAAGGACAAGATTGTGAGAACACCATTGGCTCATATCGCTGTGTAATGCGTTGTGGGCGGGGCTTCAGGAGGACAGCAGATGGGCTAAGCTGCACAGGTTTACAATATTGTTGATATACTGTATATATGCTTAACCAACCATTAAAGACAGGGTGCATGATTTAAAAAAAAATACTTTGGTAAAGGGAGTCGGGCAGAGTACCAAAACACACTCTTAGCCAATCAGCGTTAGGGGCGTGTCTACTAACCAACATTGATGCCTGGGTTGCGTATGTGTGGGGCGGGTCTATCAAAAGAAGGCCCAGATTCTATTGGGGTAGGGGCGTGTTTGTTTAGGTGATTTGATTTCAAATGTCAACATTGGTTTTCAAAGATCATGCACCTCGCCTTTTTGTAGGTAGGTCATTTAATGGCCATGCACTTAGATACACAGTAGGGCCACACAAGCATACACTTAAAGCATGCTTTGGTTGTTGTGATGTCTTTCACAGATGTAAATGAGTGTCAAGAATCGAACCCTTGCCATCAGCGCTGTCTAAACACCATTGGTAGCTTCCGCTGTGCTTGTGAGCCCGGCTACCAGCTCAGGAATCGACGCTGCTTTGGTACGTCACATACCCGTCTCATAGCAATATGCTGTAGCAGTTATAGCTGGGTCGGTAACCCACCTTTTCTCTCTTTATAGACATAAATGAATGCAGACAGCGAGTGTGTCGCTCAGATCAGCAGTGTAAAAACACACGTGGTGGATATACTTGCATTGACCTCTGCCCTGCTGGCATGACCAAAGGAGGCAATGGCACATGCATAGGTTTGTGTGAAGAGTTTTTCTATTATTAGAAAATATTTCTTATGTTTTGATTGTCCTGCATCAAAAATAAAGGTAGTACATGTGGTATATATATTAATGGAGCACATACAAAAACACACCAGGGTAAATTTGACCTAAACACATTTTAAACATGCATTTGAAATTTTCATGTGTTTATTTTTATTGGCACTGCAAATGTTAAATAAGTTTACACTTTTACTTTTGGTGTCTTTATAAAGTTGAAATATTAATGATGCAAACTCCTTTGTTAGACATTGATGAGTGTCATGAGGGCACACACCTGTGCAGATATAATCAAATCTGTGAGAACACCAGAGGAAGTTACCATTGTACCTGCCCCAGAGGATATCGTTCTCAGGGCGTGGGTCGCCCCTGCCTTGGTACGTAGCCTAATTCCCTACATCTGTAACTAATCCTCTCCCAGCAAACGCAAACCTGCATCGCTCCCTTCATACTAACCTCTTTCATTCTTTCACTGCAGTTCATTTCTGTTATTCACCACTGTAAGCACCAATCAGCATTCAGAATCTGTGATGTCACTTCCTTCCGCACAGCTTGCTTATGTTGCCACAGCTTTTAAACTAACCAAGCGGTACTTTTAAGAAGACAATGCCACTGATAACAAACCAGGCAGCTATTTGGAGATACAGCAGATGTCACTGTCAATAAGATTAAGCACAATGGGCAATGGTAAGTAGCTCAACTCTCAAAGCAAAGCCAGCACGAATGTTTTGACTCTGTCCTTTCTTTCTCTGTATCTGTCGCCTTTGACCTGTAACCTTTAAAATCCTGCCTGAAATCCACCCTTGAAGTGCTATGCTTTGCAGAGGCATGTTCTGAATGTCCTCAAATGGCAATTTTGGTACCCACCCTAAACCAAATAATGCCCCAAATAATCCTTCTAGTATTTGTTTTATCTCATGTTATTAAGGGATAGTTACTCATCCCCAATGTTTTTTTCTCATCCCTTGATCTTCATCTCAACTTTCTTTTCTTCATTTCTATCCTCTTTCCTCCGTTTCTCTTTCTGTGTGTTGGGCTTGCTTTGAGAGCAGACATAAACGAGTGTGAGCTGGTACCAGTGCCCTGTGCCTTTCGGTGCGTGAACAGCCCCGGCAGCTACAAGTGTCTTTGCCCTCCGGGGCTCCAACTGCTGGGTGATGGAAAGTCTTGTGCCGGACTGGAGCGCTTGCCCGGCTATGAGAGTTTCTCATTTGGGTACAGAACCTCCCAGTCGTCCCGTGATCGGAGCTCCTACCAGCAACGCTACCATAGCCTGGCCTCCCAGAGCTACAATTCTTATGTCCCTATCGGGGAGCATTACGCAGCCAGCAGACCACATAGTAACCTCTCACGCGGTCGTAGGGATGCTAATATCTGCCCCTCTGGATTCAGGGCAATAAAGGGCCGGTGTTTAGGTAACTACAAAAGCATAAACTGCACTACAAAAAAATGACTTTCTTACTTGGTGTTGTCATCTTGTTTTAAGTACAAATATATAAAAATTCCTAAATCTAGATGCATTTTCTTGATGAGCGAAATGACCTAAGAAAATAAGTTTAGTGTTCAGAAAAAACATATCAAATTTATGTGAATATGTTCATAAAGCAAGTAAAAAAATCTGCTAATGGGGTAAGATTTTTGTTTCTTAAAACATTTAAAGGAAAACACCACTGTGACTGGGAAACAGGAAGTAGGACGCATACGCAGAGTTCAGTGAATGAATAATATTTAATAATAAATAAGAAACAAAACATGAGGAGTAAAACAACAAACAGGTAGCCTAAGTCAAACAGGAACAGACAGGGAAGTAATGACAATGATCCAGCGTTGAGCAAACAGAAGACAGGGGTATATATACACACAGACTAAATGACAAACAGGTGTGATGATAAGGCAGATAATTAATCAGTGAATGTCCAGGTGACAACAATCGGAACAGAGACAAGACATGACACGGATTAACCGTGACAATTTTACTATGTTCTTACCTCAACTTAGATGAATTAATACATAACTATCTTTTATCAATGCGTGTACTTAATCTTTACAAATGCGTTGTGAATGTGTTAGCATTTAGCCTAGCCCCATTCATTCCATAGGATCCAAACATGGATGAATTTAGAAGCCACCAAACACTTCCATGTTTTTGCCTATTTAAAGAGATACATAGTTTACATTAGTAGTTACACGAGTAAGTATGCTGACCCAAAATTAAACGTGGCGATATGTTAAGTGGATAAAAAATGGGAACTATATTGTATGGCGGAAGAGCACTTTTGGGAGTACTTCAACTCGCCTGAAAAATCCGCTCCCCTTCTCCCTCTCATAATGGGAAAGGGAGAGTGTTACTGCGCCGAGTCGAAGTACTCCCAAACGTGCTATTCCGCCATACAATATAGTTACCCTTTTAAATCCGCTCAGAAAAGCGCTACGTTTTATTTTGTGCCACCAAACTTGCTCGTATAACTACTCGTCTTAAATAGGAAAAACGTTGATGTGTTTGGTCACTTCTAACTTTATCTCTGTTTGATACCATTGAATGAATGGGGCTAAGCTAAATGCTATTGAAGTGTCGCAGCGCGCCCCTGCGCATACGTGCACGCACTAAGATGATAGAGGGATGTATCAACTCTTCTTAGTTAAGGTAATAACATAGTTTAATATTGAAAATGAGTATCCTTTAATATATTAAGTTGAGGTAAGAAAATATTGAAAAACGGTGGTGTTTCCCTTTAATAAAAAAAAATCAAGAAAACCTCATTGGCAGATTTTTTTGCTTGTTTTATGCACAAATTCACTTAAATGTGATATTTTTTGTCTAAAAACTAATTTTGCAGGTAATTTTTGAGAATCTTTAAATGTTTGTACTAAAAACAAGTCAAAAATACAAAGTAAGAAAGTCATTTTTTGCAGTGTGGTCAATACTGCAGTCATACCCATTATGATATAGGCCTATAATTGTTATATCCGTTGTATGGTATAGGCTTTGTCTGTTTTATCATTTACATAGTAAAAAAATGCTTGGTTGTTTTATCTCAATTGCTGTTCAAATATATATATATGATATTACGCAGCTGCCAAATAAAGTGCTCTTAGTAACTTTTAATGGCAGGGGACTATTTTCGGGCAGTGCGTAATATCATTGCTGCTCTTGCAGCCATGTTACCACAGCAAAGTCCTTGATTATTACAACAGAATCAGATCAGATCCTAGCCATATCTGCCTGGAAAATCGCAACTTTAAAATTTAGTCTTAGTATAAATTGTAACTACAGAAGAGTCAAGTTTTAAATAGGAAAAATATTAAAACTTTGGGTTTTTTTGGCACGATGGTCTAATCAGATATAGTGGATTATGCTAAGCTATGCTAAAAGTGGTACCGCCAGACTCGGAGATCAGCTGAATGGATTCCAAAAAGGTAAAAATCAAATGTTTAATTGTAGGGGAGCTGAAAAATGAACATATTTTGAGTGTCCCTTTAAGCGATTGCCTGCCAAAAGGGCTGAGTTTAGGCTGCGGGACGTCAACTGCAGGAGCTCTATAGGGAATTGGTGCTATGATGCAAACAAAAACTATATCATCAAATATAAGTTATGTTATATAATATTATTTAGATAAATTTCTGATTTTGTGTGTGTAGATATAAACGAGTGTGAGCAAAGGGATACGTGTCAACATGAGTGTATGAACACACCAGGCAGCCATAAATGCTTGTGTCCCAGTGGTTATCGCCTTATGACCAATGGCAAAACCTGCCAAGGTAAGAAAAAGCCATCATACATTCAAAATAGGATGGGTTCAGTTCTCTAAAAAGGGAATGGGTATAAAATTGTGTTTTTTTTTTTTTGCCATGTTAGCAGGTTTGGACCCCAATACACAAATCATGTGCTAGTGTACTCCTAATTCTATAATTATTTTTAACAAATACTGTATAAGCCTTTAAAATGCATTGCATCTTCATATGTACAGATGTAGATGAATGCTTGGAGCAGAATATTCAGTGTGGTGCAAACCGAATGTGTTTCAACATGAGAGGAAATTACCAGTGCATCGACACACCTTGCCCTCCCAACTTCCAGAGAGATCCAACCACAGGGTGAGCCTTTCTGTCTTGCTATTGGTTGTTTTCTTAGCTTTTAGTAGTGCTATTATAAACTGTAAGTAACCTCTACTCTTTACTTCAGGTTCTGCTTGAAGAATTGTCCTCCCAATGATCTGGAGTGTACCCTGAGTCCCTATGCACTGGAGTACAAGCTGCTGTCCCTGCCCTTTGGCATCGCCGCAAATCAGGACCTCATCCGGCTGGTCGCCTACACTCAGGATGGAGTCGTCCACCCCCGCACCTCCTTCTTAGTGGTCGACGAGGACACATCACTGCCCTTCGCCCTGCGGGACGAAAACCTCAAAGGCGTTCTGTTCACCACCCGGCCGCTGCGTGAACCTCACACGTACCGCGTGAAGGTGCGAGCGCTTTCCTACAGCGCCGACGGAGGAATCGAGTATCAGACCACCTTCATCGTCTACATCGCCGTCTCAGCCTATCCCTACTGAGAGCACTTTATTACATCTAGCTCATGTTTGAGAACTTTGCAGGTTTTGTACATGCATGACTGAGGAGCGTGTGTCTTTGTGTGTGTGTATATGCAGGAGTGTGTAGCATCAGATCCGCCACTTGAAGAGATACTCACAACTCACGTTGACGTGTAAGGTCATAGGCTGGGTTGCAGGGTCCTGTAGAAAGACAATGCCGCTCTTTGAGGTTCACCGGAGAGCTAAATAAATACAGCTTTACGGATTTTTCTTTGGCTGCAGGAATCCTGTTTCAGATTGTACGGTAAGCTTTACAGAACTGTGGGTGGGGTAGGAATATGCAAATACAGGAATTTGCATATAATTCTGCCTATTAACTTATTGGAATTTTCTTGAATTACAAAAGATCAATTCCATCTGGTTGCTGATTTGATTCATGTGTTAACAAAAGTTTGGGGTTGAGCCACAAAAACATTTAGTAAAAATACAAGAAAAGTCCACCTCAGGTAAGCACTACCTTTAGACGAGAGTAATGACAATCATTCAAAATGAACAAAACAAAATAGTGATGCTCTCATTATCATTACAGGTTCATACATGTTTGGAGTATTTTTTTGTAACTTTATTTCATAATCAAGGTGTATTCTATTTTCATGATATGTATATAAGTATTTTGGGTTTTTTATTTGCAATACTTTGTAATATTCCCTTTTTTAAAAAATCAATAAAAATGTACAATCCATTCATTACAGTACATTAATTTTAGAGAAAATCGGTTAAAAACAATAAGCTACCTTCTGTGATTTAAGAAACTAATTTAAGTTTGTAAAAACAATCAACACCAACTTTTTCAGCACAACTGAAAGAAATATAGGGGTGTAGGAAAAAACAAAACTTTTAAAACTATTCAAAGTATAAAAAGATGCAATCGCAGGCACTATCAGTGCTTGCTAAATAAATTAATCAATTAACAAAAGCGATGTTTTGTTCCATTTAGCAGGATTTATTTTATCAAACACAAAAAGTGTAAATTTACTGTTTCACAACATTCTCGTGATGTTAATAAAAATCTTGAAATGGAGACAATTTGAAACTCATATCAGCATTAAAAGACAAAACAACATAATATGTAAACAATATTCACTTATATATATATATAAAAAAGTACTATCCTCTATTAAGGAATGTGTCTGTTTAGAGATTGAAAAAAAGAGATGAAAGAGTATATTGGAATGATTCATGTACAGGCAACACCATAATCTTTGCATAATCTCATCAATCTCATATCTATTTATTTTTACCTTTTGCTGCTAAGATGAACTATTATTCTGCTTTTATATACTAACTGCATCCATTACAATTAAATTAACAATTAAAAAATAAAAAGCTTAAGCCTACCTAGTTGCCAAACTTTAATATGTTGTGCTTTCTTTGAAATTATTTTTTTCCATTTTATTATTTAGTTTCTTGCATCCTTAGACCTTGAATAAAATAGTCCCAAATTCTTTTTTAGTTTTTTTAGGTTAAAAGTGAGCCTTTTAACGTATTTAGTCATTTACCATCAGATGTCTTGATAAATAACTACACTCAGGGTATGACTAAACTTTATAAGACCACTATTTTGCACTAAATTGTATATTAACATCACTGCAAAAAAATGACTGTCTTACTTAGTATTTTTGTCTTGTTTTCAGTAGAAATATCTAAAAATTCTTAAATCAAGATGTATTTTCTTGGTAAGCAAAATGCCCTAAGAAAATAATACTAGTTTTTAGACAAAAAAAAAAACAATTTAAGTGAATTTATGCTTAAAACAAGCAAAAATATCTGCCAATGGGGTGAGAAAATTTAACTTGAACTAAGTGTTAAAGAAAAAAGAAATCTTATTTCACAGTTTTTTTTTCTCACCCCATTGGCAGATAATTTGCTTGTTTTAAGGACAATTTCACGTAAATAGTATATTATTTGTCTTAAAACTAGACTTATTTACTTAGGTCATTTTGCTCATCAAGAAAAAAACATCTTAATTTAAGAATTTTTAGATAATTCTACTGAAAACAAGACAAAAATACTAAGTAAGAAAGTCATTTTTTGCAGTGATCTTTATAGGTCCTGGTATAAGGAAAAGTACTTTGTCTTTTAAAATAGTCTTTTAGGAAAGAATAACAGTGAGTAGTAAGAACGTCAGCCTTAAGTTTATTTTATTGTAACATATGGTATGTTACATTGTGACAATGTATGTTGTAAGTACTGTAGGTATTGAAGAAAGCATACACAATTGCACAATGCACAAGCATACACAAAGCAAGCAAAATACAAAATGACTGAAAAGTACACTTACTGTACTTAACCCTTGTGGGTTGTTCAAATGCACTTCCCTTTCGGGTTGTTCACGAGTTCTCACTTACAAATAAGTTGGATAGATTAAATTTGTAAATGTATTTGGCGTGCTGTCAAACTAAATTAGAGTAACTAAAATAAACTGCTGTATAAATTTATCAGATTTTTTTCAGTTTTTTGAATAAATCTGTTAATCACCCTCAATACTGATCAAAACTACCAAATGTTTACAAAAATTCCATGATTTTAACTCTTTGCCAAGTTCATAAGTGATGCCACCGATTTGGGGAAAAAATGCACAAATGACTGATTTTCAATAGTGATTGTGGACTGGACTTTTTCCATTTTTTACCAGTCTTGGCCATGTCATGGATTAGTAAAAACATTGTCTTTGATGCATTTTAGTTAAACAATTGGTAGTTTAACAAGTTTATGCAAAAAAAATTATTTGATACATTTTTACAGCCGTTTAATTTAGTGGCTTTTTTGTACACGAAAGGGTAGTAAATTTTCCCACTGTATATTGGGTTTTTTATTTCAAAGCATTTTCTCAAAATATGTCTAAATATAAAATTTGTCACCAAAAATCATTCCATTTGCAGAAACACAGAGAAAGTTGTGGCCAAATTAAGACAACAAAAATTAAAACAAAAATGGCCTTAGGGTTAAGGTGTATTATTTTAATGCACTTTTTTTTACCTGGTTACTGTATAGAATGTTAATGAAAATACAATCAAGATATACAGGTATTTTTTATTAAATCACAAAAGCATAAACTTAAAAAAGGAATATTCTGTAAGGCAGTCATTATATTAGTTTGGTTTATTGAGCGTTTGCACTTTGCCATTGTTACTGCATTAGATACCAGGTCCCTGTGATCAAGTGTAATTTCTCAAAATAGACTGGATCACAAGCAATCAGCTTTGTTGCATTCAACATCATTGGCTTAAAAACCTCCTGACACACGACTGGATACAGACAAATCCTCTAACACACACGTACAACAGTCCATGGCCAACAAGTGCTTTGCAATGTTGCCATTTGAAATGCAGACATAGATACATTAAGACCATAGAGTTAATAAAGTCAGTGACTTTTAAAGAAATTTCTCAATTTGCCAAGTAAATGTCAGATGGGAGAAACCGCTGTTTCAAAGATAAGACTCGCAGAATACGTTTGAGGTTTAATCAGACTTCAGTATTTTAGCTAGCTGAACCTGTGTGATGGTCAGTTAATACTTAGGGATGATGTCTGGTGAAATGTGGAGATCCATAACGAAAAGGTGTAATGCATCAGAAATTAATCATCTTTATCCAACACAGGCAATGTGAAGAAAACACACAGGTCCATCCCATCTTCAATCATTTCAGGTCATTCCAACACATGCAGAGTAGTACAGTAAGTAGCCTATATTAACATTAATACTTAAAACATACATTAAAACAGATGTATAGTACAGGTAAGCAACTTTTGATAAAACTTTAAAAGTCACAGTACAGAAGAGTATATAAAAGTATTCCTGAGAGAAGCTACCGGTAAGCTAATAGATCTGCTATGTGGTTTTGTAAAGGAAGTGAGAGTATAAAGAGTGATATAAAGCTATGGGTAGTCATGTGGACTAAATGATAAAGTAAATAAAGGGCGATACCGTATGAAAGAGAAGAAAAGCAGCCGGTTATTAATATAGAAATCAGATAATGAGAAGTCCTTTATAGCACCCTCTAGAAGGTCATCGCTTTGTTTTGAGGGTCTCAGCAAGATATCCTGCCACTGGGTTTTTATTTCTTTGTTCACTGTGGTAATTGCCTTGCAGTTTACACAGTTTTTCTGGCTGTTAGGACCCTCACGATGGAGCCCACTCCACCTGCAGAGAGAGCCTGAGGAGGCATTTAATTCATGCGTTTAGCATTTATCCAAAACAACAGTTAAGGTATATAAGTACTGCCTTTATATGATCATGAATCCAAACTCAAATCAATATTCAGAAAAGAGTAACACTTACCTTTTCATGCCACTGCAACAGGACTGCACTGCTGTTCTCAGATGGTTTCTCGAACCCTTTATAAATGTATTTCATCAGCAAGTCCACTCCATTCTTATCCAGAGACTGAACTCCTTTCTCTATATCACTGCTTTTGAAGGAACTGAGCACCTTCAGTACCAGACCTTCAGCACGATCCTACAACACACAACCAAGAAAATCATTTCTGCATAAAGTAAGTAGTACACATAAGTAGTACAATTCAAATAAAAGTAAAATCTGTATGATTGTGCCATGACTTACCTTGACATTTTGATTCTTTGTGTTGATTGGTGGGTTTTTTAACACTGCCTGCAGTGCACCCATGAGGTTCCCTTTGCAGAGGGAAGTTAAGGAAATGCACAGGAATAACACAATTTATAAACTAACTATATCTAACTATACAGTATGAAGAAAGTAATAAGACAGCTTTAACGTATTCACAATGGGTTATAGACATGCTTTATACTTGAACATGATTGAAAAAGAGATGATCAGAGATAAAATATCATTACTTAGAAACAGGAAATGGGCTGCAAGTGCTCCAGAATTGACATATAAGGACATGAAATCAACTTCCTTATACTAAATAAAGGTATAGTATACGACCACAGTGGTTGCTAAAAAAAACTAAAATATTTACCAACATCTGAACAACCTAAAACAACGTTACTAACGTACTAAAGCAACTTCTTTTCGCAGAAAAAATGTCTGGAATGTTAAGACATGTCTCAACATTTTCAGACATTTGAACATAAACTATGCTGATATAGCGGTTGTTTATTTGTACAGTAAATACAACATTAGACAACCGTGGTTAACACAAGGCAGCTGGCATGTTGCTGTGATAATATTTTTTAAAGATCACATTACATGTATTATTAGAACTATTAAATGGTTTGACAATTGCATGCCATTGGACGTGTTTGTCATTCGATGTACGGAATCAGTCAGAAGTTAAAACATAATTTCCTTTGTTTGTCTTGCGCTTAAGTCTTGGTCATCTGCTGTATCAGGCAACTGCTATGACTGACAAATCAGTGCATGTGATGTCGATTCAATATTAGCTGAAAATCAACATAAAATCGTTTTCTCTCTACTGTCTAAAAGCAATTATTTAAAATGCATTTCTGCAATTAATAATTTCTTTACACTTTCCCGAATTCCCGTTAAAACTAATAATTACACGTATTGTAGCAAATCATCTATTCACTCAGCTCTCAAGCAAATATAAATCACACGTGGCATCCTAACGAAAGATGAAAATTTATGAAAGATTATTTCAGATCATGCACAACATACGGGTGAATAAATAAGAGGATATTGTCTGATGAGAGAATCCACTTCTGCCTCATCTGGACCCAGCTGATTTTCTCCTCCCTCTTCTTCGTCTACAAACTTGTTCTCGTCGTATTCGTCCACGTCCACTTTCCGGAAACGATCGGAAATGGTGTTTTTCGACATGACGAAGTTGATGCTTAATATGATATGTTTTGGATAATATAATAGTCCTCTGTAATAAAGCAGTCTGACGGCTGAGCTCCTGCAGAATCCAGTGGGCGCTTCTTCAATCACTTCCGCATAGCGCGCCCTCTAGCCATACAACAATGAACTGCAACTTCTTTCGGCTGCTGAAGGTACTGTTTACTGAACAAAATACTGACACACATACTATCAGAATAAATTACTCAATCCAAGGAACAGGAAAAACACAGCAATATACAAAAACAGTACAGAAAAAAATAATTTAAATATAGTCAATATCTCGTATTTATACGATGTATATGAGTTTATTAGAGTATAGATTTTTATTTACTTCAAGCTATATTTTTAGCAGTGTGTTCCCTGTGCTATATTTTAATTGATTAATTAATTATATTCTTCATTCTCTTTTACAATTTTATTATTGTGTGACAATTCTCTTAATATTAACCCTCTTCTCTTTATCTTACGTTATTCATTTATGTAGTTTATTGCATACACTCATAATGCTACTGCATGTTAGCGCCACTAGGGGGCGGTCTAAGACTGTGTTTGTGGAATGTTGTTGTTACTTTTTGTGTGTGGTCAGTCACAAGCTGCGTGTAGTTCAGTATTAAACAAAAGGCTCCATGTATGAACAGAAACACTGCGATTTATGTTTTTATATTTGAAACAGTTTTGTTGTATTCTGTGCAGAGAGTCATACCAAGGATTTCAATACATTCAGTACTGTGTGTGGTTGTGGATGTGAATAATGTAACCTAGAAAGTAATACAAATAATATTAATACATTTTTCAATAAGTGTTGTCCGTCTGTTTAATGCATAATAAAGCTGTGTGTGATGTATTAAACAATCACAAAGTTAATGTAAAATGCTTTAAATGCTACTGAAATACAGTTTAGGACGTTTATTGTCTATTAGTAGTCTACAGTACATCCAACCGCTACAAACTGGGTGAAATGGGGCCTTAATTATAAGTTAATTTTGTAAGGGAAAAAAAAGAAGACCTTCAACAACAAGTAACTACCATTATAAAAAATGGACACGCGCGAACCTTTATTTAAATGTCCGTTAATTGACAGTAGAGGGCGACAGAAGACTTTCTGTTAATGACATCAGAGCACCGCGAGAGCGATTGATACTTTGATGTCATACCCCCGATCGATGTTAACAGCGCCGAATGAAGTGGACCACTGTTATAAAAGTTTCACCGTTTAAGAAACGATGCAATTTAATTTTATTGTAATAACTAGTAATTTAACTGGTAATTTGGGCAAGGTATCGAAAGACTCATCCAATTTTTAACAGATTTAATGGCTTTAACAAGTCTAATTGCATTTTATTTCACAGCCAGGGGGTAAAACACTCACTGAAGAGTGTATAGAGTGTTAATTCCTCTCTATCTAGTCCATGCGAAAATGATATAAAAGAGACGTAATTAAGCGTATTGTTGTCTGTTATTAACAATCTGTTATATTTAGAGCAGGCGTCACAATGATGATGTCAATGGTGTGGGCAGCGAAACATACATAGTGATGACGTTTATTACCTTTTACCTCCTTCTGTCACATACATGCGGACAGTTTCTTCAAAGAAAAACATGCTGAAAACATTCTATAAGGTTTTTTAAGAGAGTAACCTTAAAACCCCATAATTATAGATAAACAGCATCTTAAGTGTTGTCCATCTCACATAAGTAGGCTATATTATGAAATTATGCATGTAATGCATTTGCTCTTGCAGTGACCTCAAGAATGATTTATGTTTCTTGTCCTTTGAGTCATACTGCAAATCAAGATGAGACTGCCGATTTTAATGGAGCAATGTGACTGATTTCTCAATTGTAAAATTTGGGAATTTCAGTAGGCTAGTTGACTGGGTGAGACCTGGTCATCTGTGTAAAAATTCTCTCAATGAGATCCAGATTTTTTTTATTTGCCAACCTATGATGTTATCACTTAAAACAATATGTCAAGGTTTTGGGTGTGATGCCCATTTGTCCAATGAGTAGGCTATGCTATAAGGACCTTAATGGCCTGAGACGACATTCCTGGTTTATTCAACAAATGTTTTCACAATACTAGAAAGTTCAGTGTTGAGCAATTATAATGAGTTATGCTCTTAGTTTTTGCCAAAACCACTCATGCATTTAATCGGAAAATGACCACTGCATAGTTGGATCCTTTAACAGAACAATTTATTAGAATATAGATTTTCATTTACTGTATGCATTTGGCAGACACGTTTATCCAAAGACATTTACAGTACCTTTAAGC